>NC_134852.1:51708524-52030524 GCF_049852395.1 Peromyscus maniculatus bairdii | reverse complement strand
CTGCTGGGGGGCGGGGTGGAGAGGAAAGGGCTGAGGGAGCAGAGGGTGCCTTGTTCAGACAGGCCGCCCAGACACCACCCAACTCCTTTGTGAAGTGAGAAGCAGGCAGGGCAGAGTAAGATGGTCGGCATTCTTTTTTCTTAGTTTTGCTTGGTGTCCTGGGCTGGGTTCAAATTGTCAATCCTCCTGCCTCAGCCTGGGCTTACAGGCAAGTGTCAGCAAACTCAGTTTGTGACTCTATTTGTATTTTTCCTTACTTGTTTTATTTCTTCTGTGAATCCTTTGAACTTGGTCACTTCCCTCCCCGATGCTCCAAGCGCTCGGAGCAACCACAGGACCCATTATCATCCCAGAAGACAATGGACTCTCCATGCGCAGAGGTCTACTGACAGACAGATGCCTCACCAGGCCTCCAAGGCCCGAGGGACTGACCCTCGCCAACCACACTGCTCTATCTCTGGCTCTTGGCCTTGTCTCACTGCATCCCTGTCTCTGCCTCCCGAGTGCTGAGACTGAAGGCGTGCCCTCTGAAAAATCTGTTTCCCTACAGCCTGCGAGACAGTCTCACATAGCCAATGTGGCCTCACTCAGTATGTAGCCGAGGCTGACCTTGAACTCCTGATCTTCCTGCTGGGGCTGCAGCATGCCCCAGCATCCCCAGCTTCATGTCTGAAGTTTTTACCTTCACCCGTTCTCATGCTCTAGCTAAGCTGCATTGATGTATGCAGTTTAGATGTGGGTTTGCAACAACACACCAGACCTGAACACGTGAGGACTCAGCCAAGCCAGGTGGAACTGCCAAATAGTCAACTATTTTTTTTGCCTATAAAAAAGTTCCATTTGGGGGGCTGGAGAGATGGCTCAGAGGTTAAGGGCACTGGCTGCTCTTCCAGAGGTCCTGAGTTCAATTCCCAGCAACCACACGGTGGCTCACAACTATCTGTAATGAGATCTAGTGCCCTCTTCTGGCGTGCAGGCACACAAAACACTGTAGCTGTATACATAATAAATAAATTAAAAAAAAAAAAAAAAAAAGTTCCATTTGGTTCACTGTGATTTTCCTTTTTGTTTGGGGGGGGGGGGGGTTGACACAGGTTTTCTCTGTATAACAGCCCTGGCTGTCTGGAACTCATTCTGTAGACCAGGATGGCCTTGAACTCACAGAGATCCACCTGTCCCTGCCTCCTGAGTGCTGGGATTAAAGGCCTGCGCCACCATGACCAGCTGGTTCATTAACAATATTTTGTATGCTGGGCATAGCAGTGCGCTCCTGTAACCCCAGCACGGGGGAGACTGAGGCAGGAGTGCCAAGAATTCAAGGCCAGCCTGAACTACACGAGTTCCAAGCCAGCTGAGGCAGCACAGCAGGACCCTGGTTCACAGAAACAAAACTAAAAGCAATCGAGTATGACTGCTTCCTCTAATCGGTGCTGAGCCTCTGAGTTTGGAGCTGACTGTCTAGCAGCAGGGAGCATGGCAGGCCTGCCACAGCCGACAGCTACCGCTGACAGGCCTGTGTGAAGGGACTCCCATGTACTCACAAACTCATTTCATCCCCAGGATACCCGTGAGTATAGTGGGGGGTCCAACTATTCCTGGACCCCAGTTAAACAAGGCCCAGGGAGGCCAGAGTCACGCAGCCAATAAGAGGCCACGACGGGAGTCGAACCTGGCTCCCCTCAATCCTTACCTCCCGACACAGGTTCTTTGGGACTAGAACTCTCGTTGGAATCCGGATGGAAGGTCACAGAACAGGGAGAGAGGCCGTCGGAGCTGACAGGGAAGGAAGAGCTGCTGGCATCGCCGGGACTGAGGGAGGAGGAGGAGGAGAGGGAGGCCTTGCTGCAGGGAGAAGGCACCAGTGAGTGAGAGGAGCAGTGGCCTGGCCAGTGGGGAGGGAGACGAGGGAGACGAGGGGAGGGGCAGCACCTGCGCTTCAGCAGCCTGGCCGCCCTGCTCTGCAGGCTCAGCGTCTCCAAGTCCAGCAGAGAGGAGTTCCACGTCTTCAGGTTCTGCACAGCGAGAGGGCCAAGCTAGTCCCTGTGCCAAAGGCTGCCGGGAAAGGGACTCTCTACAGAAGGCCTGGGGACCTGTGTTCCACCTGCTACTTTCCTGTGGCAGGGACGCTTACAATTTGCTTCTCTGCCTCAGGAAGAGAGGCTCACTTTCTTCTTTTGCTTTTGGGGTTTCTGAGTCATGATCTTACTTTGTAACCCAGGCTGGCCTTGAACTCTTGATCCTACTACCTCAGCCATGCCAGTATTGATGGCTTAGTGGAGAAAGTGCTTTCTGTACAGGTCGTAGACACACACACACACACACACACACACACACACACACACACACACAGAGAGAGAGAGAGAGAGAGAGAGAGAGAGAGAGAGAGAGAGAGAGAGAGAGAGAGAGGCTCAAACACAGACATACAGACACACACTACATTTAAAATTTAAAATTTAAAAAGGGGACAGGCCGGGCAGAGGTGGCTCACGCCTTTAATTCCAGCACCCAAGAGGCAGAGCCAGGTGGATCTCTGTGAGTTCGAGGCCAGCCTGGTCTACAGAGCGAGATCCAGGACAGGAACAAAAACAAAATGTAAAAGGAAAGATTGAACCTATCTCCCTGACCAGACTTGCCTAATCAAATCATCCTACCAAACAGTTCAGTGATTAACTCAAAGGTGAGTGAATGAAAGACAGAGATAACTGACTGCTCTTGCAGAGGATCAACTCCCACCACACACTCCTGCCATGCTGGACTGAACTGCTGAAACTGAGCCAACAATACCTATCCTCCCTGGCCTCTGTCAAGTGTTTTGGTCAAAGGAACAGGAACATAATGAATATGCATGCACATCTACTTTTAGAGTTCAAAACTGCATTTAACTAGCAAATCCTTTTGTTAAACTTTATTTTATTATTTTTTTTGAGATAGGATATCATATAGCCTAGGGCAGCCTCAAACTCCTCATACAGCTGAGGGTGACCTTGAACTTCTGACCCTCCTGCCTTCATCTCCTAGGTGCCGGGACCCCGACTGTGTGCTACCAGGCCTGCTTCTATTTGGTGCTGGACTTTCTACCTGCTAGGCAAGCACTTTCCCAAATGAGCAACATCTCCATGCCCACACATCTCCATGCACACACATCTCCATGCCCACACACCCTTTTTTCTTGATGATTCCTTAAGTTGGTCATTGTCTCTAACTCTGTGCCAGGGCTGCTGCTGTCAACTCAGGCACACCAGAGAGGGAGACAGTAACAGTGTCACCTGCTTTACTTTCTGAAGAGGAGCTGAAGCCAGAGATGCACTGCACATCCCCGCGGGAGATGGACCCGTCATAGCGGATCCTCCTTCAGGTTCACCGGCTCCTGCTGGGAAAGCTCAGCTGAATCACGGGGGACCAGGAAGAGCAGGGTACTGAGTACTGGGTACTGAGCAGGAGAGGTTTTAGGTACCTGCTGCGAGGTAACTGCTCAAGTCTGATGACTTGGGCTTTAGCCACCAAAAGTCAGCTGGGGTCGGGCCTGCAGGCTGGCGCTCCTCTCGGCTTGTGGGCTGAGCTTGGCGGAACCTGTTTATGTACCTGTGAGCATCGGGGGATGAGAAGCAGAGGGAGTAATAGTGATTACCACAACAGCAGTAGCCATTGCTCGTTCTTCTGTTTATCAGGCACCAGGGAAAGTCGTGCTCAGTGGCCCAGATGAAAATAACTCCTTCGCCAGCTGTGGTGGCACTGGCCTTTAATCCCAACACTAGGGGATGAGAGTGGGGTAGGGAGAGGCAGACAGATCTCTGAGTTTGAGGCCAGCCTGGTTGACAGAATGAGTTTAGGAGAGCCAGGACTACACAGAGAAACCTTGTCTTGAAAAAACAAAAACAAACAAACAAATAACTGCTTTCTTCAAATCTACCAAAAGCAAGTACTTATCCTTAAATATCCATTTCTCTTTCTTATATAGTAATGTAATTTTGAGTTTTTTTACATTTTATTTCTGTGTACACACAACACGCACGCACGCACGCATGCACGCACGCGCAGACAGGCATGGGTGCACACTTGAGCAGGCATGCTACAGTGCACATGTGGAAGTGGGTCCCAGGGATTGACCTCAAGCTGTCAGGCTTGGTGGCAAGCGCCTTTATCCACTGAGTCATATAGCCAGCCCAATTTTAATTTTTTGTTTGTTTTTTCTTTTTTTGAGACAGGGTTTCTCTGTATAACAGCCCCCTGGCTGTCCTAGAACTTGCTCTGTAGGCCAGGCTGGCCACAAGTGCAGAGATGCACTGCCTCTGCCTCCCGAGTGCTGGGCTGTCGGGCTGTATGCGTGCTTTTCCACACTTGACGTGTATAGGGTAGCACACACATCACAGAAGACAACTGTGTAGCCAGCTGCAGGCTTTGTAGCAAGTGCTTCTACCCACTGAACCATCCTGTTGGCCCCTTGTTTCCTGTGTGTTTCTTTCTTTGCTTTTACACAAGGTATCATTTAGCTTAGGCTGGTTTTGAACTCACTATGTAGCTGAGAGTGACCTTGAACTTCTGAACCTTCTGCCTCTACCTTCTATAGGCACACATCACTCTGCCTGATTTAATGTGGCTTTAGGGACCAAACCAAGGGCACTGTGCACACTAGACAGGCACTCTAACATCGCCAGCCAGATTGGTTCTTGACCAACAAAGAATAAGGGAGTATGATTCTGGAAAAGTAATGCCAGTGAGAACCATTTCTGACCTATGAAGGAAAGGACAACAATAAGACAGACAGAACCTATGTTCCTAACACCTTAAATAGGGGCTGCAATGTCAGCCCTGGTCGCTTCTAAATATGGGAGAAATAAATGTTACCATGGTTAAGCCGTAATTAATCTAGGACCTTTGTGACGGAATCTGAACCTCCATCTTTCAGATCCAAGTACTCACTATGTTGGGTGTTCTTATAGATCATTATACAGAGGAACTGTGGATTCAAGACAGGCTCAGTGCAAGATTAATATTCCCAACTCAAGGAAGTTGAGACCAAAGCAATACAGACAAGAAGTTAACAGAGGCAGGATTTGAACCCAGGCAGTGTAGCTCCAGACCCCTCAGTACACACATGAAGTGCCTGGTCCTAAAGAGTACTGCAGAAACAGCTCTGTCTCTGATAGTTATTATGGGATGCCTTCTTCCTCCCTTTAACCCCTTATCTCCGCCCCCCCCCCGCCCCCCAGGGATTCTGGTACTTACTTGGCTACCACCGAGTCCCCGCTGTCAATTACGGTGAGTGGTGGAGAGGCACTTGGTCCCTCAGTGCTGAGTGGGGAAGGGGTCCCGGAACTGGACGGCCAGGACGCCTCCGACAGCTCAGGGGAATCGGTTGCTGTGGCCTTGGGAGCTTGTGGCCTTTCAGACCTGAATAGACCCGGGATTTAAATTGGGAGAAAAGACAAGAAGAAAAAGTCAGACCAGAGGGTGACCCCCGTGGGCAATGAAAAACATACAGGTAGTCCAAAAGAGAAGCCGCCCACACTGTTACCAGTGGAAGGTAAGGGGGTCTGTGGTCGGGATGCAGCTGGTAGAGAGCTGGAAATGGGATGGGCACCAGCAGTGGGGTAGGGGATTTCTCATACTCTCTCATCCCCATTCTCATCACATGACTTCATACCTTCTAGTGGTCATTTCCTGCTATAAGTCTAAGGCACAGAACTTTACCTAAAGCTCAAGGTGTCCTCACCTTGGGGCTCCAGCTTTGGCTTCTTGATGGCTAATAGTGTTGTCCACCCTGGGGAACATTTCCAAAGGTGTCTTGGATAGTGAAAACTGACAGGCTACGAAAGAAGCACAGCATGTTAAGAGGAGGACAGAAGCTGACAATCCCCACGGATTGCTGGAGGAGATGGACTACAGCTGCCACGAATCATCACTCTGTAGTCAAGGCAACGTGAGTAGAGGCATGATTCCCATGACCTCTTGAAAGAGACTGAGGAGAACCTAGAAACTGGTAATTGGTAGTTCTCCACTCTGGATCAGGCCTAGGAGGAGCTTTTATTATTTATTTATTTTTAAGACAGGGTCTCACTCTGTAGCCATGGTTAGCTTTGCACTTGAAATGATCCTCCTGCCTCAACCTCTTGAGTGCTAGAATTACAGATGCTTTAGGAGAGGCCTTTCAAAATCATGCACTCGTGCCAGATACATGACGTTCGCCTGCAATCCCAGCACTCAAGTGGCTGGGGCAGGAGGATCCAAAGTTCCAGACCAGAGGCGGGGGAGCTGGCTCAGTGAGTAAAGAACATGTGGACCCGAGTTCAAATCCAGAGAACCCATGTACAGCCAGATGTACTAGCACAAGTCTGCAATCTGAGTACTCCTACGCTGAGGTGGGAGGTGGGCACCAGAGAGTCCCCCAAAAGCTTGCGGGCCTGGAGTGCTCAAAGGTGAACATCAAAGAGACCCTGTCTCGACAAGGTGAAAGACAGAGTTGGCATCTGCCTAGCAATCACAATGCCCTGGGTTCGGTCCTCAGCTGGGGAGTGGAGGGGATGGGGTTGGGGGTGGCGAGGGGAAGAGGAGGATGACAGGCAAGGTGAAAGGTAAGGACAGACACCTGAGGTTGTCTGATTTCCACATGATGCACCCACACTTACACACAGAAACAGATGCACTCACACACAAAGGCTACATAGAGAGATCTTGTCTCAAAGCAAGAATAACATGTTATGCCGGGCCGGGCCGGCCAGGTGCAGTCGCCTTTAATCCCAGCATTTGGGAGGCAGAGGCAGAAGGATCTCTGTGAGTTCGAGGCCTGCCTGGGCTTCAGAGTGAGTTCCAGGAAAGGCTTCAAGCCACACAGAGAAACCCTGTCTCAAAAAAACCAAAAAACAAACAAACAAACAACAACAACAAAAAAAAAAAAAACCCACAAAAACCAAACAAACAAAGAATAACATGTTATAGCTTTATGGTTTTCACTCCCGGCTAACAGAATCAGTGTCAGCAAACAGGCTAGACACTGCATCTTCTTCACACCATCCAGGCAATTAAAGATTTATTTATTTTTGTGCATATGGCTGTTATGCCTACACGTATCTGTGCACTACGTGTGTGCAGTGCCCTCGAAGGCCAGCAGAGTGTCGAATCCCCTGGAATCAGCACATTACAGATGAATGAAAACAGCCATGCAGGTGCTGAGAATCGAACCTCGGGCCTCTGGAAGATCAACCTCTGCTCCCAAACTCCGAGCCCTTTCTCCAGCCCCATCCAGGTAAAATATAGTCTGTTGTGTTGTATTGTTTTGTATTTTTTTAACTGACACATGTAAATTGTACACGTTTATGAGGTACAGTATGATATTTCAATGCATATATACAATGTGTTACGATCAAATCAAGGTAATTAATTTCCATCTCTTTAAACATTTTCCATGAAGCCCATTTCATGAGTTCCAATTAAGACCACGACTAAAAAACAAGTAATTCCTTAGCCAGGCGTGGTGGAGCACGCCTTTAACCCCAGAACTCAGGAGGCAGAGGCAAGAGGATCTCTGGGTTCAAAGCCAGCCGGGACTGCAGAGTGAGTTCCAAGGCAGCCAGAGCTACACAGAGAAACCTTGTCTCGAAAAACAAACAAATAAAAAAAGTAATTAAAAAAGACACAAATGGAAAAAGAAGAACGAAAACAACAAAAGAGAAATAGACAAAAATAAAACAACAACAAAGAACCAGACTAAACCGTACACAATACGTTTCCGGTTAAACCTGTTAAGGGGAGGGGTATGTGGAGGCACAACACCCAATGAGGGACGGGGTACATGGACTACAATCCCCATGATTCACCGGGCCCCTCCTAAGAGAGAAAGTTCAAAGACAACACACATGGATGTCTGGGTAAATTTGGAAACCAACAGACTCAATGTCAAGTTTCTTTTGGACTCCCTTAGGGCCACCCAGAGAGAACAAAAGTCATGAGATGGGGAAGTTTACGGCTGGAGCGCCCAAACCTGCGTAGCATCTTGGGAGTTGTAGTTCCAGTACGGTTGGGCCGGAGACCCCAGGCTCTAGCAAACCCATGTTGCCTTCCCCGGGCTTTCTGTGATCTCAGAGAGAGGGACCAACTTCACCTGCAGTCCGTCCCGCATTTACCTCAGCGTCAGTGCCAGCTGAACCCCTTCGCGGGACAGCCCGACGCCTACCCTCCTCGCTTAGGAACGCTGTCAGCTCCGCCCTCTTTGGGGCGGGGACCTCCGAGATGACCAATGATAAACTAGAAAATAAAAGTAACGGGAAAGGGGGCGTTCCCTCGTGACCGGCTGCAAAGCTGCTGAGAGCGCGGGTTTGATTGGAGACGGGGGAGCGTGCAGCAGTAATTGGCAAGACTGTGGACCAATTGAAAGGATCGGAGGCTGCGCTGAAGCTTGAAAGAGAGCCAAGCGTGTTGGCTTTCACAGTCCCCTTTTTCTAACCGCCAGAACTGCAGCGGGGAGGCCTGGCTCCAGCCTAACTACTGTTGCCGGGCTAACCGGGGGCGTCTCTCTTCACTTTGCCACCCTTCTGTCTGTTGGGCCGGCAAACCTATCCTGATGGTCACCGTAACCACTTTCCTCTTGCTGCTGAGCAGCTGGTCTCACTCCGTGCCAGGCCCGGGCTCCTGGCCCAAGCAGTGGGATCAAAACGAGCTATTTCTGGCCCCTGCGCGCAGCCCCTCGGGGCCAACCTGGAGTGTTCCTGCTCCCGCCCCTGGTCGCTGAGCACCCGAGGCTGAGTCAGAGGCACAGAATTAGGCCCGACCTGCTCTGGGGTAGGGTCTGTTCTGTGTCCTCCTGACAGCCTGGCGTGGCTGCAGCATTCTCCAGGAATCTGTTAATAAGACTGGTGCGTCATCCTCAGACCTGCCAGCCCGGCAGAGATGTTAAGAGGCCTGAGAACTCTTAGGTGGACTTCTCGGGGCCCGGGTTCCCAACTGCCATAGTGGTTCGCCACACCCCTAAGGGTCTGCCTCCTAAGTCTTAGCTTCCCCTTCTAGAAATGGAGAATGACAGTTCCCTGGTGTCCTTTTCCAGGCATCCAGCAGGCGTTTAATAACTAGCCAAGTCATTATTGAAGTTTCTAAATAAGGCATACTAATGGCCGAGTCTGGCCTCCATCCCAGTGTCCCTGGGAGGCCCGCCGCGGGGGCCGCACTGGGCACAGTATAAATCGGGGAGTGCGTGCGCTTGGGCACTCGGAGCCCGGGCTGCAGCGGAGAGCAGAATGGAGATCCCCGTGCCTGTGCAGCCTTCTTGGCTGCGCCGCGCTTCAGCTCCTTTACCCGGCTTTTCCGCTCCGGGACGCCTCTTTGACCAGCGTTTCGGCGAGGGCCTGCTTGAGGCGGAGCTGGCTTCACTGTGTCCTGCCGCGATCGCCCCCTACTATCTGCGCGCCCCCAGTGTGGCACTGCCCACAGCACAGGTGCCAGGCCTGGGGAGAGGGACACCCAACTACAAACAAGACTAGCGGTCTGGTTCGCCCTGGGGTGGGGGTGCGGGAATGTCTGTTGATTTTGAGTTTGGGGGAGAATGCCACGCTTTAGTGGGCCATTGGGGGTCCTCTGAATGTGGGTGTTCTGAGGCCGGGTTATTGTTGCCCTGAGGGGTGAGGGCGGAAGGACTAGATCACTATCTGAGGAGTCTTGATGACTGAAGGAGGCAGGTGCCCCGGGAATCTGGGGGAAAGGACAGTGAGTCCTGTAGGGTTGGAATGCCCTGAAGGTTGTGCATGTGATGCTGCGTTTCCCAGAAAGGTCGGGCGATTTGATGAAGGGGGTCTTGAGCACTTTAAAGCAGGGGAAGGGTATCCATAAATGCAGAGGGTACAGGAGGTCCCATGACCTGAGAACTCTGGCGACGGGGAAGTGACGTCTTGTTTGCTAGTGTGAGGTCTCGTAGCGGAGACGAGGCTGCTGTGGAGGCAATGACATGGGGTGGGGATACAGGTCGGGTACCTAACTTGGTCACCCAGGAAGCCCAGGAGAGGTGGACTGTGTCTACCAGGGGAGGGAGGCGGCCAGTTATTTATGTGAGGCTGAGGCTCTGGTGACTCGGGAAGGGGACTGTCCTCAGCAGCACTGGAACCTACATGGGGAAGGGGGTGCTGAGTCCCAGAAGCCCAGCCCCGACCTGATGAAAGTCCCACACCCACACCTGATGTGTGCAGGTGCCCACGGAGCCTGGGTATTTTTCCGTGCTGCTGGATGTGAAGCACTTCTCACCAGAGGAAATCTCTGTCAAGGTGGTCGGCGACCATGTGGAGGTCCACGCACGGCATGAGGAGCGCCCGGTAGGCCAGCGGGCCCGATGGGGCGGCAGGGCTGGGCAGGAGGGTGGGACGCTCAAGCCCATTTTTCTTGTCCAGGATGAACATGGATTCATTGCTCGAGAGTTCCACCGCCGCTACCGCCTGCCTGCCGGCGTGGACCCTGCTGCCGTGACCTCGGCACTGTCCCCTGAGGGTGTCCTGTCCATCCAGGCCACACCAGCAGCGGCCCAGGCCCCACTTCCACCGCCACCTGCTGCCAAGTAGGGGTCCGGGCATGACAGGACCGAACCTGGGAAGCCTCTTGAGGCTCCCTTTTAAAAGCCGATCTGACTCCGCCGCCCAGCCAGATGTCCCAATCGCTGTCAAGACAGTTCCTCCCAACCAAATCTAGTGTCCTCCCCCCTTCCCCTAGGACCTTTCCACCCCAAACCCTACCTGGGCCTTAGGTAACCTAGGCACCCTCCTAACCTCCCGCCCACCAGCTTTCAGGCCCCACCCATAGTACCTCTCTCAGACAACACCAACACCATCCCGCCCTCTGCCCAGACTCCCACTGACTGACCCCATTTGGGGCTTATGCCACCACTCAGGCCTCCTCTTGCACTTCTAAGTTGTAAAGCACCGCACTGCGACACCAGAGTACAATGAGGACAGGCCTCCCCCACTCCAGACCTGTCACCCAATTCCCCACAGTGACCCGTGGGCTACCCAGTCTGACTGACCGCGTAGGCCTTCCTCATCAGAACATTCAGGCCTGGTCCACCAGACTCTAGATCCTGTCCCTGCAACCTAACACTCCCCTGCCCCAGGCCATTTTAAACTCGAAACTCCAGGAGCCTAAGTTCCTGAATCCTGTTCTGACCTCCCAATCCTTGGACGGCTATTCCCAACCAATCAGGACCCCCAAACTCAAATTGTACAGACACCTCAACTTCCCCAGATGTGACAGGCCAATGAGCCAGAGCCCGAGTTCCTTTGTCCTGACTCCCCATCTGCAGCCAGATATCCTGGGCACCACCTCCACTTCCCCTGTCAGACCAGCCACACCTTCATCCCCTGTCACCTCATTCCCTTCCTATATTCAGTCCCCAATAAATGTGCTAGAGATTGTCAACTGCCTCATGTCTGGGCCAGGAAGGATGGGCTGGCCAGTGTGGGTTGGGGGCAGGTTTATTGGGGTGGGGGAACTGGGACCATCACTGTCGATCATACATCTCCCGCAGGATCTTCATACTTTCTGAGTAACGAAGCTGGTTCCGATGAGATGCCTCCTTCCATCTAGGAAGGTAAAGGAGGATTTAGCAATCGCCGCAGAGGACACGGGGGCAGGAAACAGGGACAAGGGTATGCTCACCTCTGGCGGATGCGTTTCCAGCGCTGCATGTTGCGATAGATGAGCGTGGAAGGAGAAGGTTCAGGCTCGGAGGGCTGCATGGACAGAGAGACCCAGCTAGGGGGCCAGGCCCTAACCCCCAACATAGGCCCTGAAGCTCCAGGCCAGCCTTGGATACCTACTTCATCGTCAGGGGTACCCTGGGTCTCAGGCTGCAGTGGGGATGGAATTCGGGATCTGCAGGCATCTCCAAGTGGTCCAGGGGCTGTGGGTGGAGGCAGCTTGTACACATCACGACTTTTGCTGTTGATGACCTCTGAACCCTAGGGAGACGAAGCCCCATTATGAGGCCCAAGAGTCAGAGCAGAGGGTTGAAAGTACATGTCATCCCTCCTACTTTTCCCAGTGACACGGACACGAGGGTCTGCCCAGAAACCTGTACTTGCAAGAGTCACAGCAGAGGGACACATACTTTCACCAGCTAGAGGATGGTCTTCCTGTTCTAGGGACCGAGTCTTCTCGTCAGCCTGAGAACCCTGGGCTACCCTTAGCAAGCCCATGGAATTCCATCTCTACCTGTCAGCCCAAGGTGGGGGTCAAGATGCCTGCCTTAAGGAATTGTCCAGGGGGTGCCACATCTACTTTTATCTGGACAGAGTCAAGTCATATGTCTGCCCCAGAGATCCCTGTCTACCCTCTTAGGCCAGATGACTTCCAAACCCCCATTACCCTCCACCCAGCTCACAGGGTCCACATTTGCTCACCAAGGCCCCATCTGGTAGCCACATCTGTTTGCACTAAAGATCCCTGTTTAGCCTTTTATTTCTTGGAATCCCTGTTCCCTAGGAAGCCATATCTATCTGGCCTAAGGACCTCTGTCCACGTTCCTAGCCTAACGGCACAGAGCTGTGTCCCTGCCTGACTCTCTATACATTTGGGGGCCGAGATCATACCTATCTACCACTGACGGAGGGGGGTTCTTGAGCCTAGCCACCCACTGCTCTCTCTGGCCTCTGGGTCAGGACCCAACACTCATCCCACCTCCTCATCCTCAGGCAGAGGGGGCAGTGGTGAGCTGGGTGACCGCTCACGCTCTCGCACTGAGGGACTGTTGCGCATCCAGGCACGGCAGATGGGGTACAATGGTGTGTTCTCACTGAACTGGGCCAAATCCACACTCCGGTCAAACAGCTTGATCACATATGTGTCTGGGGTGGTGAGGTGGGACATAAATGAGCACCCTTATTTAGTCCCTGGCTCCATGCCCACCCTCTCGGGCCCCTGCCTACTCACTGGATCTCTGAGGACCCCCCTCAGACAGCCCATCGTCCATCTCCCTCCTCTTCTTCCTCCGCTGGTGGGGGAAGCGGGCAGATGGCCTGTGTGGTGAAGGTGAGTGTCAGGCCTGGAGCGGGGACCGGGGACCTTAGGGTGGGCTGGGGACACCGCCACCTTACCTTTTGCCAGTGGCAGCGATGGAGCAATCCCTGCAGGGAGAGACAGGGCATCAGCAGGCGGAGCCTTTAATGAGCACCCGCTCAACACCCACACCCCAAGGCAGAGGCGATGGGGTTCAGTAATAGAGCATTTGCACAGAGAGGAAAAAGCCCCGGGCTTCAACCCTAGCACTGAAAACAAACAAAAATGGACACCCTGGGGTTTACTGGTGCCTTGTATCCCCGAAACAAGGTGTTAGCCACTCATGCCACAGGTGTCTCTGTCCATATAAGATGGTTAGGACTCAGGAGGGAAAAGTTACCTAACCAAACTCTCAGGTCCAAACCCCATCAGAACCCCTTACTTGTTGTGTGTGTCCGAGGGCGTTTTCCCAGCGTCTTCATCCAGACGTTCCCTGGGAGCAAAACAGCACTACTGACTTGGGGTACCAAGGGCCCAGAGCGTGACGATATTGAGTAGTCTCCCCCAGGAAACACCTTCTCCCTGGGTCAGCCTCTAGGCTCCCATCCAGATCCCCATCACAAGCAGAAAGTCCAAACACAGTTCTCACCCTTGTGGTCTCCCAGGCTGGACCAGACCCCTACCTGTCCATGTGACTCTTCTCCAGGAGACACTGAAGAACGGCATCCAGCTGGTTCCGGGCTTTGGCCATCTCCATCTCTGAGGGCAGAAGGTGCAGAGCAGGAGTCAGCCCTCTGTGCACATCCCACATCCTCTGTGGCAATCCTATGGTCTGGTCCAGGTGCCCTGAAAGCAGCTTTAGTGCCACTCAGTGGAGAGACAGGATGAAGACAGAACTGGGCAACTGAGCCTCAGGCAGGGGCCAAGAGTGAGGCTGCTTCCACTGCTCCATACTGTTAGCTTCTCTCCCAACACAACACCAAACTAAGAATCTGTGATCTGGATGTCTTCCACGGACAGCCCTTAGGGTCCTTCCACTGGGCCCTCTAAAAGGTCTCTCTCTCTAAATCTACCCCTGCTTCCTGAATCCACACCGTGAAGAGTGACCCGCCAGTCCACAGGCTCCTGGACCCACCAGGGATACTCCTTTCCCGTCCTGGTCTCAGCCCACCTGGCGTCCTGAGTGTCTGCCCATGTCTTCCCTCCCCTCGTCGCCCTCTCCTCCCGCTCAGCTCCCAGCCTCAGCTCCTCTCCTCTTCCGATCCACTTTCCACGATGCAACAAAAGAACCTTCCTAAAAGAAAGCCAAGCCTGGCTAGGCATAGTGGCATATGTCTGCTATCCCAGCACCTTGGATGCTGAGGCAGGAGATAAAGAGTTCAAGGCCAGCCTCAGCTACATGAGACCCTGACTCAAACAGTAAGCAAAACAATGAAAAATAATAAAAACAGACAACCAACCCCAGCATAGAACTCTTCAGGATTCCACAATCCTGACCCCAGAAAACAGGGTCTGTCCTCAGCCTGGTCTTTCCAAGCTTACCCTTGTCCTACCTACACAGTTGTAGTGAGGCTCCCTCCGCTTTTTTAGGTATAGCATCTCTCACTAGGTAGCCCTGGGATGGCTTGAAATTTGCTAACTAGACCAAACTGGCCCTGAATTCAGAGATCGGTCTGCTTCTTCCTTCCACGTACTGGGATTAAAGGCATTTGCCAACACGAACTGCCCGCCCCTCCACTATTTCACTCAAGTTTTGTTGTTAGTGGACTGTATGGGTTTGGGCTTTTTTTTTATTATTATTATTATTTTGTGGTACACCTTTACCAACTCACTCCTTGGTTCAAAAACCTCCCTAGACCACCCATTTCCCTCAAGGAAAAGTCAACAATCCCTTCCTGGACCCACAGATCTGTCCTCCTCCCCATCACCTCTTTGCTCTATCTCTTCACCGCCCCAGCCACCCTCACCTCCCTGCTGCTCCCTCGGCCCCACTGGCCACTCCCTCACACAGCCACTTCCTCCCTCCCACCTTGTGTATTTTCCTATCATGTGGGTCTCATGATGCCCAGGCAGACCATGAAGTCCTGGGATCCAGTTATTGTCTAGTTTGGTTAGCTGTTACTACAGGGCTTCCCCACCAGGGTCTGGTTTTACTTATTTTTCAGGTCTGTGGATGGAGCCTGGAGCCCGGTGCATGCTGGGCCGACAGTCCGCCACAGAAGTCCGCCTATACCCCTGTCTTGTTTTAGGTCACATCATTACTTACTACGGACCACCTTTTCTCTCCGCACCCGCTCCTCACTGCCCTTCACCATGCCATTCTAGGGTTCCTGTTAGGCTCCCCGAGGCTCCGTTTTCTCATCCGTCACACTACCTACACCCTAAGGTTACTGAATACAGCAATTGAGAATTGATTCCCTATATTTCAGGGTCACACCCCATTTGCTGATTCATGACCACTGCCAGAAATAGGAAAACTGAAGTAGACCAAGAAAGGACCCTTCTTAGAGTTAGGGGCTCAGGACCCCGGGGTTTTACTACCATCACGGGGCCGGAACCACCACCATTCAATCTCAAAGCTACTTAGAACAGCCCGGGATGGCTTGAGGGTGGCCATGCTCCGTGCGTCTGTCACATGGGCTGCAGAGAGATGTCACACAGTTCACTTTTCCGCGATAACCCATGTCTCTCGGGTGCCTGGATCACCAGTCCTCACCTGATTTCTCCACCTTCACCTTTACCGGGAACATGGTTCGGGTCCAGGTCTAATTCGCTGGATCAGAAAAACTTAGAGGAGGCAAGATTCACAAGCCAAGGCGGGAAGTGGGCAGGAAAAGGTCAAAGGTAAGTCTGGGCACCACTGGTCCCGGGGCCGAGCACCTTCCAGTCGCGATTGCCTGGGCCGCCACTTCCCTTCTTTCCCTTCTGTAGGCGGGCCCTTCGGCAGCCGCTGTTTCCCATTAGTTAATGAAAACGTCAATTCCATTCGCTGGCCAATTGACAACTTGTGCCATTGGCTCCCCAGCCTTAAGTTCCACCTTCCCGAGGCCCTGTTTCCGGAAACAAACCAACGACAACCCAGGCAACTGGGGAGGGCGGGGGTCGTATAATTCAAACTTCCCAGGCGCAACAAGGCGGTAACACCGCCTGCACCGCGCGGAGCACTGTGGGAACAAAAAGGGTGGGGTATGGCAAGGCTTCTCGGGACTTGTGGTGGTATGTTTTAGTACCGTCCATACACCCACTTATAGCTTTGAGCTAACATAGTCGGTTGTCACCGAGATCCCTAACAGGAGACCTATCTGGAGTTGGACGGGCTCCTTTCTTATGGAGCTCGCTAGGAATCAGTTACCTGCTGCTGTCTTTTTTGAGCAAAATCTCTTTCATTTGAATATGAAGAGTGCTGGGTATTCATCCAGACATGGGGACGCTGCAGTGAATAAAACAGGCGATGTTTTAGCCTTGCCCTGATGTGGCTTATCGTGTAGAGAATAGAAGATGGTCAGTAAATAAACCGAAAATTCTAAGTGAAATGTAGTAAGAACGAAAATATGCCCTAAAATAGTCATGGGTAATATCAAGGTAGGGACTGAGATTTTATTATATCATTATTTATTGATTGATTGCCTCACTCTGGCTCAGTCTAGCCTGAAACTATATAGGTAATCCAAGCTGGCTTTGAACAATACCACCCTCTGCTGGGTGTTTTTTCGTTTGCTTGTTTACTTGGAGGTGTGGGGGTGGGAGGGGCACACTGCCATGGCACACCTGTAGAGGTCAGAGGACCATTTATGAGATTTGGGCATCAAACTCAGGCCAGGATTGGCAGCAAGTGTCCCTACCCAGATCATCTCACCAGACCCTCTGTTGAAATTCTATTTTATTGTTTTGGGACAGGATATCAGTATACAGCTCTGGCTGGCCTGGAATTCACAGAAATCCACATGCCTCTGCTTCCAAGAGCTGGGATTATAGATATGAGTCACCAAAATCATGAAATTTTAAATAGGAAGATCAAGGGGCCAGAGAGATGGCTCACTGGTTAAGCTCAGTGGTCAAGGGGACCAGGGTTTGATTTCCACATGGTGACTCACAACCATCTGCAACAGCACTTCCAAAGGATAAGATGCCTTCTGCCTCCAGACACCTGTGCGCATGCACACACACGTACACACACACACTTAAAAATAAATAAAGAATAAAAATAGGAGTGTCAAGGAAGCTTTCCTAAGAAAGCTCATAGATATTTCTCTTGCTGTAGACACCTCTAGAGTCTTGGCTCAGATGAATTCTTCCTTGGCAGACAATACTAAGACACACAATACTAAGTATCTTGTTTGGTTTGTCATGCTGGGAATTGAACCTAGCATCTTTCTCATGCTAAATAGGTGCACTACCAGTACACTACACCACTAAACTACACCCCCAGTCAAGAAAGTCGGGGAGGGGTGTTGTTTCTGTCACACACACGCCCCTCAGCGTTTCTCTGTGTATCAGTCCTGGCTAGAACTTGCTTTGTACACCAGGCTGACCTCAAACTCAGAGATCCACCTGCCTCTGCCCCCTGAGTGCTGGGATTAAAGGCATGTGCCACAACCACCTGGCTAAGAAAGCTGTTATTTTTAAATTCACAACTACCAGTACAGGATAGCACCCCCTAGAAGTGGGAGCATCATTCTTTTCTCCTTCATCTGTAAGACAGGATTCCTAAACAGGAAAGTTCTTATTTCAGAAGGGTCTGGTGGTAGTCAATGAAATAAAAATTCATACAAATGTGTGAAGCACTGAGCCTAACACGTAACACATTCGGTAAGTGCTTTTCAATGCAGGCAATCGTTTATGCTTCTACCTCCAAAGGATCCCAGGAAGTCAATATTTAAAGTTAGGGTCATTTATTGGGGGCAGATGGGAAATGGGGGACAGACAGTCTTCAGGGTTTCAGAAAAAACTTAGAGCAAAGACGCCCATCCTGGGAGAAAGACAAGATCACCAACCAGCTTGTGGAGTTGTTAGGGAGTGCCCAGGGGAATGGTGAAGGAGAGGTAGTCCCCAAGAGCACCCCAGCGGGGCCGGTAGATCTGGAAGATGGTGATCCAGGTGGTGAGAATAATTACCCAGAAGAGGAAGCCCACAGCTGAGCGCCAAACATCTATAATGAAGAACAAGAGTGAGAAGGATTGGCCTCCTGCAGGCCAGCACTTGTATCTCTGCCGCAGACCTCCCTGGGGTCCAAGAACTCACAGCCTTTGATTTGGCTCTGCTCTGTGTAGGCTGGGGCAAGGAAGGCCTCTCTGAAGAACCAGAAAATATTGACCAACCAAAGAAAAGGCAGGAATGCAAATCCACCTAGGGAAAAAAAAAAATACCCACACTTGGTCACAAGGCAATAAAGACCCTTCCCAAACCCCCGCCTTAGAAGGCCCATTTGGAAGATCCTCTCCCACGTTCAACTGGAGACCTTCCGCTATTAGGGGTTCCGGGGTTATGCCTCTCGTCTACAGATCCAGGAATTCCTTCTCTGGACCCAGGCGTTCATTCTTTCTCTCTTGGGACTCAGAAACTGAGGCCTCAGCTTGCTTCTCCCTGAGGTCTCTCTTCTCGCGGACCACAGTCGACGCTCCCCCTTAGAGCCACGAATCCAGGTCCCTATGTCCTCTAGCCTCGGGGTGCTCCAGTCCAGTCGCCACTATTACCCGAAACTCTAGGGGGATCGGCCTTACCGAGATAGTACTTCCGGCACAGGCTCAACTTCTCCTCATTGGACACCCGCTCCAAGTTCATAGCTGCGCTGGAGCTCGGCGGTCCTAAGGGTCTGCAGACCAAGACAAGCGACAGGCGCAAGCTCCCGACCAACCACGCCCCTATTACGACAAATTAGATAAAGGGGGGTTTGCTACGAGCAGGGCACCTCCGCTGCCTCGAACAGGCGAAGACAACTCACAACTCACCAGTGGAGTTTATCCCTCCTGCCCGGGGTCCCTTTGCTGTTTCTAACTGCGGTCGTTCACGGGAGACGCCGAAGGTTTCCGTGGAGTTTGTAGTTTTTTTTTTTGTAATTTCCCCTGGAGGCTACGTTGTACGCATGCGCTGCTAGGAAACTTGCGCACGGATCGTCGCGGAAGGCAAGCTGGCCTCCAACACGCGTGCGCAGTCACGCCACAGGCAGGGGCAAACTACACTTCCCAACGCTCCTGAGCCACGGAAGTGACGCAAGGAGCAGGAGCGTTGGAGTGTTCGGGTAAAAATGGCTGAATATTTAGCTTCGATATTCGGGACTGAGAAGGACAAGTGAGAATGGTGAAGGGAGTGGCCTCTCGGGGAGCCGGGGCACTCGGGTCCCCGTGGGCTGGGCGGACAGGGCAGTGTTCGTGGGATGCCCGGCCTTCCCGGCCCCCGGTTTACCTCTGTCTTTGCACCTCTTCCAGGGTTAACTGCTCTTTTTACTTTAAGATTGGGGCCTGCCGGCACGGGGACCGGTGCTCCCGACTCCACAACAAACCGACTTTCAGCCAGGTGAGACCCAGACTCATGCCTCCCCGCGCTTCATCTGCTGCCCATCACCCCGGGGTCCCGCCTCTTCCGGATTCCTAAAGCCAATCCTCTCCCTCTTGCTTTTTGACCTGGCCCTCGGAGTAGACCCTTCTTCCAGGGGCTGGGCCACGCCTCCCCGTGCACAGACCACGCCCCTCGGCTGTCCAGGTAGCTGCTTAGGAGCAAGCCTCGCCGACAAAACTCCAGTAGTTCCCATCTCACTCCCCAGTCTCACACCCACTCTGCATGCAGCCCTGCCTACTAAGCTCAGGCCTCTTTTAAATTTCGTTCAGACCATAGTGCTCCTCAACTTGTACCGGAATCCACAGAACACAGCCCAAACCGCAGATGGATCTCACTGTGAGTAAGAAACCCGACAGCTCAGGGGCTGGGCGGACAGCCCCTAGCAGTCTACGCCCTCATTTCTCCCTCTGCCCTGCCTCCAGGTCACGTGAGCGATGTGGAGGTGCAAGAACACTACGATAACTTCTTTGAGGTGAGAGTTGCCGGGGCGGCTGGGTTTCCTGTGTGCCAGATCTTAGCTGAGCCCTTTCCGTCTCCTGCAGGAGGTATTCACGGAACTGCAGGAGAAGTACGGAGAGATTGAAGAAATGAATGTGTGTGACAACCTCGGAGACCACCTCGTGGGCAACGTCTACGTTAAGGTGCCTGTTGCCCCCTGCTTAGAGCCCAGAAGTGGAAATATTTCAGTGCCCGGTGGCCACCACTGAACCCTCACAACCTGAGGACTGTCGCTAAGTCGAGACCAGCCTCAGAGCTGGCTAGTCCCCTGAAGATCTTGAATTCCGCAGCCCATGGTCACCCACTTTCCCCTCAGTTCCGCCGGGAGGAGGATGCAGAGCGGGCTGTGGCCGAACTCAATAACCGCTGGTTCAACGGACAGGCTGTGCATGCCGAGCTGTCTCCCGTCACCGACTTCCGAGAGTCCTGCTGCCGGCAGTATGAGATGGGGTATGGTGGTGAAGAGCGGGCTGCGCATCAGAGTTCAGACGCTTGAGTGTTTGGTAGGAGGTTGTCAGTGATGGTGGCCTCTTCTGTCTGTCCTTAGGGAATGTACCCGAGGTGGCTTCTGCAACTTCATGCACCTGCGACCCATATCCCGGAACCTGCGCCGGCAGCTCTATGGGCGAGGACCCAGGCATAGGTACCTCAGGTCCAGCTTGCCAAGTTCTCCTCTACCCTGAAAGGAATCTGATTCTGATTTTGTAGGCATACCATTCCAAGGCTCTTGTGCTCTAAATATAGTTTTGAGCCCTGCCTGAAGAGTAGTACCTTAGTCTCAGTGCCCAAAACTGTGTGAACCCCAAACCCAAGACTAGCCTGAATATCCACCCCTGAGTACCAATCCTGAAATGACATTAACAACCATCCTATCCCTGAGAGACAGGCCTGGAAAAATCTTTATGCCACTCTTAACTATTCCTACCTATCTCTGTCCACTCCTCTTCCCACTTCCCAGGTCACCTCCAAGATCCCATACAGGCCACCGTCCCCGAGAAAGAAACCGACGTCGTTCCCCAGACCACCGGCATGGTCGCTTCTGAGACTGGTGCTCTTCGCCTCTTCCTGTGCAGGATCCCTTCTCAAAGCCTTCTTCACTTTCCAGCTCCATCATCCCCAGGCTTCAGAGCTTCATGATACAATCTGTTCAACAGAGTAACTTCCTCCTCCCATCCCTTCTCTAATAAAGCTTAGGAAGTTTGTCTAACAAAAGTCTGTGGTTTCCTTCTACCCCCACATCTAAGAAAAAGTGCACACCAGCCACAGCCTCAGTAGAGCATCTTGGAACCAGCTGTGAAAGGAGGCTTGGGGTCTAGGTCTGCACCGGTAAGTCAGGACTACTTCTGTACCCAAGACCTTGGCTTGTCCATTCTAGGTGTCTTTTAGGGAGAGGTGGCAGGTTGGAGGATTCCTAATAGAGATGGGGATTAGAAAAGCAGGGGAAGAGAGGTGGTTGGGGACTGGTAAGAGTCTGCAGGAGGTTAGGCCTGGACATTGGAGCCTACCACACCACCCTGAGATGAAGGCACCAGTACCTAACCCATTGAATTGAGTTTGCCATCTTCTAGGTACTGTGGTGTTCATTTTGTGGTTTGTTTAAATTGGCTT
The DNA here is from genome assembly GCF_049852395.1 of Peromyscus maniculatus bairdii. Classification (NCBI taxonomy): domain Eukaryota; kingdom Metazoa; phylum Chordata; class Mammalia; order Rodentia; family Cricetidae; genus Peromyscus; species Peromyscus maniculatus. Next base: position 52,008,900 of record NC_134852.1, on the reverse strand, counting down.
TTGAAGCAGGGTCTCACTGTGTAACTGTAGCTGGCCTGAAACTCTCCATGTAGACCATGCTGATCTTAAACTCAGAGATCCTCCTGCTTTTACCTTCCAAGTGCTGGAATTAAGGGTGTACACAGTACGCCTGACTACTGTGATGTTTTTAGTAGATTGATCACCACACACACACACACACACACACACACACACACACACACACACACACTGCCTTCACCTAGAGAGGCAAGTTCTGTTACCCCATCTTAGAGATGAAAATGAGAAGGCAGGTACGTGAGGAGAAATAATCTGACGATCCACATCCAGTTCTTTTTAGGCCTTGTGGGCCTGGAGTTGGGTAGGGGGCACACCAGCTCCCAAGAAGGCCCTGGAATCCTGTGCCCCACATTCACCACTTCCTTCTGGCCTGGATTTCCTGGACAGTGCTGCCGAAGTGTGGGTGGAAGTCCTGTGGTCCCTCAGGTGGCAGGCTTTGCTGAGATGGGGCCCAGATACCTTTTCAGGACAGCCACAGTGGCATCACTGCTGATCTGGGCTGCTTCAAGGGAAGTCTCTCGGCTCTGCGGCCGCCTTGCCTACTGGAACCCTGACAACAAATGCTGCCGCAGCTGCCTGCAGCGTTTCGGGCCCCCTGCCTGCCCTGGTGAGCTCTAGATGGTGCGGAGATAAGCGGCCTAGGAAGTGGCAGGTCCTTGCTGGGCCTGGCTGGCGTGGGGCTTGTTTGGGGAGTAGGGGCGCTGAGTCTTAGGCAGGTAAAACTGGGAGGGTGGACCGAGTCTGTGCAGAAAGGATAGGTTAGGATGGGAACACAAAGCGGATTTTCCCTGTGCGTGGGGAGAAAGGGCTTAGGTAGACTTGAGTGTGGGCGGTGCTTGGTAGAGTGGGTGGGGAAAGGGGTGGGGCCTCCTGTGGATTTGAAGAGGGAGGGCCTGTGCTCAGATGTATGTACCTCTGGAGCCCATGTCTCCTAGACTACGAGTTTACGGAAAACTGCGGACTCGATGACCTCGGCAACACCGTGGCACAAACTTTCAGAAAGTGTTCTCCTGGGTATTGCAACCCCGATGGCACAGAGCTGTGTAGGCCCTGTAGCAGCGGAGCCACAATCCCCGCACGCATGGAGAGCCACAGCAGGACCCAGAAGCAGTGTAGAAAGGTGCTTGACGCCTGGGCTCTGGGCCAGGGCTTGCCTGAGGTAGCTGTGGGTTCCATGGGCAAAGCTTGGGACAGTTGGGGAGCCTCACTGAAGGAGATGGGGAGCACAGCAGAATCCCCAAGTGGAGTGCCTTGGGGGGGAGGATCAGGTGGGGGGAGGAGAGGGTGTTCCACTTAGGGACCTAAGGAGGCGTGGGCTGAGGGGCCCTAGTTTCACTCTCAAACCTGTCCTCAGAAACCCATCCCTCCCAAGGAGGTCTGTCCTCTGACAACTGAAGAAACAGGAGTCTCTAGCTCCCCAGGGCCGGGGCAGACAACCATCCCTGAGACCTCCGCCCTGTCCTCTGTGCTGCCCCTGGCGGCACCGTTGCTGGTGGTGCTCCTGATACTGGCAGTGGTCTTGCTCCTCCTGTTCAAGAGAAAAGCCCGTTCCCAGCCCTGTCCCAGCTTGGCTTTGGGAGACCCCAGCACCTCTGCACGCTGGTCCTCTCCGGGCTCCCTGGAGGTATTGGGAAGTAGGAGCACTCGGAAGACGTCTCTGCTGCAGCTCTCAAGCTGGGGTTTGTAGGGGGCAGCCCTGCCCAGGAGGGAAGGTGACCTCGAAGCTTGTCCTTCCTCCCCTTCACTCCTCCCTGGTTTTCCAGAGCTTCAGAGCCTGGCCTCACAGCCCCTGGCTCGCCTCCTGGACGAGCTGGAAGTCCTGGAGGAACTGATTATGCTGCTGGACCCTGAGCCTGGGCCTAGCGGAATCATGGCTTATGGTACCACACGACACCTGGCTGCAAGATACGGGTTGCCTGCCACCTGGTCTACCTTTGCCTACTCACTACGGCCCCATCGCTCACCCCTAAGAGCCCTGATTGAGATGGTGGTGGCAAGGGAGCCATCTGCTACTCTGGGACAGCTTGGCATACACTTGGCCCAGCTAGGGCGGGCAGACGCACTGCAGGTGCTCTCCAAGCTTGGCTGAGTCAGGGCTTGCTGGGGATTACTACTCAGTCAATAAAGTTTCCCTTGAAGCCAGTGTCTGCTATCCTCATTAAAGGGGTCTTCCTGAAGTATAATCATGATGGGGCCCCCAGCCAACAGACACCCTTCTTTCCTGTAAAGGGTCCATTCCAATATGAACAGGACCCTATTACCTGGCCACTCTTGGAGTCACTGATTGTCTGTACTGAACTTGTGCAAAAAGGTAAAAACTAGCACACTTGCTGTGATGGCTCCACAAACCCTCCTTTACTTTTCTTATTTTTTTCTGGTGTTTTGAGACAGGGTTTCTCTGAGTTAAGTCACTTGCTCTGTAGACCAGGGCTGGCAAGATGGCTCAGTGGATAAAATGGCTTACCATGTAAGCCTTCAACCCTGAATTACATCTCTGGTACAGTCCTCGGACCTCTATGGGCATGAGACAGCACACACACACACACACACACACACACACACACACACACACACACACACACACACACACACACACACAACTACCACAATAATAAAACCATGGAAACACCACCTCTCCAAACATTGACAGACTTTATTGTGGGGGGGGACTCCCACCTGGGACCCCACCCTCTTAAATAAAAAAGTGCATAGAAAAGAAGGGATTTAGAAACCTTTGTACAATATCTACATCCTGGGTCCCCAGGGCAGGAAGGAGGCGATGGCTGGGTGGGCTGGAGGCAGGGCTCTTGCCCCTGTATGCCCACATCCACCATGAACAGGAGAGGAGGAGGGCGACGCTGAGAGACTAGGGAGCCACAGGCCAGGGTGAGATGGCGGCGGGCGGGCGGGCGGGCACATGAGGCATCTGGGGCAGCCCCGGACGGCCTCAGTTAAGGAAGCGACGGCAGCGCTTGGCGCCACAGTTGCAGGGCAGCTTGTTGCTGGCATCCTCGATGGGAAACTTGTAGTCATAGGTGAGCTCCTCCCCTCGAAGGATGCGGCGCAGGGCAAAGATGACAATGTGTTTCTGGCCTTCCACATGGATGACACGGGAGAAGCAGTTGGGCTCGCATGAGTGGTTGATGAAGCGGGCGGCATTGCCGTGCATGGTGGCATCTACCACATCAAAGTCATCCATGCGGAACATGTAGCACCCAATACCCTACAGGGATGGGAGGAAGGCAGTAGCTGTTTGTCCTGCAGGTCAGCCCATGAACACTCACCTCATAACCTTATGGCACTTACCTTTCCATCATAGAACTTCTCTCGCTTGTCAGTCAGGACAGACCGAATGACAATACCAGAGTACTCAATGACCATCTCACCAGCATCGATGTTGCGTTTACAGAACAAGCCTCGTCCGTGGATAGCTGATCTGCAGGGCAGAACGCGCCATGGGGAATTCAGGGGCAGGGGGACATGACACCAGGCAGCTCCCTATCGTGGCACATATCTGTCCACCCAAGGGACACCCCCCCCCTACCCCCGGCAACCCCACTCACCTGTAGACACCCACAGCCTCTTTGGACGTCTTTTTGAGATGGCGAAAGCGCATGGCCATGGGAAGCTCCAGGCTGGTGGCACGTCTGGTAGGGGAGAGCAATACCATATAAGTTGGTACCCAGGAACAGCACCCTCTTTAGGGCCCTTTCAGACCAGGCCCAGGACTCCAAATGCTCTGCATACCTGGTGGACCGAAGCTGCACCTCATCCTCTTCTTCGTCGCAGGTGGCCCCCTCAGGGAGGACCCGATGCTGGGAAGCCAGGAAGTTGAACATGTCAAAGGTACACTTCCTGCAAGTGGGAGGAAGGTAGGAGGGTCACAGCCATCCCTTCCAAGAGATGCTGCCTAGCCGTTTTTTGATCTGGGCCAGCGTTGCCAAGAACTAACTATAGGCTGAAGTCAGCAAGAGGAGGTAGGTGGGAGTCCACTCTTCTGACATGAAGTCTACAGATTACTCTTCCAGTGGCCTAGTGTCTCAGTTGCAATCTTTCTAGACTTTCTTCCCAACCACTCACCGGAGATAGACCTCTGCTCGGGCAGCCCCGTGGGGATTCAGGGGTGGCTCCTCCTGACCCTCTCCCTGCTGGTGGTAGCGGAACTTATAGTGCTGGCAGCGCTGGGCCCCAGGCAGCTGCTCGGCCAGGAAGATGACAGCATCGTGGTGGATGCCCAGGAGCCGTGCTCCACTCATTCCTGAGAACGGGGGAGGACACGGCAATCACACGGAGGGCCCACCCTGCCCCGCTCCCAGCATTCCTGGGGATACCTCTTACCACTGAAGGAGAGATGCCTGAGACGTGCATGCCCTCGAGCCTCTTGCACTTTCTCAATCAGAGTTCTCCACGCCCCTGGAACGAGGGCCAGAGCCATCAGAATGAGGTCTCAACACTCCCCCTGGGCTGCTGTTACCCCCAACTCACCCTCCAAGCTCTCTGCCTCCACACTGAAGCCGTCATCACTGCTGATCTCAAAGCGCAGGTGAGGACCAGCTCGTTTCGGAACCTGGTTTTCCTTGTCCTCTGGGGATGGAGGCTCTTCCTCAGAGCTTGAGGCCTCCCCTGCTTCCATGGGAAGGTAAGATTGGAGAGGATCACCTTCCTGACTCAAAAGCCACTGCTGCCAGGATAGCAGTGTACATATTGATCACAGCACTTGGGGGGTGGGGTGGGGGGAGAGGCCAGCCTGGTCTACAGAGTGAGTTCCAGGACAGCCAGGGCTACACAGAATGAGGCCTTGTCTCAATTAAAAAAAAAAAAAAAAAGACCCAGTGCCCCTGATTCCCAACTGATACTAATCTCTCTCACCCCTGGGCACAGATACAGGGGACAGATGGCCCTCCACTTGGGTCAATTCCTTAGTGGCACTGCTTTGGACGTTCTAAGGGGCCTGGAAAACTATTCCACCATAGAGCAGCCGCACAGAAGTATGAAGGCCCGGGTTCTGCAGGCTCACTGAAAGCCAGCCCAACATACACACCCATACACCTACGATTATCCTGTTTCTAAAACAGACTTTATAGATCCTGGAGAATTACTTATATGAAGTAAATAATATATGGGGGGAGCACTAGGAACTGAACCTAGAGTCTTGTATGTGTGAAGTAAACATTGTATCACCAATCTACATACCCAGGTCAATATATACAGCACATGTTTATAGATGTTAAAATATGTAAGATTGGACAAAGACATTCAAGTACACTCTATATTATAAACTAATGGTTCTCAACCTGTGGTTGTGACCTTTGGGGTCACATCAGATATTTACATTATGATTCACAATGGTAGCAAAATAGTTATGAAGTAGCAATGCAATAATTTTATGGTTGGGGTCACCAAAACTTGAGGAACTGGATTAAAGGATCATAGCATTAGGAAGCTTGAGAACCACTGTAATAAACCATTTAAGGGTCTTCTTGGGGACTGTCTGTATTTAGTTAGTTTTGTTGAGACAGGGTCTCACTACTACATTGTCCAGGTTGGCCTTGAACTCCTGGACTCAAGAGACCTTCCTGTCTCAAACTCAGAGTAGCTGGGATCACAGATGTACACCACCTTCAGTCACACTGTGAAGATAAAGCCAACAGGGCTCCAGATACAGCAGACAATGTGACAAAGGAATGGTTAAGGGCAACCCTGAGGTCTGGGGTTTGAACACAGTAAAGGTAAGGTTACCAACAAGTGTCATGGTGAGGATAAGGAACACTTTGGAGTCAAAGTCAAGGATTATTTGGGACATGCTAACTTAGAGCTCTCTCACAAGAATATCCCCGGCAACTTGATGGTGGAGATGACAGACAGGAGAAAGCAGAGAGCAGGCGCTCAGCCCAGGGACTAGGGCTGGGCTGTAAAGTGATGTGGGAGCCATCAGAACACAGACAGGATTAAGAGCCTCCAAGTCCCAGAAAGCAGGCTGGGGGAGACACACAAACACAAGGCCACGGCCCTGAGACATAGAAACGGAAGGGTGAAACAAGGGAGGCATGATCAGGCGAGAGGACAAGGCGGGGTCCTGGAAGCTAGGGCAGGAAGTGCTTTCAGGAGGGAGGCTAGAGCGCACGTGTGCTGCTGCCAGCCTGTGCACTGCACACGAGGCCCACCCACCACCGTCTCTAGGGCAGGGGTGGGCACAACAGCAGGAGGGAACCATGACCCGGGAGCAAGACCCACACGCCAGTCAATCACCAGAGCCTTTCTCTGCCAGTCTGTCCAACACCCTCCCCAGCCCTAAGTCCGACAGCCCTGACCCCTGCTACACAAGTCAGATCATCTCCAGGCCTCAGGCCTTCCATTAACACCTCCCCCTACTTCATCTGCTGCTCCTCCCCCACTGTTCCGTCTCACACGGCTTAGCCAACAGGCAGGGTACCTGGCCTGTAAAACGGCCATGCCTGGGTCCCGAAGAACAGGAATGTGACCATCACCATCACCATCATCCCCTCATGCCACGTTAGGCAGCCTTAGTCCACTTGGCTCTAATCTGGTGCTCCCAGGCTAGCTCTCTACTGAGAACCCAAACACTTGGACAGGGCTGGGTCACTGCAAACCCAGCTTGCCCCCCAGCTTACTTGACTGTTCCATTGAGTGACCCCAGAGACCACCAGAGAGCCTTACTTCCAGTCTCACCAAGTTGAGCAGACAAAAACCACTTGAGCACCCACCTGGGATCCAACCTGCAGGGATACCTGCCTGGTTTTTCTCCTACCCCGGAGCCATCTGCTCCAAGATGATCACTATTCTCCCATGTCCTTCCTTTCCCTCAACCGCTGCCCTTCCCCCTCCCCTCAGCTTTGAAGCTGCAGCCCTCATAGCCTCAAGCTCTTTGACCTGCTGCCCTCCCTCCTCCTGATGCTTAGCTCAACTTCTTGGCCAGCTGCCTGGGTGCTGCTCTGGCTTCTCACCAACCACTATCTTCAACATCCTACCCGCCCCATGCCACCTGCTCATGCACTCTGCCAATCCAGGACTCACAGGCCTGGTCTGGTGGCTCACTGTGGCAGGTGACCTGCTGACAACCCCATCCCTGGCCCCTGGAACACCGGACTCTTCTAGTCGTCCGTCCTATTGTTCCTGCCCCTCACTTGGGTTCTAGGGCTCAACCCTTCCTGGGTGACCCCCTTTTTGACTTTACTAGTCACTAACTTTGATCCCAACCATTAGAGGCACCCCTATAGCACCCCACAGCTGCACAAAGCCCTGCCATTTGAGCTTGTACATGGAACTGTTTTTCCTTGACGTTTTCTTTTTGTTGAGAGAGGGTCTACTGCTGGATCTGATCAAAGCCGGCTCAGCCTGCACTGCCTGCATTACAAGCATACATCACTAAACCTCCTTTCTTTTTTTCTTTCTCTTTTTTGGTTGTTGCTTTTTTTTTGAGACAGGGTTTCTCTGTGTAGCCCTGGCTGTCTTGGACCTTGCTCTGTAGACCAGGCTGGCCTCGAACGCCAAGGTCCGCCTGCCTCTGCTCCTGTGCTGAGGATTACAGGTGGGTGCCGCCACCACTGCCCGGCCACTAAACCTGATTTCTAACACTACTTCTGTTTCTGCCACAAGGCCAGGAGCTCCCTATGAGTAACTGTGTAACCCTAGCACCTAACTTTGGGCTTGTACCCAGAGTGCATGCTGGTTTTGTCTGTTTCTGGTGTTAAGAGAATGAGCCCAAGGCCTCAGGCCCTGGTGTGCACTGAGTTTCTGAGTAACCAATTCAGGATCCGTCAGTCACCACTGGGCCAAACACAAGGAGGCAGTGAGGGAAACGGTGATCTCTACCTGAATAGTGATGCCACTGGGACTCAAAGAGTAGGTCTGAAGAACCATCAAGGCCCCGGGCAGAACCTTCTGGAAGTGGCAGCAAAGGGCACCGGTCCTGAAGGGGCCTGTGAAGAGAGACCTGTCAGGAGGCAAAAATTACCGGGGAGGAGGGGGACCACAGCCTCCAGGGAAGGGAGCTGGTCACTCACCCAGGGCTTTCCTCCTCAGGGGGCTCCCCAGGATTGTTTAAGTCCAGAACTCCACGTACTGTGGGCGTCTTCATCCGCACGCGGCTCAACCTGGAAGGAACCACAGAAGGCCCAACTGCCTTCTCCTGCCCACCTCCCCTACCTGCCACATCAGCCTGGGACCCACACTTACCCACTGCCACTGATCCCTGGCACTTGGTGGGCATCCTCCAAGGATTCTCCATCTTCATCCAGCCGGGGAGCTTTGTTTGGGGGAGGTACTGGAGGGGATCGGCCAGAGAAGGTGGATACCCTCTTGACCCGGATGGCCTGGCGTGGTGGGCTGGGGGGCCCACTGCTGAACACCAGCGTTAGTGGGGGTGGGGGTGGGGGTGGGGCAGGCCGGACCACTCCTACCCCTACTACTGGTAACACACTGAGCAGGGGTCCTGGGGGCAGAGTCCAGGAGGTGGGGGCCGTTGGGGGAATGATAGGGGGCAGAGGCGGCTGTTTTACTGGGGGTGTGACAGGATCACCCTCCCCAGCCATCTTCACAAATACTTGTCCTAGCTTGTTGACAAGGATGATCTTGGATGTAGCAGGTTTAGGGGGCTCTGGAGCAGGACCCAGACTCAACACCCGAACACCCGGAGCCCCAGGGAGCCAGGCAAATGTCCGGGTAGGGTCAGCTGGGCTAGCAGACAGGACTTGTGGGGGCTGGCTGCCATTAGCCAAGGGAGGTGCTGAAGGGAGAGACTCCTCTCTGGGACCAGCAGCCCCCTCTCCAGGACCCCCTAGGTTCTTCAACACAAAATCCACAATTTCTGAAGGCAAGTCTTCAGGAGGTCGGGCTCTGTCCCCTGCTGCTCCGAGGACTCCACCCCGGCCCACTCCTGGTCCTGAAGGAGGAGTCCCCTGTCCCCGAGGTTGCTGGACAGCCTCCGCTTCACTGTCTGTGCCATCATCCACTCCATCCAGCTGCTCAATTCGGGGTGCTCCCGGGAGGGAACTGGGAGCCAGGGCAGGGCCAGACACCACGGTCACAGGGAAGTGAACGTAGTGGGTGGTGGGGCTGGCCTCCTCCTCTGAGCTGTCCCCTGGGCCTGCCTGGCTGCTCCCCACTGCCCCGGCAGCTACAATCTCTTCCTGGAAGGGCTCAGTCCCCAGCAGGCTGGCTGCAAAGTCCAGGTCAGCAGCACTTAGTGCTGACACCACCTCCATGTCTTCAAAGTCTGGGCCCAGGTCTTCAGGGGGTGGCAGAGGAGATGGGGCCAGGTCAGGGGGAGCCAGCTCCCCTGAGGTAGGTGTGAGGGCTGTGACTGAGGTAGACAGGGGCACCCTGAGCTGAGGGGAAGTTCTGAGAGGAGAGGAGGTCCGCCGGGATGGTGGTGGCCTGGTGGCCAGAGGGCTAGGACGGCGAGATCGCCTCGGGGGAGCTGGGAAGTCCGAGTCTCCCACTGTAGGGATGTGGTGGGTCAGGGAAGATGGACTTCCTGTGAAGGAAAGGGTCAGTATCAGCCAGCAGCTCCACACTTCCTAGCTCCACTCATTCATTTTTTTTTTTTTTTGGAGACAGTGTTTCTCTGGGTAACATTCCTGGCTGTCCTGGAACTCAGAGATCCGCCCTGCCTCTGCTTCCTGACTGCAAAGAATAAAGGTGTGCGCCCCCACCACCCGGCTGTTCTACCCACTCTTGGTACCATGTGCTTACCTGGGGAGGGCAGGGGACCGAATGAGACGCCCCCTAAGGGCCTCCGAGACGGCGAGTAGTTGGGCACTTTGATCCGAGCCCCTGAGAAGGAGCGGGGGGTGGGAGGAGGGCCAGCGCTTGAATCTGTCCCAAGTGGGGGATCCAGATTCTGAATGGGTGAGTGGTGTACAGGATCTCCAGGAATCAGGGAATCTGCATCGGGCAGGTCTTCATGATTGGGGGGCTCTGAAAAGGCAAGAAAATTACATTAGGGGAGGTGGGGGCTCCATACCCCAGACCTCCCAACACATGCCCCTTCAAGTCTGTGGAGAGACGACTCAGCAGTTAAGAGCACTTGCTCCTCTTCCACAAGACCAGGGTTCATTTCCCAGCAACCATGTTAAGTGGCTCACAACCACTCCAGCTCTCGGGGATCTGACCCGTCTGGCCTCTGTCGGCTCATGTACACAGTCAAGGAAATAACCACCGTTATTGTAGAGATAAACCATTCCCCTTGTACATAATGCAGTGGAGTCTGTGACCTTAGCAAGATCAATCAAACGTTACAAGAGCACACAGCCCTTAGGAAGCCAGCTATGAACACTCCTGGTTCCCTAGAACTGGAAGCCCAGTGCTCTTCCCTCACTTCCTGTGAAATGCTGAGCACAGCCCCTGGGGATGCGTCAAAGCCAACTACTACTGCTTCTGTCAATCCAAGAAAGGGAAGAATAAGTACATCCTGAAGTTTCTCAAGATAAGGAGAGCATGGGGGTGGGGTTAACAGCTTTGAGAGGCCCCATTTAAGGAATAGGGTGAGGCAGCACCCAAGTGCTACCTGAGGAAGGGGTGGGGCTATGCACAATGGTCTGGTTCTCCTCTGCTGTCTCCAGGTGAACCGGCTCCTCCCTTGGCCCCCAAGGGCGATACTCTAGAATTCGGCACCGATACCAGCAGCGCCTCCGAGCATCCACTGTGCTCCAGTACAGGCGGGAGCACCTGGAGCAGAGACGTGGGACAAGAGAGTTAGAGGAACCCAGAAACCACATCCAGCCCTGGAGTCCTCCTCCCTCCACCAGCCCTGGAGTGCTCACTGATAGCCAATGGGGAAGAGCCGACCCTCACAGTCTGAGAGATCAGACAGGGTGCCCAGGGAGTTGATTCTGATGGAGCCTGCGATACAAAGGAGAGGTCAGGCAGGGTAGGGCCAGGTAAGGTCAGTAGCATGGTATATAAGAGAGCAAGTGGCTCACCAATGAGTATATTGATGACATCTGGTTCAAGCCCAGTCAAGAACTTTCGCTTGAAGTTGATGCCCTCAAAGTCCACATAGACTCGCCGGAGAACATCAAAACCGTCAGGGGTCACAATCTCCTGGGAGGCAAGAAGCAAACGGGGGTTGCTGGATTAGCAGGAGGTAGAGGAGTGTGAGGGCAAAGCTCTGTAGGCAGGGACACAGCACTCAAGGGCTTGGCCTATAGGACCACAGGGAAACCTGATCCCAGCATCCTGGCCTACCTTGCCATCTAGGAGGTCTGTGTGTTTCTGGCAGAAAACCTTCTTGTCGTCCTGGAAGATGCAGTAGCTGGCCCGGGCACACATGAAATGGAAGTTGCTGAGGCAGGAGGACAGGCAGCAGCCCACTGTAGCGCCAGGCTTCAGGCAGAGCTCACAGCGCTGTGGGAGGAAGGGACTGCTGAGTGAAGACTATGTGGCTCAGCACCACTGATAATCTGCACAGGCCCTGGCTGGCCTAGCATCTGACACAGTTTCCCTAACTGTACCCAGGGCCAGGGGCACACCCAAACAACCTCAGAAACGTCCAGTGACATCTGGAGAACACTATCAGCTCTTACGGATTGGTACTTCTTCACACTAGCCATCACAATAGCTCCTGCCAAGGGCAGAGTCTTCTCTGAGACTCTACCCAGGGGCACACTGTGAGGAAGGATTCTTTCTTTTCTTCCTTTGTTGTTTTTGAGACAGGGTTTCTCTGTGTAACAGGCCTATCTGTCCTGGAACTCACTCTGTAGATCAGGCTAGTCTCGAACTCCCAGAGTCCGCCTGCCTCTGCCTCCTGAGTGCTGGGATTAAAGGCGTGTGCCACAACGCCCAGATAAAAAAAGGATTCTGAAGCTGACTTGAGTGGGCTGGAGGAGACTGCCTAGTAAGAGGGAGATGGCAGTGTTTGGAAGGTGTCCTACGAAGGTACCATCAACAAGGTGTTTAATTTCCATCTCTTGGGATACAGGCCTAGATCAAAAGTGCTGCCAATCATCAGTGCCAGAGTCTTGAGACAAACAAATGGGCACTGAGGGAGCCAGACAAGGAGCACATGCCTAGAATCCCAGCACTTGGGAAGCAGAAGCAGGAAGATTACATTTGAAACCAAACTGGGATACACATTGAGTACCTGGATAGCCAGGGCTCAGGACTTAAGTCTCCAAAAAAAAAAGAGGGTGGGGAAGGCACTGAGAATACAGCTCAGTGGTAAAACACTTACCTAGCACATGTGAGGCCCTAATTTTAATTCCCAGCACAAGAAAGGTACCAGGGACCAGTAGTGGAATGGAAGGACATGTCCATGTAATAGTTATACACTGAAGGAAGTACCAACCTGTGACCCCGGAGAGCTGTCCACCCTCCCGGGCCCATGCACTTACCATCTGCCTTCCTCGAGCAACAGCAGCATGAACATTCTTAAGGGAGCCGTCATTCTCCTCAAATACTTCAGCTGACCAAATGGCACAATTGACATGTGTCCACTCGTTCTGCCCAATGTAGAGGAGCCGCCCTGCCTCCTGTGGGAAGAAGAAGAAGAAGAGGAAGAAGAGGAAGAAGAAGAGGAAGAAGAAGAAGAGGAAGAAGAAGAACAGGAGGAGGAGGAGGAGGAGGAGGAGGAGGAGGAGGAGGAGGAGGAGGAGGAGGAGGAGGGGCATTAAGGGAGGTGAGGGTTTCCAAAGACCAGGCCCCACAACCTAGAGCTTGCACAGGAACCTTTACCTTGGAGTCAGCATCCCCATACTTGAGACAGAGTGCACACTGACGGGGGTCATCCAGGTGTGAGAAAGCAGCTGGGTCCTTGCTCTGGGAAGCTGCAAAGGATGTGGGAAAGTAAACCTATGAGTCAGGAGCTAGAACGTGGCCAACCAATCAGGTTCCAGCCTCTGCTTCCTAGTACCTGCTGAAGGATCCCCTGGAGGTTGCCCAGATTCTGGACTCTCTGATTCTTGCTGTCTCCATTGAGCATAGACATGGTCCAAGGATGGGGGCAACACGGCATTGGGGAGGACTCCGCTGTGGAGGCAGGGTTAGCATCTGATGTGCTCAACAAAGGCAACTCAACTGCAGCCCACCCGCAATAGAAGCCTCAGCACACCATGACTCCTTTCTTCCATTCTCACGTGCATTTTTTTTTCTCCCAAATAAGCTAAGCTCCTCTGTGCTAGTTAGACGTGCTGTTCCTCATGCTCCTGGAATACTCTGCCGCTCAGCTTAGGTTTCACCCTTCCAGAACACTTTCCCTGATCCCTAGACTCTAGCAGCTTATCTGTCTAGGCTCCCACAACCTCTTGGGCTTCCGCATCACCACACTAACCACCTGGGCCATCAGTGCTTGCCTACTCTCTGAAACATGAACTTCCCAAATGCCTTCAAAAAGCAAAACAGAGGCTAGAGAGATAGTTCACCAGTTAGGAGCACTGGCTGCTCTTCCAGAAGAACTGGGTTCAATTCCCAGCACCCACATGGCAGCCCACACCTGTCTATAAGTCCAGTTCCAGTGGATCAGACACCCTCATACGGACATACATGCCATACATACAGGCAATGCACATAAAATAAAATCATTAAAAAAAAAAAGCGCAAAGACAGAGCCACCACACACATACATCTTTGCTAGTCTAGAAGTCATGAGGAAAGCTTGCCCTGGCTCCACCACCCTCCTCTCCAGCCTTTTCCCAAACCCTGCTCCTTTTCCCAGCCCGATCCCTGGAATCCCAAGTGCCCTTGCTTTTGACCTGACTCCTTGGTCCCCCTCCAGCTACTCAGCCTTGCTCACTTCGGCAGCCGGGTACTCCGTCGCCAGTACTTAGGGTCATGGGCGTCAAACCAGCAGAACGCAGACTCTAGCAGCTGGGAAATGGGTTAACAGGATGAGAACTGCCTTCCCTCAGGAAGAGATGGGGGCAGGCTCTGAAGGACACATTGTTGTCCCCACTGTCACTCAGATCATTCTCTAGCTCCACCCCAGCATTCACCTTCAGTAGGAGTCCTTTCATCTGGCTCCCAGCCCGGCGCTCTGGGGTCTCTCCTTCTTCTGAGTGCCTCATCAAGATGGCCACCACGTCTTCCATGAAGCTGTGCTGTAAGGGAGTTTCTTAGCGTCTGAGCCCTTACCCCGGACTCCAGCCCCAGCCCAGCTCTGCCCTCTTTCTCATGGCAGCCACCTGCTCCCCCCAATGTCCCACTCACCACAGACTTATAGTGGCCTTCCTCAAAGCGTTGTCCCACAGCTTGCAAATCGCAGGGTCCTGGGTGGAGCTGCTTCCCATCCTGCCCACACTACAAATTCAGGAAGTCAGAAGGGCTGATGCCGAGCCAGCCCCACCCACCCTGCCTCTCTCCGGGGCCCTCCAGACCTGGGTACACAGCAGCAATGGGCCTGCCACCTTGGAGCTCAGCAGGCCCTGGAGCACCTGGCGCAGGCCTCCCTGCAGGGCTCCACTCAGAGCCTCTCTCCAACGGGGCTGTGTTGCCCCAGCGCACGGCCCACATGTATACAGCACCGAGTCTGGCAGCCCAGAGAGGATCTCGTAGTCTTCATCTAGAACAGCCGATGACAAAGGAGACAACAGATTGGAAAGATTTAAGGGCTCCCAGGATCCCACCTTAGCCCAAGGACAGGGAGTGTACCTGCCATTCTACAGGCCTGTGGTGGGGAAAGGGTCCCCCAAGGGCTGAACCTGGGCCCTTAAGCATTCTTCTTCTCACCTGAGAGTCCCTCACACTTGGCATGCACCCAGTGGTCACACTGTGCGCACTGCATCATCTTGCTCTCGTAGTCATTGTCTTCATAGCAGCGTGTGCAAATTGGGCAGTAGTTCCCTGGGGGAAGAAGTCAGAGGTACAAGTCAAGAGCAGCCAGGACTGATGTCTGCTGAGTCATGTGCAGATGCCACACACACCTGACAACCACACAAGCTACTTCCACTATGGCCTTCAGCCTAACAAGCTGTCTGTAGACAAAGCCTGTTTTCTCTGTAGCCAACACCTCTCCAAAAGAAACGAGACTTTGCTAGATGTGCTGGGTGACGGAAGGACAAAAGCACGGTCTCCAAGCTGCCCAGTGGAAGCCTGGGGTTCTTCCAGGAGGGCTCTTAGGGAACAGGCGGGTTCCCGAGCCTCGTACTTCTCAGAGTGGCTCTGCTTGTGCTCATGATCTGTATACTGGAGGACTCTGCCTGAAGGGTACTGAATCAAAGCAAAAGTTCTGTAGCTAACAGCTGGAAATCTGCTAGGCTCTCTTCCTTTCGGTGCTGGAGGCTGAGTGGGGTCCTAGTCCAGCCTGGCCCATTCCACCATTGCCCCACAAGCCCTGTTCTCCTACCAGGTCCCACCTTTCTCATAGAGCTCCGTGCACCTGGGGCAGAGGCTGTAGTCTCCAGACCACTCGACGTCCCAGTTCTTGCCTGGAGTTGCTCCACAGCTCTTACAGCGCACACAGGCTGAACAGATCTGGGGGAGCAGGGTGATGTTAGAAGAACTGGACATGGGCTGAAGCAGACTGACAGGTGAGGAAAACAGTGCAGGACTAGTACAAGGATGACGGTAAGACGAGGAGGAGGAGGAGGAGGAGGAGGAGGAGGAGGACGAGGAGGAGAAGGAGGAGGAGGAGGAGGAGGAGGAAAGGAGGGCAGAAGTGGACCTCAGGGCAGGGCAGGTCCTGTCAGGCTGGGAATCCTGAACCCATGAGCTCCTAAAATCCAATTCTTCATCTGCAGCTTGTCTAGGTGTCTACTCTGCCTATCACGTTCTCAGAGTGACGTTCAGCCCTTCCATCTTTACAAGAGCTTCGGCCTAGGTTAAATCTAAGGGCAGAACAAGCAGGATGCCAGAGCAAGGAACATGGGCTCATCTCTCACCCAGTGGCGCCGTTTACGTGTGGCCCGAGTCGGGTAGCTAGGTCCTAGGCATGCTGGGTGGTAAGCATGGCGGCAACGTTCACATTCCAGGAGGTGCTGGAAGACAGTGGAAGAGAAAGCGGTGTTAAACACACAGCATAAGGATACCTCCTCCCACCCCAGGCCTCTACCTGCCCTAGGCTGCCAGTGCCCACCTTGGACCCACGGCCTTTGCGCCCACAGACATGGCAGAACTTGCAGCGCCGGCAGCACCAGGTGTCTCGATGCTGGGGCAAGGGCCGTTCTGCCTCTTCCAGACAGAAGGGGTGGAAAGGATCACAGCAGACTTGGCAAAAGACCAACTAGGAGGAGTAAGGAAATGACGGACAGTCTGAGGCTGGACAGTCAGGGGATGACCCCTGGGCAAATGGAGACTTGGGAGGCCAGGACTGTCTGTCTTTCTTTCTTTCTTTCTTTTTTTTTTTAAAGGCAAAGTACCCACCTCGTGGAGGCCTTTGCTAGCACACAGCAGGCACACCATCGGTGGACCCCCCGGCACAGAAGTAAGCACGCTGAGACCACCCATGAGCCATACATTCTCTAGGTCGCAATCCTCCTGGGTGAGGGAGGAAGACAGGATTGGAAAGCAGCCAGGAGCACAGGTCGGATCCATGCTGAAAGCTGCTTACTCCTGATACAATCAACAAGTTTCTTCCACCACAGGCTCTACAACCACCCCCCAACCCTGTACCTTAAAATCCACTCGGACCCGGTGCACGCCATCAGGGGACTTCTGCTTTCCAGTCCAGCCGTTGGGGAAAGAGGCAAAGGGGCCAGGGGCTAAAGCATCCTAAGGAGGGACACGGGGTTGTCAAAGGATGCCAACCCCACCCCTCTGCAGACTCCTCTCCTCACTGGCCTCCCCCAACCTGCCAGACCCTGCCTTTTGCCCAGATCCCACTTGGCTTTCCAGAAAGGCAAGGCCTGCCTCATCCCTCAGGACCTGTCCTCTGGTGAGGACACACCACGACACTCAGGTGTGCCCATCACCCTGACTTGCCAGGTAGCTCCTGGAGAGCAGGAGCCATGCCTCACACAGGGCTTGGGGTTCTCGGAGCGGGCCGTGCTGACCTTGTCCAGGCGCCTTCGGGCCTTGAGCTGCAACACAGGCTGCAGGGTGGGTTTGCGGGGCCGGCTCTGCTCCTCAGGTTCTAGCACTGGCAGCTCTAGGCAGGACACAGGACAGCTGACCCTTCCCATGCCAGGCCCTCCACCCCTCTGCACCTACGACGTCCAGGGCTTCCTCCAACCAGGGCTCACAAGGAAAACCTTCAGTGAGCGCCTCACACCAACCGTGTAGGTACGTCCCTAGAACTACTTCCTCCTTTGTCCCCAGCTACCCTCAAGGACAGACCTGGGATCCCTGTCCCTTCTGAAAGGCCTGAATTCCACCCCCAGAATGTCCAAAAGGAAAAGAGAGGTAAGACAAGCTCACTGAGAACGCACCATGTTCTCTGGGGGTTCGACGTCTTGGAGCAGGGGGACCCCCGGGCTCTGAGTCGTCCGAGTCCTCGAAGACATCATAGGAGGGCCGCTGTTTGACGCAGCGTCGGGCTGACTTGCGCTGCAGTAGGAGGGAGTCCTGCTCCTCGGGCCCGGGAGTGGCCCCCACCTCCTCCCGGGGCCCCCCAGCTCCCGCCCCCCGGCGTGGGCCTGGAGGACCAGGGGAGGCCTCAGGAGATTCATCGGAATCCCAGGGCAACAGCGTCTTCACTATCGTCCGGCCTGTGGGAACAGGGGACTTGGTAGGATTTGAACTCAGCAAGGGCCATGGGCACCAGGACAAAGCAAAGCCACAAAGTGCTGCACAAGAGGAGGAATGCGGGAGAGATGCAAGCTTTGGTGGAGAAGGACGCGCAGCAAACGCAAAGGCGGGGCAGGGAGCAGAGACGACGCGGCCTCTGCTGTCATGCACTACCCCTGCAAGGCTTGAGAAGAAGCTCTTCAGACATCATTACCTTTCTTCGCTAGCCGCTCCATCTTGCGAGCCTCTATCTTGTCACACTTCCGGTATCTGGGGAGGGGAGCAGCACGTCACCAGGGTAGGGGACTGGTGGTCTGGGGGAAGAGAGGAAGCTCTCCACAAGGGTGCCAATCCCACTGCTCCGTCCGGCTGGGCACAAGAGGGGCTGGGGCAGGAGGCTCAGGCGACTGACAACCCCAGACGGGACCCGAGGCCACGCTCCAGCTACTTACACACAGCACTGCTTCTTAGTGTTGGGGCCCCCAAACTTAGGTTTATCCAGGCAGTTGACACAAGAGCCACAGTCTTGCACACGCAGGCAACCCCGGCAGTGCCCGCAGCGAGCCATTCTCATCTTCTTGCCATGGTGGTGAGATGGCAGTGACCGCCGTGGCGTGTGGGCCAGGGGCCCTGCAGACCCTGTAGGCTCCAAGTCTCCCCCAGGCCCTGTGGATTCCACCTTTTCCCGCTGGGATCGGGATGGGACACTCTCCGTTTCTGATGCTGACGATGTATCTATTGTAGCAGGTGGAGGGGAGACAGAGCCACAAAACGCTAGGTATCCCACCTCACTTCCTGCTTCTCCCTCTTTTCCCATGCTGACAGGCTACAGGTTCCCAGGCACTAACTGGGGTTGTCCAAGACCAACCCACTCACCCACTAAGCCCCACCAAATCCCTCCACTCGGCCCCCTGGTGCTCTTGCTCATGCACAAACCTTGTCCTCAAGCCTCCCACTACACAAGTCCCCTACCCTCGGTGGCAAGGTCCTGCCGATCCCGGAGAGGGAGGGCACTGAGTCGGGGTACATCTTCAGGCACCATGGCCCGAGCCTGACCCAGGGCCACAGCAGCGTGACGGCAGACATGTTTGATTCGGGGGCCTTGCACAGGTGACTCGGGGCCCTGGGAGAGGAAAGAGCAGGAAAGGTGTGGGAAAGGGCTCCCTACTGTCAGTCCTGCAGCCAGCCTTCTTCAGAAGACCCTCCTCGCACTGCATACCGAGGCTCGATCTCTCTTGGCGTCTACGGGTTCTTCTTCAGACTTGACACAGCCTCTGTCTGGGGTCTGTTTGACAGTCCCCACAGCCTCCTCGATTTGCACTGTAGTCGGGCTTGGCTGGTGGGGGAAAAAACAGGGTTAGAGGCTGCCAAGTGAGGACCCGTGGGGACGGGGACAGGAGAGGGAAGGGATGGGACTAGGGAACAAACAGGTGGACATACAGGGGAACTGGTCCAGTGTTCGTCTAGGAGAGACACTGGTCCAACACTGTCTAGGGAGACAGCTGCACAGACTGAGTGCAGGGGCCTGCTCAAAGCACCCCACTCACCGACATTGAAGCTGCTACTTTCTGCTGTTGCTGCTGATCGATCTTGAATAGCTGCACCTTAGCTCTCTTCAGAAGGCTGAACATTTTCTCCTCCACCCCCGACAGCGGCAGCGGCCCCACACTTGCAACACGGGCCTTTTCCAGTGGTGGTGTGTGCTGCGGTGAGGGAGGTGGCTGCAGCTGTACCTGTGGCTGTACTTGTGGCTGCTGTGATGGTAGTGCCTGGGGCAGGAGCTGGGTCTGCAAGGCCTGTGAGGGCTGCTGGAGCTGAGCCTGAAGCTGCTGCCCATTGCTGAGAGCTGGAGCCCCATTGGGGGGCACCTCCACCTTAACAGGAGTGGTTACCACAGGGACGAATCGAGGCAAGCTGAGGTGGTTGGTCCGCCCCACTGCCCTAGGCTCAGGCTCAGCTGGAGAGTCATCAGCAGGAGGCAGCTCTGGCTCAGGGGCTTCAAGAGCCCCAGGAGGAGGAGGGGTAAGCACCGATTCATAGATCTTCAGGTGGGCTTCACTGGGAGTAAACTGAGGGGCCCGAAGGAGCAGGGGCCTCCGGGAGGGAGTGGCGGGGGTAGGTGGTGGGGATGGAGCTAGTGAAGATGGGGCTGGTGGAGGAGCAGGCGGGGGCGGCGGCAGCTCCCGGGTTAGTGAAGTCCAGCGAAACGTGGGTTCCCTTAGGATAGACCGTCTCTTTTCAGGGAGCGGGACTGGGGGAGATGGGGGAGTTGGGGCACGAGGTGGAGAGGGGACTGGTACTGGCTCCTGGGGAGCAAGAGGGGACGTTGCAACAGGAGGTCGAGCAATAGAAACCTCCACCTTTGGAGGCTTGGGAGGGTCTTCGTCCATAAATCGCCGGGGTGTCTTGATAACACGGGAGGAACGGGCACTCACCACAGGCATAATAAACTGCCGTATATTCTTCAAGAAGGTGGTACTTTTGGGGGCCACAGTAGGACTGTCTTCCAGAGGGCTTCCTGTGGTGGTGCTGGGGTTTGGAGTGGGAGAAAGGGTGCCCTCTGGTCCTGACCGAGCAGCTTCCCGCTCTGCCCGTTGACTAGGAGTCAGGGGAGGCCGGCCCCTCTTCCTAGAGCATGTAGCTGGGACAAGAGGAGGAGATTCTTCTTGCTTCTCTGAGGCTGGGTGTGGGGGAGGGGATGGTGGGGGAGGAGAAACGGGGGGTGGCAGAGGGGATGCTGGAGGTGGAGATACTGAAGGGGGTGGGAGAGGAGGTGGTGGTGAAGGGACTGGAGGAGTCAAGGGTGGTGATGGCAGCTTCGACTCTTCCTTCTCTTTCACTGGCATCCCTTCTTCCTCAGCCACAGCTGTCTTAGTCTCCTCTTTTTCCTCTTCTTTGTCCTCAGTGTCCTCTTCTTTTCCTTCCTTCTCTTCTCCCCCCTCCTCCTCCTCCTTCTCCTCCTCCAGTTTCTGCTCTGGCTTCTTCCAACAAGAGCCCCCTTCCTGTTCATCTTCATCTCTTCTTTGGGTGGCATCCTGCCAGCTTTCTCCACGTTGACCATGACTCTGACCTGATTCTAGTCCCTGGGACAATTGTCCCATCTTCACTTTTTTGGCCTTTGAAACAAACTTGATCATAAGGGGAAGTCCGCCTCGGCCTCTGCCCCTGCCTCCACGGCCTCCTCTCCCAGGCTGTCCTCCACGTTTGGGGGTTCCAGGTCCTGGACCAGGTCCCTCCTTGCACTTCCAGCTGCCAGTTCTGTTCTTCACTGGAACCACAGGAGGTGGAGGCTCAGGTTTAGGGATTGTCACAGCCGCTTCTGGTACCACTACTGCTTGCTGCTTCTTCCGGCAGGGGCCTGCTGGCCGTCCAGGGGGCCGACCCCGCGACCGACGGGGAGTGGAGGGCTCACATGCTCGGCTCCGGGGGGCGTGGGGTGCCTGGGCCCGCCGGAGAAGTTCCGTCAGTGCCTGCACCATCCGCTCTGTGCCCTCCTCGCCCCGTTTCCGAGAAGGGGCCTTTGGGGGGCCAGGAGCCACATCTGCTAGGCGAGGAGGAGGAAGGGGGGTCGTCTTATGCTTTCGGCCCCGACCCCGGGGGGCTCGACCTAAAAGGAGAACAGTTGTGGGGAGTTGGGTCAAGCTGGCCCTGAGGACTTAATAAAAGCACCCCAGAAGGGCAGGGAACTAAGTCTTCCTTGTCTGTGTCCCCCAAGGCCCAGGCTAGCTTGGACTCTGAACACAGAACACACTCAGTCCCTGGTGGAAACTAGGTGAACACCAAAGAGCTGACACAAAGGGCCAGAGCATCCCCGTCCACTAGAGAGGTCGAGTTTCCCCATCACTCACCTCGCTGGGATCGGAGCGCAGAGCGCAGGGAACTGGGGGCCACATCTTCATCTGAATGAAAACCCTGAAACTCCTGATTTAGGGGACCAGGGGTGAAGGGGAGAAACAGCAGTCAGTGCCAAAACCCCGGTTCCACCTGGGCTTCAGGTGTTGAGGATATAATACTCAGCTTCCACCTTAACGTACTCCTGCTTATTTAGCAAAGAACTCACAAGACTGAGGCCAGGTCAGAGGGAATGAAGGTACTATGCATTCCTGAACCAGACCACACCAGCACAGCCACCAGTGGTTCTCTGGCCCAGAAGACAACACTCGAGGCTCTCCTCAAGTTAAGCAGTAGACATTATAACGAGGGCTAATTCCAACTTAATACAAAGTAGGTCCTTCATTTACACCCTTTTAGGGCACTCCTAAAAGGGAATGGGGAATGTGGGGGTGGGGAATGAAAGGTGGAGCAGATGGTTTATCATATTAGAATCCACTCTGAGCCCTCAGAGGACTACTAGCTCTCCTAAGCAATAGAATCCACACACTCCTCCTTTTCCAAAAGGCTGAGAGGGATAAATCATGAGCTGCACTCACTCCCGACTCAAGACTCAGCAGCAGTCTATCCCTCTTCAACCTGTGCCAGAAGTCTCCACTCTACCTTAGAACCAGTGAGCAACGGGGACACTGGTAAACCCAGGGATGTGTCGCGGATTATAAGGCCCCAAAAGGCAGCCTGCAAGTAAGAGCCCATGAGGCTCTAGCCTTGGTCCATTAAGGCCACGCTGCTGCTGTCAACCACCACTGGTCGGGCATGCAATCCCTGTGGCCTCTTCACCCACTCCTCTCCTGCTCTGCCATTGCTACCGCGAAAGATCAGCTCAGGACACCAGCAGGGCTTGCCTGGAGCCCAGGCGTCTAGCTGCAGTCAGGTTTTCTCGGACCACTTTCAAAGGCCCTAGCCACCCCAAAGCTCCGCGCAGCTTGCTTCCTTCATGCTTATTTATTTCCAAGAGCCCCGAGAATCCCACTTGTCCACAACACCCTTCGGAGCTATCCGGAGCCCTGCAAGCCCCTGGCCTCCGCCCCACCCCGCGCAAGAGACGCCTCCGACCGCCTCACCTCCTCCTCGGACTCCCCGTCACTGCTCTCCTCCTCCGGCATGCAGCCTCGGTTCGGGCCCCAGCCCCGGCCCCGGCCGCGGCCCCGGCCTCGCTGAACGCGCGGACCAGCCCACAGACGGCGGAGCCGGCGCAGGCCCCGGCGGAGCCCCAGCAAACGGAGCAGGGCCGTGTCCTCCCCGGGCTCGGCTCCTCCCGGCCCCGCCGCGCCGCCGCCGCGCCGCAGGGTTACCCGCACTCTTTCGGCTCCGCTGCCTCGGCCGCCGCGGCCCCCGCCCCCGCCGGAACCCCGCGGCCGGCCCGGAAAGCGGCCCCGTGCAGAGCCAGGCCCGGGGCAACTGCCGCCGCCCGCCGCCGCCGCCATCTTGGCACCGTGAGAGGGGCCGGGGAGGCGGGGGGAGGGGCGGCCCGTGCGCAGGGTCGGGGGGGAGGGGAGGAGGGGAGGGGCGAAGCGGGGCGGCTGCGGCTCACGACAACAACCAGCGCCGCTGCGGGGCGGGCAGGAGCCGGGGGCTGGGCTGGCCACGCGCGGGGCACCACGGGAGCAGGAGTCCGGGCTGGACGCCCGTCACCTTCAGACCACACCTGGAAAGCAGACCCCGCGTCGCGGCCTGAGAGCGGGAGGCGCAAGGGCCTCTGGGAAATGTAGTCCAGACGGCCTTGCTCCTTCCGCCCACAGCTAGGGCGCGAGAACTGGGACTACGGGGTCAGCCACAGAGATCAGGAGAGCCAGTTCCTGGTCTCGAGGAGGTGTGGTCCCCGGTTCAGACTCCTCCCATTGTTCTAGTCGGAACTAGCGGCCTGCATGGACTACCATTCCCAGGGTACCGCGGGCTTCGGACCCTGGGAACCCGACAGACACCGGCAAACGAAGTTAGCCACTGCGCTAGGCGTGGGCTGAGGAAAGGGCGGTGATATTGGCTTAGGCTCATTTCCAGGCGCAATTCCGTAGCCGCATTGCACGACGCGGAGGGGAGATGCTAGAAAGGCAGGTCCCCCGTCCCTTGCTCTCAGGGAGAGCAGACGGGTGACCGAAACCACGAGCTGAGCCTGGGCTCTCCTCCAGCCCTGCCGTACGCGAGCGGTGAACTGTTGTGGAACGCACCTGTCTTGGAGGCCTCACAGCCACCCTCCCCGTCCCCCAGGGTCTGGAGTGCCTTTGCGGCGGGCTACCTCGGGAATTATACTGAATCCCCAGAAATAAAATGTCTGACCCTCTGTTCAGTGGGCGAATGCCCAGCAGGGGCCGCTACAGGACAAGGGGCAAGGGTTGGACACCCCCCGCCACTGCCCACCCTCCCCCAACCCGCACAGACGAAAAGTCTGGACTCAGCCTGACTACAGAACACAGGAAACTCTTTATTATAGTGATGAAATTGATAGTCCACAGTTACTCTTCACTCCGGCCAACTTTAAATGTCTTTGACTCGGACTCGCCGCCAGCTGCCGAGACTTCTGCAACCCTCACTCATCCGGAGAGGGTTCGTGGTTCCTGTCCCGCAGCGCTTCTGTCAAATTAGCCTGGCAGCCCTAGAGACAGGCCGAGCCCGCCCGCCCGCCGTTCATTCTTGGGTTGGACGCTCGCAACACTCGGTCAGGTGGCAGAGGAGGAGGAGGTAGGATTCCCAGGAGAGATCGAGGCCCGAGTCGGCCTCGAGGAAGAGTAGAGGAAGGTGGAGCGTATGGTCCATCCAGGAGGCAGCTGGCTGGGCGAGTGGCCGCGCATGTGCGCCTGCATGGAAGCCAGGCTGGGGCAGCCAGCCCTGCACAGAGGGCAGCGATAGGGAGCAGCCCCATGTGTCCTCAGGTGCTTGGTCATGGCCGAGAAATCCCGGGAGCGCTGAGGACAGAGGCTACAGGAGAAGGGCTTCTCTCCTACAGGCGGAGGGGAGAGCCAGAGAAGGAAGAAATGGGCAAAAGTTGGCCAAGCTAGGGGTGCGTCGAGCCACGGGGCAAGGAGGAGCTGGCAGACCAGCGATGGGAACACAAATAGACAAATTCACACTGGGCAGGATGCCCATACCTGTGTGGACTCGGTAATGCGTCTCCATCTGATGCTTGAGTGAAAACCTCTTTCCACAGACAGAGCAAGAATAGGGCCGAGAGCGAGCAGGAGGGGGTAAAGGTGGGTGTTGGTGAGATGGGCAGCTCAGTGTGTGATCTTGACCCACACAGGTTGCCAGTGTGCCTGTGTGGACAGAGAAGTCAAAATGGCATGACCAGAATCCCTGAGGCTGAATCAATACATCCAGGCAAGAAATGGAGAGCTTTGGTGGGGCAGAGGCAGCAGTTCTCCTACCCTGCTTACCTGTGCGCCCTGGCCCAGACTCTTCTATCTCCCAAGGGCTGAGTTGTTCAGGGCCCTGGGGAAAGGATCCTGCAAGTAGAGTGAATTGGAGGCCCTGCTAAGGCTGGACTCCTGGAGCCCAGGCACTGTGCAGAGGCCCTGGACGGAATAAGGGGCTTACCTGGAGTGGGGCTGGAGGAGGCCAGCTGATTCTGACTCCAGAGACCTTTGGAGTGGCTCAAGGTCAGTGGGATCCTGGATGGAGAAGAATTACAGCCTTGGCGAAGCCTGAGAACCTAACCAACTCTGGCCTCTCTCCTGACCAGAATAGTTCGCTGTCTCCTTAACTCAGGAAATGTACAGAGATGTGGTACCCTTCCACCCTTTCCTGCTGCCTCTCCTGAGCTCCTCCCTCCCGCCTGGAGACCTTCCACTAAGCCCTCACTCACCTCTGGTCTTGAGGCCAGACCTGCCAGGCTGCAGTGATGGAGGTGCTAAGGGAGAAGGGAGTGCCAGAGCTGGGCGGCCACAGGAAAATGCTCCACAGGCTAGGTTGGCCCTCTCTACACCAAGGGGCCTCAGCCCACCAGGGCCTGGGAATGAGGCTGGTTAGGAGGGAACCTGGTGGGGAAAGGGGACCAGGGCACCCACGGAGACACTCCTCAGAGCGCTCAGGGCTCTCTATACCTCGTATGGCCTCTCCTTGCTTCCTTTCTGCTCCCCTGTGGCCCACAGGGGCTGGGCTGAGGGCCTCCTCTGATCTCATCTTCCTAGTTATCCCTGCCCTCTCAGGGCTCTCTCTGGCTGCTTTGCGCTTATTTAGCATCTCCTGTTCTCTCCCACTACTTCTAAAATCTTTCTCTGGCTTCTGTTTCTCTCCAGGACCCCCAAGTCCTCTCTCAGACTTCCTCCTGAGTTCCTCTGCCTCCTGGTGCCTCTTCAGTCCTGGTTCCAGCTCATCTTCACTCTTGTCCTTTTGAGCTCTCTTGCATGCCTCTTCCAGGGCCTGCACCCCCAAGGCTCTAGCTGCCTCTTCCAGGTTCCCCAGCTCCCCAGGCTGTAGCTCTACACTCTCTCCATACACAAAGGTTAGAAGCTGAGCAAAGGTAGAAGGGCTGATGCCTTCGACCAGAGCCCACCGGCCCCTGCAGCCCAGCCGTGGACTTGCGCCTGCTAGCACCAAGCTGTGAGCAGGGAACTCCAGGCCTCCTACAGTGATCAGGGTATCACAGAGTGCTGGCCGAAGCCTAGCAGCTAACTGCACCAACCTATCAGAGCCATAGGGGCTGATCAGTCTCATGGGGGTCTGGGGCATGGCTCCTGGCTAATCTACCCGTTTTCAGAAGAAAAGTCACAATGGGGGATCCATGGCAGAAAGGGGAGGAAGATACCGCAAATTCTCAGGCCTGTGGAGGGGAAGGGAGAAAGAGTGAGTCTCTGGTCTCAGATTGGAGCTGTGTGTCCTGAATGAGTCAAACTAAGTCAAAGGCAAGGTGTGGGGATATGGCAGTAGAAGAATCCATGCTGGGTCAGGTTTGGGGCCTAAGGAGCAAGAGCCAGGCAGTTAGCAGAGGTATCAAGTAGTGGGTTTAGCCAACTCAGGCTGCAAGATTTTTGCTTCCCCAGGCTCTTTTGCAGGGAAAACCCTCTGAGCAGCCTGGGCTTTTCCTCACTTCGCACAAAACCTGGCATTAATGGAGTAAGATGAAAGAGCTCATAAAGCTTGTGGGTCCCCCCATCCCCACCCCACTGTGAGCCCAGAAAGCCAGAGCAGGCAGCAAGACAAGTCACAGAGCAGGAGAGCAGGCTCTAGGGCGTCACTCTCCAAGGCTGACATGTCCAGAAGACATCCTCAGAGAAGGAGTTAGGAAGCCCAGAGATTCCTGTCCAGTGATGGAGAGCCACAGCACAAGTTTAGAGGCGGCTGTGATGCCCGTGGAACGGAGAGAAAGGAAAGGGAACCCTGAGGAGGGGAAGCTGTCTCCTCTCAGAATGAGCCTAACGCATGGTTTGATTCTGTTTTTATAAGCCAAAAGTGAAGACCAGCAAGTGCCCAACAAGTCAAGAGTTTAATCACCCACAAAACCATCACACGGGCCTCCCAGAATACTGGAGACGGAGATGGAGAAATAGCCCAAGTGTCTTGGCACCCAGCAGGCCTAGCCGTCCATTGCAGCCGCTCCATGAGTGAGGGGCCCTTGTAGGAGGGAGGGCTACTACTCGGACACCTTGGGGTGAGTGGTGCAAGGTGGCAGGGACGGACAGAAAGGTTGGAATGGAGGAAAGGCTTAGCTGCGGGGAGACAGTCACTCACCTCTGTAGCTGCCTCCTAGCACCGCATGCTCTCTACTGCTCTTGGGGCTCCCCTCCAGCTAGCTCCACCCCTGTCCTCAGTCATCCCAAGTATCAATCTGCCACAGTCCCCCAAAGGGGTGTGGCTTTATACCTTCTGTCTCTGCCTGAGACCTACAAGAGACTACCATCTCCTTCTGACAACCCGGACAGTTCCTCACTCTACCTCTACCTTATTAGACGTGAATCCGTGGGGCCAGGAACTTTGGACTAGTCTGAGTCTCAGCCTCATCTCTGCCATTTACTAGTTGGATCACCTTGGGCAAGTCATCTCTCTGAGCCTCAGTCACCTCATGCATCAAATATCAGTGATCTTTCCGAGGTGTGTGCGCAGGGGGAGATGAAGTGGCATTCATGAGGAAGTGGTCTGTGAGTTAGCACAACACTCGGCTGCTATTAGTTCTGTCTCCGAGGTGAGAGTCGCATGGAGGAGCTGGGGACCATTTCTGATACCTCATAGTATAAGGACAGAAACAGAATTTGAAGCACAGGGGAACCGAAGGCGGGACCTCGTCCCTCCCTCCCTGGCTTAGTACATTAAGCCCCTCTTACTCTGTGAGGCTGACCCTTGTTCCCTGGACCACAGCAAGGACTGGGTGTGTGTGACTCAGATCCTCCCAGCAGACTCTGAGGGGGGGCAACCCCAGGAAGCCTGTGGTGGTCTTCGAAGAGAAAAATCTCCTTTTCCTGGGCTGATGACAAATGACATTTCTCTGAAATCAAAACCAGGGGGCTTCTTTCACTTTCTGCTCAAGGGGTCAAGGTCCCTGGAGATTTCCGTCTCTTTTCACACTTTTAGACTCTCTCTCTCTCTCTCTCTCTCTCTCTCTCTCTCTCTCTCTCTCTCTCTCTCTCCCTCCCTCCCTCCCTCCCTCCCTCCCTCCCTCCCTCCCTTCCTCTCTCTCTCTCTCCTCTTCCTGTGTAGCTCAAGGTGTCCTTAAAATCTCTGTCCTGCCTCAGCCAGTGTCACCATACCCAGCTCTGGTACTTTCAGATGAAGAAGGGATAAAGCCTTCGAGACTCAAGTTTTTTTTTTTTTTCTGTTGTTTTTTTCCATTCCATCAATCTGATCCTTCAGCAGGTCATTTCATTCACTTAACAGATATTTTGGGATATTCATGGATTGTGTCTGGTGTGTCCTATAGGTGCAATAAATAACTAGGAGAGAAACTAGCCAGATGTTGATAGACCGCTGTGGTGACAAGAATCAGTCTGAGTCCCCATAGGTTTCTCCCTAGATTCCAGCCCCCTCCTAGACCCAATCAGGTAAGATTAGCTTTTCTTCTCCCTTTGGCTCCAGGATCCAAGGTATTCAGACCTGCCTTCTGCTACTCTCTCCCTCCAGACCCAGGATGCCTTCCTTCCCTCTGGTCCTAGCTAGGATGCAGGCAGGTGTCAAACCTTCCTAGATCAGTCTGGGTGTGTCGGTGGGTGAGGCTGGTGAAGGGGCAGCAGGGTGGAGATAGGGGAAGATGAGTCAGAGCGAAAAGGAAAATGCAAATGACAACGTTGTTCATCTGCTCCTCTGAATGTTAAATATTTTCCATTTCTGAGCCTTCTAATTCCTAACATCGCACACTTGGGAACACACTAGACACTCCTATGTCACAGACACAAAGTGCACTCCTGATAGGTGTGCAAACACAAACTTTCATCCAACACCAAACACATGGGCTCTAAAAACAAGAAGTGAGGCAAAGCCACAGTGGTAGAGGGGAAGGTGCTGGGGTCTGGCAAAAGCCTCATCACCAGAGGAGGCAGCCCCTCCCCTCCCCTCCCCTCCCCTCCCCTGCCAGTGACTCAGCTGCCCCACTTGTGTGCTTTACCCACTGATGACCAAGAAGTGGGGGCTGCTCAAAGTATCTCTGTAAGCAAAGATAGTTGATGGGGGTGACAGTGAGCTTTCGGGGTACTCAAAGGGAGAAATGAGCAAGGGGACTCCCACTGAGTAAACAGAAGCCCCCTAAGAATAGGAAACCCCATCTTGCCTCCCACTTGGTGTCACCCATGGTAAGGCTATCCCCCTTAGAGGTATTGACAGGGTCTTTGAACCTGAGCCCGTATGCTGGTGACACTTGAGGCCCTCCCTAGCTTCTTCCTACAGCCATGGAAGGGCAGTCCAAGACGCTGGGCATTAAGCAATGACAACAGAAACCCTGCAGCGAGCAGAGACTTGGACTGCCAAGAGTAGGGACATGCTGTTAGATCCCAGGCCCTCTGGGTGCCTTTCTCGCTATCCCAGACAGTTAGCCACCTCCTCGGCTGCTCTCCAGCTCTCTAGATACAGTTAAGAAGCGGTGCTGTTCTGTGGCTTTGCAGACTCTCCCTCTCATTACAATACAAGGTTATCTAGTACCTGGCTCCATGTAGATCCCACTAGACTAAATCACATGGTATGAAACTTCCTGCTACTTCATAGAAACCTATACAAGTCAGAAAAATCCTTGGGGATCAGATGGTTTTTCTTCAAGACCCCTATTATGCTGAGACTCTCTCCTAATGAAGTACCTCTCTAGGATATTTTTTTGTTTGTTTGAGACAGGGTTTCTCTGTGTAGTTTTGGTGCCTGTCCTGGATCTCGCTCTGTAGACCAGAGCTCGAACTCACAGAGATCCACCTGCCTCTGCCTCCCAAGTGCTAGGATTAAAGGCATGCACTACCACCGCCCAGCTCTGAGGGGTCATTTCAAAGTTTGATCTTTTCTCAAGCTAACCAACCTGCTGCATCTGGCTTCTGATTTATAACCTGATTCAGTTTTCTTGGAACAAGTTTTCCTCTGATGAAAGTGACACTTGCTGGTTGGTGGTAATCCTAGCACTCAGGAGGCTGAGGTAGGAGGATCATGAGTTTGAAGTCACCCTGAGCAACATGAGACACTAGGAATGAAACAACAAACACTGTCCCCATTTTCTGCTTCCCAGGCTCATGCAAAGAGCATCATCTGCCACCATCACCCTGGGACAGAGTCAAGGAAGGACAGGTTGCCGGGCGGTGTCCCACAGCTTTAATCCCAGCACTCGGGAGACAGAGGCAACAAGATCTCTGTGAGTTCGAGGCCAGCCTGGTCTACAGAGCAAGATCCAAGACAGCCACCAAAAACTACACAGAGAAACCCTGTCTCAAAAAATGAAAGGAAGGAAGGAGAGAGGGAGGGAGGGAGGGAGGGAGGGAGGGAGGGAGGGAGGGAGGGAGGAAGGAAGGAAGGAAGGAAGGAAGGAAGGAAGGAAGGAAGGAAGGAAGGACAGGTCAAGAGTGTGGTGATATTTTATTTGTGCTTTAATAAAGCTTGCCTGGAGTTCAGGGGGGAAAGGCCAGCCATTTTAAGTAAACAAAGTCAGGCAGCACACACCCTTAATCCCGATCACTAAGCAGGCAGGGTCTCTGTGTGTTCAAGGCCATAATAGGGAACAGAGCCAAACATGGTGACACACGCCTTTAATCCCAGTACCAACCATAGAGACCTGGAGGTCTGTACAGACAGGCAGTGACAAGGGAGTGAGGTAGCTGGGCTAAGAGCCAATGAGAGGGCAGAACAGCAAGGCAATAAAGGCATAGGTAAGACAGGAAGTAGCTCACATTTGGAAGCTGCAGAGCTGGTGAAGTAAGATTGGCTGGTGGCTTTTCCTATTTCCCTGATCTAAGGCTTTCACCCCTATATTTGGCTCCGTGTTTTTTATTTAATAAGACCATTTAGAAGTTCATCTACACAGGAGAACACAGCCTGTGTCCAGGCAGAGGCTAAAGAGAATAGATAGGACATATGATTGGAAGAGAATTATTTGGGAAAGAGACGCATGATTGCCTCACTGTTTTGTTGTTAGTTGTTTTGTTTTGAGATAAGGTCTATCGCCCAGGCTGGCCTGGAACTCACTCTATACCCGAAGCTGACCTCATGGAAATCTTTGCCTTTCCTTTGCCTCCCAAGTGCTGGGATTTCTAGGAAGGAGCCATCAAACCAGATTCCTCTGTTCTCTGTAACACCCATATTACTGAATCAAACTTGAGGGCTGACATTTTTATTCCTACTGATAGGATTGGTCAATGACAATACAGGGAACATGTGTGAGGTGCTCAGTGCACACAGCCTGGATCTAAAAACCAAAGATTCTATATACATCACTGTATTGTAATGCAAAACGCAGCTTAATGTAACAATGTCATCAGAGCAATACAAGTACTGATTCTATTTAACTATTACAATTAGACCATCACAGTATGCCAGCGTGGTTGTTCATATGGAAAATGTTCTCTTTTCATCCTCCCCCACCCTTTTTTGTTTGGAGACAGGAGCTCACTGTGTAGCCCAGGCTGGTCTCCTGTCAGTCCTCCCACCTCAGCCTCCCAAGTGCTGTGATTACAGGTATCACACCTCCTTTTTGTCTCATGGGTTTTGAATACTGAGTCCACTCCCCAAGCCAAGCCAAACAGATTCAATTTAGAAAAATCCTGTTAAAGCAAAAGTCTTCCCAGAAGCACATTTCCCCCCCCCCAAGCAAGGTTCCCAAACTCTCCACAGTATTTACATGTATTAAGACCAATTATCCAAATCTGAGAACTTCTGAGCTGTTCACTATTCAAGTACACCCCGCTCATACCAGAGCAGAGACACACCTGGGAATTTGTTCCCTGCTTCCCTTAAACCAGCACATGGGAATAAAGGAAAAAATAAATAAAAGGAAAAAAGCACTTGCACTCGGCGTAACCCAAGAACAGAATATAGTCAACACTGGGGGGGCAGGGCGGGGGGGGGGGGGGGGGGGGGCTGAACCTGGGTCATGAGACCCGGTGATAGCGCACTTTGTGTGGATTAGGTGACAACGATCTGGGCTAGCCATCGGAAACCACAGGCACCTCCACATCTTCGCTAACCTCTCCCCAAATCCTCAACCTCCTTATGGGGGCTGCTTCAAGATGAGGACCAAATATCAATACTCACTTAAACCCAAGCAGAGGGCCTCACTCTAGCCTTCTTGGGCTTTGTCCCCTGTGGGCTGAAGAGTCCCAGGGCATCAAGGAAGTGCCCACTTGGGTACTGAGAGAACCCCACACATAAACCCACCCACACATCCCTAGACTATAATCTGGGAATCCAGAGCCCCAAGTTTACTGGACCAAATGATGCTAAGCCCACATGGACCTCAACTGTCCGTTCCTGAGAGTGGACTATCTGTGAACAGATGCATACTTGAGGGCCCATGTTGACTGGAGATGGATGTGCAGGTTAGTATACGAGACTAACGCGCTGGTCAGTGGCGGCATACACCCTGGCCAGCACTTGGGAGGCAGAGGTAGGAGGAATTTTAGTTTGAGGCCACCCTGGTTTACAAAGCGAGTTCCAGGACAGCCAGGGCTACACAGAGAAAACCTGTCTCAAAAAAACAAATAATAATAAGTTTAAAATTAAATTAAAAAATGAGATCAACAGCAAGCATGGGAAACAATGGGTGTGGTCTTGCCCAGAATCTATACATAGTACAGTGGTTCTTAGCCTCTCAGGATCTCACCATCCAGACATAGGAGCAGCCCTTTACATTGAACATTTAGACACTAATACCATTCTACACATGAACGGATAACAAAATAAATCCCACAGATTGCTCTGAAGCCCGTGCCTATGCAGGTTAATATTTTAACCCCACTGAATACACTCAAGTGCATACATTTCCTTATGATTTTCCAGAGCAAACGGACCATGGAAGTCCAGTCTTCCATGTCTACATCCTGGGTGTACCCTGAACTACTCTGAGAACTTTAACACCACTGAACAGCGACGTGAAATTAGGTGTCAACACACTGCCCCACAAGGGTAAAACAAAACCTCAGTGAACCAGGAGTGGGAACGCATGCTTATAATTCCATCACTCCAGAAGCTGAGGCACGAAAAGATCATAAGATTGGAGTCAGACTAAGCACATAGCAAGCCCCTGTCACAAAAAAATAAAATAATAAAATAAAATAAAAGATCACCAGTAAAGATGATTCCCTACAGCATAGAGGATCTCACATAGCTAGCTCCCCGTCACACACCAGCACAACTGCTCCTGAAGCCACAGATCCCATCAGGGAAATATTAATTCCTATTGGGCAACAGGTTTGGCTGGGATTTAAAGGCTTCCTCCCCAGAACCTCCAGAGAACCACCGGCCAAACGCCCTGGTCATATTGTCCAACCTGGACCCAATGCTGAAAACCCTTGAGCAGCGCTTCAACCTAATGTCGGGAAAACAACCATGTTCGCAGCCTGGGGAAATGGCCCCGACGGTTTCCCCGTGGGCTTTCATGAACACTGACCCCAGTCCGAGCTGGGTCCAAAGCCCCCAGAGCACTTCCCTCCACGCGCACACCAGTGAACCGCAAGCTCCCGGTCTGCCCACCTCGGCAGAGGCTGGCCTCGGGGACACGGACAACAGTCCGCGGGCACGCCGCCTCGCCTTCTGCCCAACCTGGGCCCACGCCCTAAAGCCACTGCGCATCCTCGACGACACCTCAAGGACACCCCACCCCAGCCCTAGCAATCTCTGGGCTGGGCCCAATATCAAAGAAAGCCAGGAAGAAAAGCCACGGCACTCACCAGTTCGGTCTCCTCCCACATCAACCTCTCCCACTTGGAGGGCAGCACAGGCCGGAGTGGCCGTTAGGAAGCGGGGCTCGACGCCAGGCCAAGCTCGAGGCCACCGGCGCGCGCACAGCCTCCGCGGCTTGGTCCTGAGGCAGGCGCTGATTGGCTGGAGCTCTGGCCCTGCTCTTTCCTTATTGGTGCCTGTTGGGTGCCGACCAGCCAGTCAAGCGCCTGGTTTTCCCCTGCAGCTGATTGGCCGCGGAGCTCGGGCCTTGAGTCTGATTGGTCGGGGTGGGGGTGTGAGCGGCGAGGCGTGAAGCTGAGATGACATGTGTCACCAAGCAGCGACAGTGTGGATGGGCTAGATTTTGTCCTTTTCTGCCCTCCCTGTCACTGTTAATGGCCGTGGAGGCTCCTTCCACACAAACTCAAGGACACCCCATCCTTCTTGTTTATGCCCTCTGTTTGAGCACCTCCAATCTGAAAACCCAGCCTTTCTCTCAACCCCGACAATGTGGAAATTTACAATGCACAGGGAAGATGTTACCTAACGCAATGAGAATGCGTCTTGGTAAGTGCAAAGTCCAAATAAATAGAGCCAGGCATGAAAGAGAGGAGAAAGATTTATCTTCTGCAGCAAATGAGGAGAACACAGGAATAATTTCTAAGGGGGTGTTCTTCATCAAAGAAGGGGTGAGGAATTTATTAGGAAGACTACACATACCCATTTTGGGGATACACCGTGGAAAGGTACGCTCCTACATATACCTAGTTTATACCATAAAATTTTACCTGAAAATAAAAAGAAAGGATTAAAAATAAAACAAAAAACTTATTTTCACTCCGGAGACAGATCTCTATAAGCTTGATGCCGGCGTGGTCTACATAGTACGCGCTAGGCCATCCAGAGCTACATAGTAAAACTCTGTCCCCGTCCCCACTCACAATCTCTCTCTCTCTCTCTCTCTCTCTCTCTCTCTCTCTCTCTCTCTCTCTCTCTCTCTCTCTCTCTCTCTCTCTGTGTGTGTGTGTGTGTGTGTGTGTGTGTGTGTGTGTGTGTGTGTGTGTGTGTGTGTGTGACCCACATGTGTGCAGGTGCCCTCAGAAAACAGAGGTGTCGGATCCACTGGAGTTACAGGCAGTTATGAACTCCGGAACGTGGGTGCTGGAACCAAACTGGGTCCTCTGGAAGCGCAATGTGCTCTGCCAACCACCGAGCTACCGCTCCAGCAATGCAAGGCTGTTCTGAAGGTGCGACAGCACTCACCAGCATTAGGCCCTTGAAGGGATCTGCTTTGCCTTGTCACTAACAAAGTGAGGGGAAGTAGGGCGTTGGAGAGCCCCCTTTCTTGCCTCTTTTCCTAAACCGCCATGGACTGGATGACGAGCCGTGTCCTGGCAGGGAAGCTGCCGGCTGTGGGTGTGGGTAGCAGCGCCTTGACCCACCATGATTGGCCTGTTTCCACAAACACTTCCATACTACTCTGCTGAATACAGCACTTGTAATTCTCCCTGGCTCGACGGCCTGCTGAGCCAGCAGCCATGAGTACACTGCAGCGCCCAATCCCTGGATCTCGGCCAGGAAGGCACCTTGCACAAACCAGTTCTGGGCCCAGCCTGCGGTGGCACCGCTC
Source organism: Peromyscus maniculatus bairdii (assembly GCF_049852395.1). Taxonomy (NCBI): domain Eukaryota; kingdom Metazoa; phylum Chordata; class Mammalia; order Rodentia; family Cricetidae; genus Peromyscus; species Peromyscus maniculatus. The sequence goes on along the minus strand of NC_134852.1, from coordinate 51,973,460 downwards.
GTTGGCTGGTCCCGGCACCCAACCAATGAAACACGAGGGCGCTCTCAAAGGGGCAGGCCTTGATCTGCCGCTGCCGCTCCTGATTGGCTCCGAGGCTGCTCTCGCTGTTGATTGATCAGGGGGCCGGAGGCGTGGAGCCTGCAGCCTTTCCCGGCCGGGCGCACCTCCTTTCGTGGGACCTACGGAGGAAGAGCAGAAAGGAGGAGACGTGGGGATGGGTGGGATGAGTATCCTAAAAAGAGCAGCACGAGGAAGAGCCTGTATCATTCAGTACCCACAGCTGTTAGCTGCGAGGTCGGAAGGAAGCACTGTGGCGTTAGCAGCGGTTGATGAGCCCTCTCCACAGATCGCGTTGTGCACCTCTATAGAGTTAACCTCTGAAGGTCAGAGGGGTGATCATTGTCTCAAGTTACACAAGTTCAGTCCCTGTTCTGTGAGAGGCCTGCCTTCGAGCTACGTCCGGTTGAGTGGAGAATGGTGGAGCTCGCCTGTAATCCCAGCATTTGGGAATCTGAGGCAGGGGGCCAGTCTGAGCAGCATATCGAGATCCTGTCCCAGAGAAAAAGAGAGACAAACTAACAAAACACTACATTATGATTAAACAGAGTTGACCTTGTAGATGTGTAATAGGATCCGATGTGGCCCTTGCAGTCACGTGGTCTGATTTGCCTTATCTACAAATGGGGGTTTATGGTTTTTTCCTGCTCTAATATTTATTGACCTGTCTCTTGCTTTTAAAATTTACTTTTACTAATTCTTTGGGAATTTTATACATGAACATTTTAATCGTGGCGCTGACTCCTCACCCACTCCCACTCTTCCATCCCAGGAGGATGTCGGGGGTCCTTGCTTTCCTAACTTCTTCCCTTGAGACAAGGTCTCTCTCTGCTTTTGGAGCTAGGCTCCCAGCCTGCAAGTCCCAGCAATCCTCTTGTCTCACCCTCCTATGTCCACCGCATAGCAGTTGGGTTGTGGGCACAGCCTACCACAGTTGTTTTTTGTTTTTTGTTTTTTAAACAAAGGGCTCTAAGGATTTGAACTCTGATCCTGCTTGTGCCACTGAGCAGATCTCCCTTGTTCCAGGGATTAGGTTTTAGGCTGTTTGGATTTTAGGCTTGGATCTAGTCGTGAAGAGTTGGCATGATCAGATCCTGCCTCAGAAAGAGGGAGAAAGATTAAGTTCTCCCAAGCTGCTTAAGGATGAGGGCAGGAAGAGTGTCATCTTTGGTCCCCAGCTGGTGGCACTATTGAGGAGTAATGGGATCATGAAAGCACTAACTTCAATAATGGATTAATCAGTTGATGAATTCATGGATGAGTGGGCTATTAGGCATTGGGGCCCAGTTACAGAAAGTGGGTCACTGGGGTGTGTCTTTTGGATCTCTCCTTTCCCCTGATCAAACTTAGGTTGTTAGACTCTCATGGTTTGAATAAGAAATATCACCGAGTGTGGTAGCACTCGGGAGGCAGAGGCAGGTGCATCTCTGTGAGTTCAAGGCCAGCCTGGTCTACAGAGTGAGTTCCAGGACAGCCAGGATTGTTACACAGAGAAATCCTGTCTCGAAAAACCAAAAAAAGAAAAGAAATGTCCTCCATAGGCCCAGACATTTGAATCCTTGTCCTCAGTTGGTGGGGCTGTTGGGAGAAGTTACAGGGAGGGAGAATGTAAGATCTCTCCTTCCATTTCCAGTGTCTTTTAAGTTGGAAATGCAATGTCTCGGCATCCTGCTCCAGCCAGCATGACTACTCTGCCTCCTGTCTGTGACTGATTCTTTTTTTTTAAATTTTTTAATTTAACTTTATTTTATGTGCATTGGTATGAGGGTGTCAGATCCCCAGGAACTGAAGTTACAGACAGTTATGAGCTGCCATGTGGGTGCTGGGAATTGAACCACGGTCCTCTATAAGAGCAGCAGGTGCTCTAAACTGCTGAGCCATCTCTCCAGCTCCTCTGTGACTGATTCTTATCCCTTGAAACTATAAGCCCCAATAAAGTGTTTCTTCTGTCAGTTGCCTTGGTCACAGTGTGTTATCACAGCAACAGAAAAGCACTCAACACCGCCGCAAGCTCTGCTACCTCTGAGCCATCTTACTGGCCCGCGTGTCTCTCTTCTGTTTTTATGGTCCTGAGGGTCCGGCCCAGGGCTTTGGGCAGGCTAGGCAAGTGTTATATGAGGAACTACAACTCTTAGACCCGCCCCTCTTCTTAAATGAGGGACAGGGTGTCATTATGTAACCCAAATGGTTTCAGACTTGAGATCACCTGTTTTAGCCTCCCAAGTGCACCACACACCTGGCTTTGAAAGTAAATTTTATGAAGGGAGAGACGGGTCTGATTCATACTCTCTTGGGTCCTCAAATCCTGGAGCAGTGTTTGTTTGTTTTGAGATAGAGTCTCTCTATGTAGCCCTGGCTGTCCTGGAATTCACTATGTAGATCACAGAGAGATCCACCTGCCTCTGAAGGCATGTACACCTCCCCCCAACTATTTGTTGGTTTTTTTGAAATAGGATCTCCTGGTCTATGTAGCCTAAGGTGGCCTCAAACTCCCTATGTAGCCCAGGCTGGCCTTGGCCTCCTGATTCTCCTACCTCTGTCTCCTGGATCCTGCATTAAAGGTGTGTGCCACCATACCTGGCCAGTTGTTACTTTTTGAATCTCCTTGTGATGATATGCATTTGCACGCACTTCTAAGTGAATATCCAGAACAGGTTCACAGAAGCGGAACTGGTTGGGTAAAGGGATGCAAGTTGTACATTTAAATGAAAAACAACAACAAACTCACTTTCCTGGGTGAAATAGAATTGGGGTTTGCCCTGCTTGGTTGCTATGCACCATTGCGCTCAGCAGGGTAGGACAGGGAGATAAGCATGGGGAAGTGGCGAGGGACCAAGCCCCACGGACCCTCCGCGTCAGGTGAGGAACTAAACGGGGTGCTGAGGTGCCACAGCTGGCGAGAGGTGGAAGAACGATGCGGCCCCGAAAAGGCTGGAAGGCTGCAGGAGGAACGGACACCAGGTGGCTACCCCTTCTCCTAAGATCCCCGTTCTGACCTGGCCCACACCTTTCTGCTCCCCTCTTACCCAAAGGCACTGGTCTCTGGGCAAGAAGCCAGGAGGGAGAAACCTGTCCTTCCAGCCGGGGCTGTCTCGGTCACGCCACACTGCTGTCTGTCCAGCTGAGCCACTCAGCAGGTATGAAGCAGAAGCAGCCAGAAAGGGTGGTGGCACCCCAGGACCGAAATGGGGGTCTGCCTGCCTGACCCGAACCCCAGAGGCCAGATTCACTTCAAAGCTCCATACCTAGCAAGGCCTGGCCTGTCTGAACTGCTTGGAGCAATGCTTAGCAGAATCATTCCTCCTCCCATGCACACTTTGCACAGTACACCAGCAGGGGCATACTTTTTAGCGTTTTAAAACCTAAGTGTTCGGGACTGGAGGGATGGCTCAGTGGGTAGAGGGCTTGTCGCTCAATCTTGAGGCCCTGAGTGCAGATCCTCTGCACTCATGCAAAAGCTGGGTGTAGCTGCAGGGGCGCCGCTGTGGCGGGTGAAGACAGGAGCATAGAGCCCAGCGAACAGGTGAGCTTGAGCTTCTGCGAGAGAAGACCTCCGGTGGAGAGCAATGGAGGGGAACACCCAACATCTACAAGCCGGCAGTAGCCGGGCGGTGGTGGCACACGCCTTTAATCCCAGCACTCAGGAGGCAGAGACAGGGGGATCTCTGTGAGTTCGAGGCCAGCCTGGTCTGCAGAGTGAGATCCAGGACAGGCGCAAAGCTACACAGAGAAACCCTGTCTCAAAAAACCAAAAGCTAAACAATAAATAAATTTAAAAAAATAGAAAAACAAAACAACCACGAAACCAATGGTGTCCTGTGCTACAAGACGGTAACTATTATAGTCGCCATTTTGTAGCTGACACAGTGAGGCTCAGACAGTTGGGTGGGACTGGTGAGAATCCAGGGCTGCCTCTCCTAGAGAATCCCAGTCACACGCTAAGTCACGGCGAACTTGCTCAGGAGGACACCTGCTTGAAAAGCCGAGTAGCACGGAATGCCCCATTTCCTTGATGTGGTTACAGGTTAGTCAAACATGTGCCTAGAGATGGAGACAAGTTTCATGCTTGGGACTACAGAAAAGCCGGTTCAGCCAGTCAGCTAGCTGGGTCTCTTCTACTGTATTAAAATCTGGAAGGTATCACATCTCTATGGTGTTTTGAAAATTCTGATTTGAAGCTAGCCACAGTGATGCAGATCTGTAATCCCAGTACTCAAGAGGTGGAGGCAGGGGCATCAGAGTATGATGCTAGTGGTACCATGACTCAGTAGGCAAAGAAGAGCTGAGTTCAGAGCTCACACTTTAGTAGCTCCAGCGCTGGGTAGGTCAGAGATGGGAGGATTGTTGGGGCTCACGAGCCAGAAAATCTAGCCTGAAAAAAATGTTGGGCTCAAGGTTCAGTGAGAGACCATGTCTTAAGGGAATAAAGTGAAGCACAGAGAAAGACAGATGACCTCTGCCAGGTGGCGGTGGCCCATGCCTTTAATCCCAGCACTAGGGAGGCAGAGGCAGGTGGATCTTTGTGAGTTTGAGGCCAGCCTGGTCTGCAGAGTGAGTTCCAGGAAAGGCGCAAAGCTACAAAGAGAAACCCTGTCTCGAAAAACCAAAAAAAAAAAAAAAAAAAAAAGACAGATGACCTCATCTGGACTGAGTGTGTGTGTATATGCGTGAGCACGCATGAGAGAGAGAGAGAGAGAGAGAGAGAGAGAGAGAGAGAGAGAGAGAGAGAGAGAATTTCAAAGCACTAAGTCTGACGTTCTCGGAGGAAGCTTGTCTAAGAGTGAAGCTGGTTTCTGGAAACCTAGACTGAACTCCTGTATCCAGACATGCCTGCAGCTGGCCATTCTGAATCAATGGCATGAACCAATAAATCCCATGTGATGCTTCACCAATGCCAGGTGGATATCACCACTTCCTTCTGAAATCTTATTCACTCACCCTTGTCTCCAAAAGAAAACAAACCCAGGCTGGGTGGGGTGTTGCATGCCTGGAATAACAGCATTCTCAAGGTGGAGACAGGAAGGGGAGGTGATTGTGAATGACACCTGTAATCTTCTCAAGAGGGGATCATCTTGGCCTCCAGGCTAGCCTAGGATACATATAAATTCCAAAGACTGTCTGGGCTTCAGAGTAAAACTCCTATCTCCAATAACACAGAAAACAGACTCATCTACTCATTCAGCCAGCCAGTGTTTATTAGACATACGCTGGGTGATGACGGAGACCCCACAATGACCACAGCAGAATGTGTCCCTCCTCTTTCAGCAATCTAGGTCTACTAGAGCTTATACAAGCTATTGAGCAACAACGACTACACCTGCAAGAATTTCGGAAGCCACAAGAGAGGTGCATGATGGGTTGTCAGGAACAGTTGGAAGGGCCTCCGAGGACAGGACATTTTGATGTCCCTAGGAAGATGAACCAGATCTGCCAAGTGACACAGGGCCACAGGGGTCCAGGCCCACAAAAGCAGGGCCTGGGGCACAGCTGGGGTCCAGGGCAGCTCCCACACCTACAACAGGACTTGGTATTGCAAGAAGGAAAGATGGAGGGAGTGGGCAGGAGCAAGTTGTGGCTGAGACACACGAGGTTGGGGTGGGAGGAGCTTGAGGAGGTCCGGGTGTGGCTGAGAGGCAGGATCTTCAGGCAGAGGTGAACACATGGCCTCCCCCTCATCTTCAGAGAGTGGTGTAGAAATACATGGCTATCAGCATCACAGGGAGCTAGGGGGGCAAATGATGGGATTGGGCAATCCAGTCCAAACCTGCTTGTCTCCCCCAAGCCCACACCCACACCCCTGGACACCCGCAGGTCCCTCCTCCACAGCCCACAGGTGTCTCCTTTCTCACTGTCCACATCAAGATGGCGAAGCCGAACCACGATATGCCCCATGTGTAGCTGTCAATGGCATGGCCGATGTGCTCGAAGCAGCCCTGGAGAGAGAGACAACAGAGGTTCACTGAGTGGCAGGATGGCAGGATGGCAGGATGGCAGGATGGCAGGCATGCGTACAAGGCCTGGCTCCAGCAACTGATGCCATTCCTGTTGCTGCTCTCAATCCCAGCCAGCCAGCTGCAGACATCAGGTCTGAATCAGAGTATTTGTGCATCCTGCTGACTCATACAAAGAGCTGGGAGGGCCAGGGAGAAGGGAAAGAAGAGAAGGCCAGCGAGGAGAGGCTGGAAGACAGATGGACAGACCGACAGTAGAAGGGCGGAGGGGGAAACAGAGCAGATGATAGACAGCCGCAGAGGACAAAGGGACACACCTTGGTAAACAAGTAGTCCACGTGGCCCACTCGGCAGCCTTCTCCATTGATGGGGATGAAGTTCCCTGTCCGGCGGCAGCACAGAGGGGGCCAGGGGAATTCCACTTCCGGAGTGGCTGCCCGGAAGGCTGATGTGTAATTCACCCAGTCCATGGGGCCAGATGTGCCACAGCATTCTTGCTGTAGGAAGAGCCAGGCTTAGGCTGGGGCTGAGGTCACACAGTTAAAGAGAGGCAGATGGACATTTGGCACAGCTGGACCCCACTCGTTAGAGTCCTGGACTCTGCGAAGGCTGACAGGTTTGGCCCAAGCCTACATTCATTTTCTTTTAAAATTCTTTGGTTGATAATTCTTTGGTGCTGTCAAAATGACACCAAACACTAAATGGGGCTGGGTGGTGGTGGAGGGACAGTGCGGGGAGATAGCCCAGCATTTAAGACACCTGATGCTTTTCAAGAGGATCCAAGTCCAGTTCCCAGCATCCATGTTGGGTGGCTCACAACCCCCTGTAATTCTAGTTCCAGAGGATTCCATGTCCTCTTCTGACCTCTGTGAGCACCGCCCCCCCCACACACACACATGTCTAGACATACACACAGACACACATATGCACATAAAAAAATTAAATCAGATTTTACAAAAGCAGACTTACGGCTTTTCTCAGCCCACCGAGTGGTTTGTTGTTGTTGTGGGGACACGGTCTCACTATGTAACCTAAACTGGTGGCAGCCTGCCTCCGCCTCCCCAAGTGCTGGAATTCTAGGGGTTTACACAATGCCCGGCTCAAATGGGTATTTAACCAGAAGCCCTTGGGTGGGCACCCCTCAACATGGTGCAGTTTCTGGGCCACTGCGTGACTTGGCCTGAGCTAGGATTCAACACCTGCTTCCTCCTCCTCCTCCTCCTCCTCCTCCTCCTCCTCCTCTGCTTCCCTTTCTCCTCCTTTTTCTTCTGCAATATTATGTTGGATGCATTAAGAGTCCAGCTTCTGAGCTAGCTATGGGTGTATTGTGTCTCAGACCTGGAATCCCAGAACTGGGAAGCAGAAGCAGAAGGCATGAGGATCTCAAAGTCATCTTTGGGTGTATAAAGAGTTCAACACCAGCCTGGACTTCAGGAATTTTTGTTTGTTTGTTTGTTTTTTTTTTTTTTTTTTTTTTTTTTTTTGGTTGGTTGGTTTTTTCGAGACAGGGTTTCTCTGTGTAGCTTTGCGCCTTTCCTGGAGCTCACTTGGTAGCCCAGGCTGGCCTCGAACTCACAGAGATCCGCCTGGCTCTGCCTCCCGAGTGCTGGGATTAAAGGCGTGCGCCACCAACGCCCAGCTGGTTGGTTTGTTTTTTGAGACAGGGTTCCTGGCAGCCCTGGAACCCACTCTATAGATCAAGCTGGCCTCACAAGATCTACCCACTGGGATCAACGCATGTGCCACCTGTTTGGTTAGAGCCTCCGGCTCGCCCCTGCAGGTTCCAGGAACCTCCCTGTCTCTCTCTCAGAGAGTCTCCGAACAAAGGAAAGGCGCCAAAAAGCCTAGTTCTGCATTCTTGATGACTATTGCTCCCCTGATGCTGCCCGCCTAAGTGCTCAGCTTTTGACCATACTTGGCCACAAATCCAGCTCGTGGTGGACATGTCATCACCCTTCACCTACAATCTATAAAACATCCCGCCTTAGCTGGGGCACTCGAATTCTCTGGCCTCAATCTCTGGACCAGAGAAACTGCCTCAGTTGCTTTGCCCTCAAATGCCTGTTGTTACACTTTTTCAATTCGGCTTGTTCTGGCTTACTGCATCAGCAGAGAAACTTATTATCGGAGGACAGAAAACCTATTGCCACCATTCTGGACTTGACCTCTGTCTTAAAAATGAGTGGTAAGCAGGGTTGGAGAAATGACTCAGAGGTTAAGAGCACAGGCTGCTCTTGCAGAGGAAATGGGTTCAGTTTCCATCATCCACATTAAGTGGCTCACAACTACCTGTGACTCCAGCTCCAGGGGATCTGATGCCCTCTTCCGGCCATTGAGGGCACTGCATACACAGACAGCATGAGAAACACTCATACACAAAACTGAAAAATAAAAATCCCTTTTTTCTAATTTTAGTGTGTGTCTCTGTGGTTTGCATGTTTTTGCACGTGTGTGGTTTGCACATGTGTGCATGTATGTGGAGGCCTGAAGTCGATGGAAACAAGCATCCTTGGATGACTCTTCCATCTCCTTTACTGAGGCAGTGTATCTCAATCAGACCCAGAGCTTACCAATATGGCTAGTCTAGCTAGCCAGCTTCTCTGCGGTGTCCCCTGCCTCCACCTGAGACTGGAATTACACCCTCAGCCCGCTTTATCTGGGTTTCGGGCAACCTGATTCTGACCTTCTCACTTGTAGAAGAGGCACCTAACCACTGAGCCATCTCCCCAACCCGTAACATACATATTCTTTAAAAATATAATAAAGGAGCTCATCATGGTGGAACAGGGCTGTCATTCTAGCTACTCAGGAGACTGAGACAGGATCACAAGTTCAAGGCCTGCCTGGGCTACATAGTGAATTAAAGGGTAGCAACCCTATCTCACTCAAAAAGTCAAAAAGTAAAAAAAAAAGAGGGCTGAGAAGTAGAGTAACAAATAGCTAAGTGGTAGAGCCCTTGGCTTGAATTAGTAAGTCCTGGGTTTGGTCCCCAGCAACACACACACACACACACACACACACACACACACACACACACACACACACGCTCAAGGTCAGTCTGGCTTCCACACTAAAGGTCACTGTCATCATCCACTGTCAGTGTCCCAGTGCGGGCCCTGCCACCCACCGACCTGGTGACCCTGGACAGTCTGCTGTCTACAAAACCATAGTGACCAAAGGCCCCCTGCCCCACCTGGGTCCCCAAGTGGATGTCCTCACACATGGGGTGACCACAGAGCCCGACCCACCTCAATCATGACCCGGTCCCAGAGGCGGGTGAGCTCCTGGCCCTGGTCGCTGTCTGCACTGTAGAAGGTCAACATTTGCTTGGTGATCAGGGACGGGTTGGACACCATCTGAGGAGGGAGGACAGGGAAGAGCAGGAGCCAGCTGGATAGGGATGGGGGTCTACTCCCCTCTACCCTCCCAACTCTAGGGATGCCCCCCCTGCCCCTGGCCTCCACTTGGCTCACATAGTCACGGTGGGTGTAGGATGTGATGCAAGAGGCACACTCAAAGATGTAGACGATGAGCATCAGCAACAGGTACTGTGGAGAGAACGGAGGCAGCCCATGGCAGAGGCCAGCTGGAGGCCATGCCTAAGAGCCTCGGGCCAAAGGGCCAAAACAGAGGTGGCAGGTTCTCATTGTGCAGACTTCCCTTGTTAGCCTGGAAATCACTACATACAGAGCTGGTTTCAAATTCATAGAAATATGCCCCACCCCCTCCTGCCACCGAGAGATGGAATTAAGGGTGTGCCATAATACACAGCCCCAAACAGAACTTTTGTTCAGGGGACAGTGCTACCTAGCATGTATAAGACTCTGGGTTCCCTCTCCAGCAGTGTACGCACACACACACACACACACACACACACACAAACAAAAAACACAGAGGGACTAATTTTGAAAAAGTAGTGTGTGAGGTGGAAGATTGAAAACTTGAGACCAAGCTGGTCAGTGATGGCGCACGCCTTTAATCCCAGTGCTAGGAAGGCAGAAGCAGGTGGATCTCTCTGAGTTTGAGGACAGCCTGGTTTACCGAGTGAGTTCTAGGACAGCCAGGGCTACACAGAGAAACCCGTCTCCAAAAACCAAAAAGGAAAATAAAAAACAAAAGCAACGAAGCTGTTCTCAAGGTGTCAGCATTTCTGCTCACACAGGGCACTGGAGACAGAAGGGATTAAGGAGAAAAAAAAAATTTTTTTTGAGACAGGGTTTCTCTGTGTAGCTTTGCTCCTTTCCTAGAGCTCACTTGGTAGCCCAGGCTGGCCTCGAACTCACAGAGATCCACCTGGCTCTGCCTCCCAAGTGCTGGGATTAAAGGCGTGCGCCACCACTGCCCAGCAAGAGAATGTTTTGCAGTGTGCCATGGCCTAGAGGGCAAAAAGCATTAAAAGGTCAATATAACTCAGCAGTAGAGTACTTGCCTAGAATCCATCAGTGATGGGCTGGGTGCTTGTCTATTACACCCAAAGCCTGGGTTCCTTCCTCAGAAAGGCACGGTGTCTTTATATGTCACATAAAAAATATACTCAGATATTTACAGAAAAATACCTGGACGTCTAGATTATGGTTCAAAATCCTTTGGGGAGGGGCTGAGAAGTGGCTCAGGAGCTGAGAGAGCAGTGCACAGGGAGGCCCTGAGTAAAGCCCCTGCACCCACACCAGGAGGCTCACACCACCAGTACCTTTAGTTCCGGGGCACCTGCTGCCCTCTTGTGGCCTTCACATGCACCTGCACTCACGTGCACATACCCACAGACATATACACATTTAAAAACATGAGCCGGGTGTGGTGGTGCACACTTCTAATCCCAGCACCCGGGAGGCAGAGGCAGGAGGATCTCTGAGTTCAAGGCCAAATTGGTCTACAGAGTGAGTTCTAGGACAGTCACAGCTACACAATGAGGAAAAAAAAATGAGGAGAAAGACAAGTCAGATATATTTTTAAAAAATTAGAGGTCAGGCATGATGGTGCATGCCTTTAATCCCCGAACTTGGGAGGCAGAGGCAGGAGGATTTTTGTGAGTTTGAGGCTGGGCTGGTCAACACAGCAAGCTCCAGGACAGCCAGGACTCCATAGAGAGACCTTGTCTCAAAAGAATCAACAAACAAAAACAGTAGCTAGGTTGACTTCCAGGCTTTGATTAAACTGTTATGTCAGAAAGCTAAATATGTGATCGGAGGGTGGGGAGGAGGGCTGGGAACATGAGAGAGGGACTGGGTGTGGCAGTGTACACCTGCAGTCTCAGCACCTAGGCAGAAGCGGCAGGCATCTGTGAGGAGCTTGGTCCACACAGTGTGTCAGAAGAGGCGGGTGGGGGGATAGGAGGAGGAGGGAGTGTGAGGAAGTCCTTCCATCAATAGCCCCATCTTATACATAATAAAGGCCAACTCTCCTTAGCCGCTCCCCTCCCAGCCCCTACCTGTACTGTTTTCTGACTGCCGGATAGATGGCGCCCGCTCCGGCCACAGGGCCTTTGCTCATGCTGCTCTTGAGTGCACACTGTGCTCACTGCCCCTCACCTGCTTTTCTCTGCTGCTGCTGCTGCTGCTGGATGTGGGTTTTCCTCACCCTACCCAGGCTCCCTTGTTTCCCCAGACCAAGGGTGTTTTCGCTGTGCTTCTTGTCCAGTAAACACTTATTGACTACATAAAGTTCCTGGGAGGCTAAGGACCCTCCGTAGCAGAGGAAGCACTGAGCTGTTTGCACAGGACATCTGCTGCCCAACACCAGGGAGAGGCAGTGGCTCCCCCCTTGGAGCTTCCGTTTCTCTCTCTGGTAAATGAGCTTAAAATGGAATATAGAATAGAATATATAGCTTAATATAGAAGCCACAATTTCATATGGCTTCTGGGAAGCCCGAGAGAGCTCATGGCCTAAACTGCTTGCTATAAGGGCAGGGGCAGGGGATGTGGCAGGGATTAAAAGTGTGGGCTCCCTGGGGGTGGCGGTTCATTTCAAAGCAGGCTTGGTTTACACAGTAAATTCAAGGTCAACCAAAGCAGAATGAGACCCCCATCTTAAAACAAAACAAAACAAAAAGGTGGAACACATCTCTAATCCAAGCACTGAGAGGCTGAGGCAGGAGGACTGTGAGTTGGAGGGCAGCTGGGGCGGCATAGGAGACTTTGTCTTAAAAATGTAAAAGCAGGGGCTGGAGAGATGGCTGGCTTAGTGAAAGCCGTGTGCTGCTCTTCAGAGGTCCCGAGTTCAGTTCCCAGCTCCCCCATCAGCATCCCACCGCCACCTGCAACTCCAGCATCAGGGGAGCCAACTCCCTCTTCTGGATTCCTTGGACAGCTGAGCAAGTGTGCCACACATATGCACACTCATACACTAATAAAACACAAGAAATCTTGGGGCTGGAGAGATGGCTCACAGGTTAAGAGCACTGGCTGATACTGAGTTCAAGTCCCACAACCACATGGTGGCTCACAACTCTCTGTAATGAGATCTGGTGCCCTCTTCTGGTGTGCAGGTGTACATGCAGAGCTCTCATACATAAAAAAAATATATAAATAAATAAATAAAATAAAATAGAGTAACTCTTAAACAGCAACTAGAATTGAGTCAAGAGCTGGTTTGTTCTGGTGTAACTGGGCTGTGTGGTCCTGTATGGGTGACTTCCTCTCCCTGAATCTGTTCCAATTTTTTGTCAAATAGTGTAGAGGTGATGACATTTCATCACAGGCCACGTAACATATTTGAACTAATCTGTGTAAAGTGTTGAGCTCGGGTTATATATTGCATGCTTGTTAACTGATAGCTGTGTTATTATAATTCATTGTTATTGCAACTCAGGACCACAGATCTTGGAGACCAATTAGTTGGGTTTCAATTCTCATTATATTATTGGGAATTCTTCAATGAGGGTGATGGTAGAAACTAAGTTATGGGGCCAGGGCATGGTGAATGAGATGGTGTTGTGAGGTCCTAAGTGAGGTGCCATCCAGGAGTCACCCTCATGGCCCCTGCTGTCACCCGTGACTGTGATGACCACTTCCACCATCCCCAACCTGGGATCTCACCGCGAGGATCATGGACCGACGGCGGCAGAGTGCGGCTCCCACACCAAAGCTGGCCACCACGAAGAAAGAGAAGCCGCAGAAGATGGCAATCCAGGCGCCAGCGAAGACATCATCCTTGCCTGAGACGCCCATCAGTGGGTACACACGGTACTGGTCAGCTGTCACCCACACTGTCTCGGCAAACAGGGCCAGGCCTGACAACTGGACAGGAAAGGTTAGGGAACTATGGGAAGTATGCCTGGGGCCAGCAGTTGGGGTGTGAGTCTCCAAAAGCACTTCTTTCCTGGTCCAGAACCTGCCCGTGCCCTTGGGGTAAAGTGGGCTTGGAAAGGGCCAGCCACATCTTTATGAGCAGGGATGGGGTAGGAAGAAGCCAAGAAGGAAGAAATAGGTCCAGCTAGAACCTCAGCCCCCACATCCCAGGTGCCAGTGGCTTCAAAGACAAAAGGAGATGCCACATGCCAGGCTTGGCAAGCAGGGTGGACATAGGAAGGTGCCCTATTGGCCCGCCGTACTTCCTGGTGCTGTCCCTAGGACAGGATTGGACAGGTGGGCAGAGCTATACGGCACCTGCGTCAACCCCTCCATCGGTCAGTTCATCTGACAGGTGCACTGTCCCGGGCAAGGCCAGAGCCATCTCACGGGCTTTTTCTCTGCAGCACCATGACAAGGGTGGCCACATGGCAGAGCATGTGTGACTGTCCAGATGCCTGGAGCCTGGCATTCCGTGGTCTTATATGGAGCAGCCTAGAGGCCATGGGAGCTACTGAAGGGCATATAGCGGTGAGCCACACTGGAACAAGAAAATAGACTTATCTGTTTCTGTCTGCTGTGTTGGCTGAAAGAAATACCAGAAAGACTAGGGCATGTCTCTCAGCTGGCAGAGGGCTTCTCTGGCATGCAGGAAAGCCCTGTATTCAGTTGCCAGCCTTATAGAATCTGGGCCTGCTGGTCCATACCTATAAGCTCAGTAGAGGCAGGAGGATCCAAAGTTCAAGTCTATCCTTAGCTGCATAGGGAGTTTGAGGTCAGGCTAGACTACATGAGAGACCTTCTCTCAAAAATAACAAAAAAAAAGGGAGCGGGGGCTGGAGAGACAGCTCAGGGGTTAAGAGCACTGCCTGCTCTTCCAGAGAAGTCCTGAGTTTAATTCCCAGAAACCACACGGTGGCTCACAACCATCTATAATGAGATCTGGTGCCCTCTTCTGGCCTGCAGGCATACATGCAGACAGAACACTGTATGTATAATAAATAAATCTTTAAAAAAAATAACAAAAAAGAAACAAAGATCTGGTAACTACAAGGTTGCTTTACCGTGGGGACAAAGAGTTAAAAACTCTGTTATCTATAAAGCTAGGCATGGTGGGTGGCACAGGCCTTTAATCCCAGCACCTGGGGGGCAGAGCAGAGGCTGGTGGGCATGTGAGTTCTGATATACGGAGAAACCCAGTGTCGAAAAACAAAAAAAAGAAGAGGAGGAAAGAGAAAAAGGAGAAGGAAGACAACTTCTGTGGGTGGGCTTTTGTTTGTCGTTTTGGTTTTTTGAGAAGACAAGCTCTCCGGATGTAGCCCAGGGTGGCCTGGATTTACTGTGTAGCCCAGGGTAGCCTACCCTCCTATTGGAGCTGCCTCAATACTAGAGGTGTGTCGATCACACAGGGCTATCTGTGGATATTTGTGATGGTGATAAAAGCTAACAATGTTTTGTTTTTTGAGACAGGGTTTCTCTATGTAACAGCCCTGGCTGTCCTGGATCTCGCTCTGTAGACCATACTGGCCTCAAAGTCACAGAGATTCACCTGCCTCTGCCTCCCAAGTGCTGGGATTAAGGTGTGAGCCACCACCACCTGGCAAAAGCTAATACTTGTAATGGATTACTGTGCACTGAGTGTGTGATAATCAGCATTGTTACTAGCTGTGGTACCGACGACTCAGGACCATGCAAATAATATACCACTTGCTGCAGGCCACAAAAAATATATGAAGTAGGGATTCAGCTGATTATGACAAAGCTGTACCTGGAAGAATTAAGAACTCTTCCAGAGGTTGAGGCCAAGACTCAAGGAGTTTTAGTGATATTGGCTTCTGATTATTAGCCATTTTCAACTATGAATTTCTCGTGTGCTACTGTAGCTTTTCCATCATCCACTGGGCACAATTTCCCCTCTACAATGAAAGTGTTTGTGTAACTTTCTCCAGCTGTGCTACACCAGACACAGTCAAGATCCCTAATTTCAGGCCCCTCTGTAATTATTGCCATTAGCAGCATCCGGCCAGGACCATCCTCGGATGGAGGAAAGTATCTTATCTGAGACACCTCCCAGATTCTCGAAGAACAGACTTAAGCATCCAGACTACTTGTCTGAGAAGGTCTGGCAGATGTGCTAATTAAGCTTAACTTTCCTCTTTCCGAAGTCTTATCTCTAGTTTTAGATCTTCCTTTAACAACTAACTCAGAACTAAAGGGTTTCTACTTACAGGCACATCAGGCTATGACTCAGGCTGCCCAGCCACCCAGTGCACTCCCCCGCCCTGCCAGAAAACGGCAGGAGCTGAGATTGCTTGGACAGATAAGGGGACCAAAGGAAAATAGAAGGCAGTTTTATTTTCACCCATGGCCTAGTGACTTATAGGTTCTATAGGTTCAAGGAACCACTTCTACGAATACAGTTTGAGCACATAAACCCCTTTGCTTAGATAGGAACTGAATTTAGCCTCAGGTGATTCATTTCCCATTAGCCACTTCCCTTTTGGGTTGCAGATGATGGCTGGCAATTACTGCTCTTTGTGTGGGTCTTATTGCCCTGACCCTGCGGGAATTCAAGCCTGGTGACCTTGCCTCAGCCGGAGCATTGGTGTTGCATGGGTATATAACTGTAGACCTCAGAGACTTGACAGAACTAGGTTGAAGGACTAGAAGAGAGGACTAGAAGGACGAGATGGAAGGTGAGGAAGAGCCAGGTGGGGAAGAACTAGGTGGGTAAGAACGAGATGAGAAAGACCAAGATGGCGCAGAACTGAGACGAAGGAGTCAAGACAGTCTTAGAGGGAACAGCAGGAAGATGTAGAGAGACTCAGGCAAGAGAGGAGCCAAGTGTGAGAGCAGAAAAGAAGCTGTGTGGAGAGAGAGCTGACTCTGAAGAACAAAGCGTATGGACTAAAGAATTTCATGTGCGTAGATTTGTTAGAGAATCCCTCCGATTAATCCACCGCTGGTTAAGTCTCTTCCGGAAATCTGGGAGAAGGCTATGGGGGGGCAGGACCCCAGTAGCTTTCCTTAACCACTTAGACAGACTCCAGGCTAAAACCCTTAGTCCAGGAACTCACTGTAGGCTCAGGCATCCTAGGATGAGAAAGCTAGGGCTCACACAGGAGCTATCGAGGGCGACAGGCCCACGACCGCTAGAGCCTGCCGGCCGAAGCAATGCAAAAGCATCACATGATTTTCACTGAGCCAACATCAAGGGCTGAAGAGGCGGCCCGTAGTTAGGAGTGCTTACCGCTCTTCCTGAGGACTGAGTCTGGTCCCCAGAAGCCACATCAGGTGGCTCTCAACCAGCTGGAACTCCAGCTCCAGGGAATCCAATGCCCCTCTGGCCCCTAAGGACACGGGCACTCACCTGCACCCACACACATATATATTCACATTTATTTACTTATTCTCTCTCTATGTAGCTCTGACTAGCATGGAACTCATTACGTAGACCAGGTTGGCCTTGAACTCACAGAGATCTGCCTGCCTCAGCCTCTCCAGTGCTGGTATTAATGACATGGGATACCACAATGGTTAGGTACACATACTTTAAAAATAAAAATCTTGGGGTGAGTAGGGAGTAAATTGAGAAAGTTGGGTAAAGGGGTGCTGAATATGACTAAAACACACTGTATGAAACTCTCAAATAACAAATAAAAAAATAAAATATCTTGGCTAGACATGGTGGTGCATACCGCTAACCCCAGACGTACGTAGATCTGTGAGTTCAAGGCCAGCCTGGTCTACATAGAAATACCCTAAAAAATAAAAGGGACAATTACCTCTGGATGTGGTACATGTCTTTATCCCAGCACTCAGGAGGCAGAGGCAGGTAGATCTCCAGGAGTTAGGGGCTAGCCCAGTCTACTTAGCAAGGTCCAGGCCAGCCAAGGCTACATAGTGAGACCCTGTCTCAAAAAACTGAAAGCAGTCACTTTGTGATAATAGCTACCATATGTTTAAAAATATTATTTATTGTGTGTGGGTGTGCATAAGAAAGAGTGCAATTCCTTGAGTGTGGAGGTCAAGGAGTTGGGGATTTAGCTCAGTGGTAGAGCGCTTGCCTAGCAAGTGCAAGGCCCTGGATTCAGTCCTCAGCTCTGGAAAAAAAAAAAAAAAAGACAGAGAGCACCTTGTGGGAGTCAGTTTCCTCCTTCCACTACTTGGGTGCCAGGAATTGAACTCAGGTCCTCAGGCTTAGCCACTGAGTTGTTTCAAACGCTGCATGATTTTTTTTGTTTAATGTAAATTTTGTTTGTGGTTCCACATTCAGTGCGAGCAGACCTGGAACTAGCTGCCTCTAACAAGTGCCCAAGGTGGGGAAGGGAGAAGGGGAGGGGATGAGCCTTGTTCTTCCTAGGTGTTACAGTTTTGTTGTGTTGTGACTGAGTCTTGCTGTGTAGCCCTGGCTATCCTGGAACTCCCTACAGAGGCCAGGCTGGCCTTGAATTTACAGCCACCCCCCACCTCTGCCTCCTCAGTGCTGGGATTAAAAGTGTGGGCCACCCCACCCAGCCAGAACGGTTCGTTTTTAAAGATTCGGTCTCCTGCAGCCCAGGCAGGTCTTCACATCTCTATGCAGCTGAAGCTGGCCATGAACTCTCTCTCTATGCACTTCAAGTGCTAGAATCATGGGTGTGCACTACACCCAGCTGCTTGAGCCCTCCCTCCCTCCCTCCCTCCCTCCCTCCCTCCTTCCCTCCCTCCCTCCCTCCCTCCCTCCCTCCCTCCCTCCCCTCTCGGAACATAGTTTCACACTCTGATCTAGGTTGGCCTTAAACTCCCAGCAGCTCTCTGGCCTCGTCCTTCCAAACCTAGGATTACAGGTGTGTACCACCATTCCTGTCTATCAAGCATTTCTCGCAAATTGTGGATGAGTCTACAAGAGCCGCCAGGGCTCAGGTACTGACAAGGAGGACTGAGAACAGGTTCCTCCCACCCTCTCTCCATCTGCAAGGTCAGGAAGCTGGGTTCCCTCCAGGCTGCAGGGACTGGAAACTACAGCAGATAGACTTGGGTCCTCATCCCCACCTCAGGTTTGGGGTTGTCACCGCCCCCATGCTCCCCAGAACTGGGGCCTCACCAGAATAATGATGTTGCCTACAACCAGCAGCCCCACCACCACAGGAGACCCCTTCTCTTCCTCTGTTGCTGCAGACGCCATCTTCCTGCTGGGGAAAAGGAGCAGGAATGAGACAGGACAGCAGTTGGGAGGGAGGGAGACCCAGCAGACCCTCTTCTCCACTCCACGCTCCGGCCATCAGGGGATGCTCACTTGCTGAAGAGCCCAGGCCGAGACCCACATGCCCCAGGTCCCAGAGCCTGGCAGCGAGCCTCCTACGGAATAGGGAAGTTGGGCTCTTACTGGGCACTTGTTGCTCTCAGTTCCCATGCCCTGTCAATTCCCAGAACCCTCCTCACCTTCAGTGCAGAAACCTCTCTGGCCAGCCCCACCCACAGCAGCTCCCTATATAAGCCCAAGCCCCTCCTTGAGCCAGACTCCAGGAGGGGGGGCAGGGGTGAGCAGGCTGACCACGATGGGAAGACAGATTGTATGAACTCCCTGACACTGAGTGATTTACAGACCTGAAATTCAGGATTGTGCTCATGACCGGCCACTGGGGCAAGGGAACATATGTACCCAAGGCCTCTGGTTCCCAGGCTGCCGTGATGCAGGGGTGGGGGTAGGGGGCAAGCTAACTGCCCGATGTGCTGCCCTTTCCCTAGGGGTGACATGGGCTTTCCTGGGAGCAGGGGTCAGATCCGTGACAGATCCTCCTGGGAATACAGATCAGAATACTGCCTTCTGCAGCTTTCTGAGGCCAGGAGCCCAGAGGGAGGACCAGAGAGAGACCCCCAGAGCAGAGGAGCACGGAGCAGGCCCAAGGCAGGGCAGTGGCAGGGACCGGAGAGGAAAGGCATTGGTTTGGGCAGCAGCAGCAGCAGCAGCAGCAAAGAGGATGGCGCTGGACATAGCTGGGGGTTTGAGACAGGTGTGTCTATATGAAGAGGGAGGAAGGAATGTACTAGAAGAAGGGGACATATGCAATGGGCTTGGCGACACACACACACACACACACACACACACACACACACACACACACACACACACACTCTTCTTCAGGCTGAAGAGCAGAAGGGATCTAAATTCAAGACAGAGTAAGTGCACACCTGTAATTGTAATCCCAGTAGTGGGGAGATACAGGCAAGGAGGATTATGGGTTCAAGACTATCCTGAGCTTCATTGGCAAAGGGGTTGGGGGGATGGACAGAGAGGGGGAGAAAGAGTGGAGGAGGAAGAGTGGGAGGAGGAGGAGGAGGAGGAGGAGGAGGAGGAGGGGGGGGGGAAGGCAGAAAGGAAGGGGAAACAAAAGAAAGAAACATATCTAGCTTAAATCCTGCTATCTCTTAGTGCCGCGCGCCTATGCGCACCCCTGCATTGTGCGTGACTGGGTCAGGGATCCCACTTGGCAGCGTCCGGGAAAGCGCCGGAGGTTCGGCGGGCGGGCAGAGCCCGCGGTCTCTCTGATGGCACCCCCTGGTGGTCGCTTGAAGCAAGGGCCCTGGCCCAGAATTTCTCCAGAGTTTTTGTTTTCTCAGAGTTTTCTCGGCCGGCTGTCGCTTCCCTATTGCAGGAGAAGCGGGCAAACGAACAGCGCTTCAAATTCCCGTGTGAAGACAGGGGGTTAGCCCAGAGTGGGAGACCGGGGCAGGAGAATCTCAGGTTCAGGATCACTCTGTTATTCGGCTAGTTATACGGCCCGCTTGTGTTACAGAAGATCCTGCCTTGGCGCATGCCATTAATCCCGACAGAGGCAGGAGGATGGATCTCTGTGAGTTCGAGGCCAGCCTGGTCTACAGAGCAAGATCCAGGACAGACACCAAAACTACACAGAGAAATCCTGTCTCGAAAAACAAAAACAAACAAACAAAAAATTTTATTTTATTTTATGTTCATTACCTGAATGTATGTCTGTGTGAGGGTGTGAGCCCCTGGAACTGGAGTTAAAGACAGGTGTGAGCTGCCATGTGGGTGCTGGGAATTGAATCTGGGTCCTCTGGAAGAACAGCCAGAGCTCTTAACCACTGAACCATCTCTCCAGTCCCAAAATTGTTATGTTGCCAAATTCATCATGTATGGCTTTGAAGATCTTTTTGTTTTTGTTTTTTTTCCAGACAAGGTTTCTCTGTGTAGCCTTGGATGTCCTGGAACTCACTCTGTAGCCCAGGCTGGCCTCAAACTCAGAGATCTGACTGCCTCTGCCTCCTGAGTGTTGGGATTAAAGGTGTGTGCCACCACTGCCTGGTATTTTTGTTGTTGTTGTTTTAATTAAATTGTATTTACTTATTTTGTGTGTGTGTCCATTGTGTGTATGTGGGGCTGAGAAGACAACCATGTGGGTCTCATGATTCCGCAGGTAAAGGTACTTGCCACCAAGCCTGATGACCTGAATTCTATCCTTTGGACTCTTAGGGTGGGAGAGAACTGACTCCTGCCAACTGTCATCTGATTTCTACCCTCAGGCTAGGGCACACGCACACACCCCTAATATTCACGCATGTACACACAAACACACAAAGTAAGTGTAATAAAACATACTAGCCGGGCAGTGGTGGCGCACGCCTTTAATCCCAGCACTAGGGAGACAGAGCCAGGGGGATCTCTGTGAGTTCCAGGCCAGCCTGGTCTGCAGAGCAAGATCCAGGGCAGGCTCCAAAACTATACAGAGAAACTCTGTCTCGAAAAAACCAAAAAAATAAAAAATAAAAATAGAAATAAAAACAAAACCCTAGAGCACAGGGCTGGAGAGATGGCTCAGCAGTTTAGAGCACTTATTGACTTATTGCTCTTGCAAAGGACCTGAGTTCGATTCTCAGAACCCATAGTGGTGGCTCAAAACCATTTGTATAAGTCTAGTTGCAGGGGGATCCAATGCCTTCCTCTGGTTGTCAAGGGCACATACATGTAGGCAAAATAATCTGAACTTTTTTTTTTTTTTTTTAAGTAACAGGGCAGAATGGCTGGGAGCATAAAGGTGTTTGCCCTGTGAGCCTGAGTTCGATCCTGAGAACTGTGGAAAGATAAGAGACAAGTGACTCTACCAAGTTGACACCTGACCTCCACGTGTCCACACACACATTATACCACATTTAAAACAAGGGAGGGCTGGAGAGACGACTCAGCAGTTAAGAGTACACACTGCTCTCCAGAACCTGAGTTTACGTCCCACCACCCTGCTGGGTGCTCACAACTGCCTGTAACGCCAGCTTCGGGGAATATGCTGCCCTCTTCTGGCCTCCACAGGCACATACAATCCCTCACACACAAAAGTAAAGATACAAGTGTGTAATACAGCCACTCAGAAGGCTGAGGCAGGAGGACTCCAAGTTCAAGGCATACCCAGACTTCACAGTGAGTCCAAGGTCAGCCTGGGCAATAGCAAGATCCTATCTCAAAAAGCAAAATAAAACGGAGGGATGCTTGAGAGATGGCTCAGGAGTGAAGAGCACTCACCGCCCTTGCAGGTGGGAGTACATCCCCAGCACCAGTTAGCATGCAGCTCATAACCACATGCAACTCCAGTTCCAGGTTCAAAGCCCTCTTCTGGCCTTAGAGGGTATTTGTGGCATGTGCACACATACACATAAATTTAAAGAGTGTGAGTACAGCTCAGTACTTGCCTAGAATCCCCCAAAAAGGGGCTGGGAGTATGATTCAGTGGTAGAGCCCCTGCCTAGAAACTATTGTGGGGCTGGGGTGTGGCTCTGAGTTCAACCCAGACCAACAAATCAGTTCTCATTGTCCCTCAGGGCCTGTGGTCCTCCGGCAGGCAGGTGTCTTTGAGAGCCCACTCAAGGCTGTTATCCTCAGGACATGCAGCATCTCTGTTCATCTCAATCTCAACAGACATGAGACAGGACAAGAGGCCCTGCAGTCACAGGCTTTCTAGCAGCCAGGCTGACCCGATACGCTGGTGTGCGGCAGTTCCTGAGGATGGTGTGCTGCTGTCTCACTGTTTGGTTTGTTTTTCGAGACAGGGTTTCTCTGTGTAGCCCTGGCTGTTCTAGATCTCACTCTGTAGACCAGGCTGGCCTCAAACTCACAGAGATCCGTCTGGCTCTGCCTCCCAAGTGCCGGGATTAAAGGCGTGTGCCACCATACCCCACTATAAATAAATCTTTAAAAGAAATCTACTCTTCATTGTAAAAATAAGAAAGATAACCACTGTGAGGCCCCTTCTGGACCAGGGCACGCCAGCTTCTTGTCCAACCATCCTATATACACAGTGCAAAACTTTTCCGGTCAATTTTTATTAGTAGTTGCATGATTCAGGGTCCCAGGGCAGGGACCATCATATACCCAGGTCCCCTTTACTATCTGGGGGGAAGGACAGAGAACAGAGGAGAGGTGGGCGGAGCCAGGTCAGATCTTCCCAGGAAACGTGCCTTCTGCTCTGCGGTCATCCCAGGCTGAGACCTGTGGAAGATAAACAGTGTAACTCCTCCTCCTGTGATAAGACCACATTCCCTCCCTTTAGCCACGGAGGCTTGTGGATAAAGCACGTGGCCAACGGAGGACCACAGGTACCTGTTTTGTGCTAACCACCGTTCCAGAGAATCAGCAGTGACTTGGAAAGACAAAACTACTACTCTTAAGCCGGGCGGTGGTGGCGCACGCCTTTAATCCCAGCACTCGGGAGGCAGAGCCAGGCGGATCTCTGTGAGTTCGAGGCCAGCCTGGGCTACCAAGTAAGTTCCAGGAAAGGCACAAAGCTACACAGAGAAACCCTGTCTCGAAAAACCAAAAAAAAAAAAAACAAAAAACAAAAAACCTACTACTCTTTTATTTTTCAAGTTTTTTGAGACAGGGTTTCTCTGTGTAGCCCTTGCTATCCTGGAACCAGGCTGGCCTTGAACTCAGAGATCCACCTGCCTCTGCCTCCCTAGTGCTGGGACTAAAGGTGTGGGCCACCACCTTGGACCAAAACCACTATCCTAGATGAGCTGACAGTCTAAGGGGAGAAGAGGCAGGAAACCCCAGGGTCACCTGCAGAGTGGGAACTGCAGAGGCCCCCAGTTCAGTTCCCAGCACTCACACCGGGGAGCTCACAAGCCAGGGCCAAGTGATCTGATACCTTCTTCCGGCCTCCTTGGGCACCTGCACTCACATGCACATATCCACACACAGAAACAGACAGAACAGAACAGCAGTTTTGTTTTGTTTTGTTTTAAGATTTATTTGCCGGTTGTTGTTGTTGGTAGTAATAGTAGTAGTAGTAGTAGTAGTTGTAGTGGTGGCGCACACCTTTAATCCCAGCAATCAGGAGGCAGAGACAGCTGGATTTCTGTGAGTTTGAGGTCAGCATGGTCTACAGAGAGTATTCCAGGATAGCCAGGGCTACACAGAGAAACCCTTGGGTGTGGGGTGGGGTAGGGAATGTGATAAAAAAAACAAAAAAAGAAAATATCTCCATGTAGGCAAGCCAGTAGGGCATTTTCTTAATTAGTGATTGATGGGGGAGGGCCTAGCCCAAAATAGATGGTACCATCCTTGAGATGGTGGTCCTGAGTTCTATAGGAAAGCAGGCTGAGCAAGCCATGAGAACAAGCCAGTAAGCAGCACCCCTCCGTGGCTTCTGCATCAGCTCCTGCCTCCAGGTTCCTGCCCTGACAGTTTGCTTTTGATGTTTCACCACAGCAATAGTAACCCTAACAAGACACTAGGCATTTATGGATAAGGAGGCTGGTCTATGTTCTAGTACAAACGACTAAGAGCGCTGGGTGGTGGTGGCGGCGGCGACGGGTGGTGGCGGGTGGTGGTGGTGCAAGCCTTTAATCCCAGCACTTGGATCTCTGAGTTCGAGGCCAGCCTGGTCTACAAAGTGAGTTCCAGGAAAGGCTCAAAACTACACAAAGAAACCCTGTCTCAAAAAACCAAAAACAAACAAACAAACAAACAAACAAAACGACTAAGAGCTTATGTAGTCCAGTATCAAAAGATGCCAAACAAAAGGGATCTCACTCTTCATCACAGATGCTGAGCAGCATAAAAAACGATAGAAAGGCCCACATCAAATTGTCAACACTTGCACGAACTAACACCATTTGGTGGACCTACTTACAGTTAGTTATTAGTGATGTTTTACACTTGTGAGTGTGTGTGCACATGTCCGTGCGTGCGGGCAGGCGGGGACGACAGCTGAGGGAGCTGGTTCTCCTCTCCCACTGTGTGGGTCCCCGGGATCCAATTCCGGTCGTCAGGTTTGGCAGGAAGCACCTTTATCCACTGGGCCATTTCATCTCACGTTCATTCGTGAGAGGCTGAGTCAAGGGACAAGAGCGTGGACGAAGGAGACCGCAATCTGACCACAGGGACTAGCGCGGTTTCCGGAAGCAGCAACGGCCTATCAGGAACCTATTTACCCACCCCGGGCAGCACCAAGCTCTGCCGTTTGCAGCAGGCTGGGGACAACAGCACCTCTGCTGTGCAGCTGCAGTGCTGACTGGCACAGGACACGCCTTCCCAAGGCTGGCTTCATCTGGATCCCACACACCAGCTTCACTGGCCATAGTCCATAGCACTCAGATTTTTCAGTCACTGGGTTTACCTTTTTTTTTTTTTTTTTTTTTTAAAGATTTATTTATTTATTATGTATCGTGTTGTCTGCCTGTATCCCTGCCCACCAGAAGAGGGCGCCAGATCTCATTACAGATGGTTGTGAGCCACTATGTGGTTGCAGGAACTGAACTCAGGACCCCTGGAAGAACAGCCAGTGCTCTCAACCTTGGAGCCACCTCTCCAGCAGCCCGGCTTTGTATTTTGCTTTGTATTTTAAGGAGTGGTTCTTTTTTTGGTGTTTTCAAGACAGGGTTTCTCTGTGGAGCTTTGCGCCTTTCCTGGATCTTGCTCTGTAGAGCAGGCTGGCCTCGAACTCACAGAGATCTGCCTGCCTCTGCCTCCCGAGTGCTGGGATTAAAGGCGTGCGCCACCACCGCCCGGCTAAGGAGCAGTTCTTTTATTAACACAGGGTCTCTTTACATAGCCCTGGCAGTCCTCAGACTCACGGAGATCTGACTGCCTCTGCCTCCTAGTGCCGGCAAGGCCTGTTTTACCAGACTCAACCTAAGGGTGTGGTGGGATATTTGTTCACTGTGTGAAAACATATTGCTGTAATTGGGTTAATAAAGAGCTGAATGGCCAATAGCTAGGCAGGAGGTATAGGCGGGACTTCCAGGTAGAAAGAGAGGAAGTAGGAGATGAATTGAGGCACAAGAGAGATGCCAGGAGACATGGGAGAAGCAGGATGGGCGGTCCGGGACAGAAAGTAGATTAATAGACGTGAGTTCACTTAGGTTCTAAGAGCTGGTTAGAAACAAGACTAAGCTAAGGCCAAGCTTTCATAATTAAGTCTCTCTGCCATTATTTATGAGCTGACGACCCATAGAAATATCCGAGTACACAAGGGTTTTTGTTTGTTTGGTTGCTTGCTTTTTGTTCTTTTGAGACAGGGTTTCTCTATGTAACAGCTCTGGCTGTCCTGGAACTTGCTTTGTAGACCAGGCTGGCTGTGGTGGCACACACCTTTAATTCCAGCACTTGGGAGGTAGGGCGGGTGGATCTCTCAATCTCTGTGAGTTTGAGGCCTATGTTCTTAACGCTGAGCCATCTCTCCAGCCCCATCCCCCCTTTTTGATTCTCAAATGTTAAAAAAAAAAAAAAGCATACAATCAGGTGTGTTTTGCTCGGACCTGCAATTCGCAGCTCTCGGGGAGCTAGAGGTGGCCAACTGTGGTGAACTCGGGGCCAGCGGCTACACGATAAATTCTACACAAGCTTGAGCCTACCTGAAGCCTTGCTCAAAAAAGGGAAAACACCGAGTGTGAACCATATCTGTATAAAGCTGCAAACAACAGGAGCTTCGGAGAAGGCTCAGCAGCTGCTCTTCCAGGGGACCCAGGTTCAGTTCGCAGCACTCACATGACAGCTCACAGCATCTGTGACTCCAGTTCCAGGGGCCCCAACACTCTCACACAGACATGCAGGCAGGCAAAACACCAATGCACATAAAATGAAAAGAAATAAAGTTGCAAATACACATACCACCACCACCAGTGGAGGAAGAGTAAGAAAAGAATAAGAATAATAACTTTATCTAGTTACTTTTAAAAATTCTACAAAAAGCTAAAGTTCTTTTTCTTCCTTTTTTTTTTTTTAAAGGGAAGCTAAATGTTTTCTATTAGGGAAAATAAAAGATGACCGGCAAAAATGATTCAAATGGAGATAATATAGGTACTGATCTTTGCCCCCACAAACACATATACTAAGATTAGAACTGTCTTAAACACTTACACACACACACACACACACACACACACACACACACACACACACACACACACGTCTGGGGAGATGGCTCAGCGTTTCGACCCCAGCACCCATGTCAGGAAGCTTACAACTGCCTATACGTCCAGCTCAGGGGATCTGACTGACCCTTGGGGCCACCTCAGGCACCTGCACTCACCACTAGCACACATAATACACATAATTAAAAGCTGAAGATTCTAAAAATAACGACCAACCTACAGATGGGGCAGGAGTGATGACCCTGGGTAAGAGCACGTCAAGAGTGGAGTTTAGTCTCAGAACCTGTATCAGGAGACTCCTGACCACCTGGGACTCCAGCTCCAGAAGGCTCCATCTCCTTTGGCCTCCATGGGCACCCAAATCAAATGCATATACTTGAACACGTAATTAATAAAATCTTAAAAAACAAAACACAAACACACAAACCAGCCAAACAAACAAACAAAAACACAGACTGGTCCAGCAAGATGGCTCAGCAGACACACACTTTTTAAATTAAAAAACTAAACAACAACAACAAACTCAAGAGCAGAAACAAAACCTTCGTTTTACTTACTAAGGATTGGGAATTAAGGGGTCAGAACTACTGGGCATGTCTAAAGCACACTTCCTGGTAACCTAGTCACCATGCACCTAAGATCATCCAGAGAGAAATCTTGGCGCTTCAGATAAGAGGGTATGCCAGAAAGGTGAGAGGAAAGTTAGGTTAGCCTGGTGATAGGCACCTGGAATCTCAGTACTGAGAAGGTTGAGCCATCAAAAGATTGCTGTGCATTTTCAGTGAGTACCAGGCTAGTCAGAGCTACCACCCTGAGAGCCTGAGAACTCTGTGAGTTCGAGTCCAGCCTGGTCTACAGAGTGAGTTCCAGGACAGCCAGGACTGCTACACAAAGAAATTCTGTCTTGAAAAAACCAAACAAAACAAATGTGTATGTGTGTGTGTGTATGTGTGTTTATTTATGTACCAAGTTAAAAAGGGTTGGGAGAGCAAGCCCCAGTGGAAGCTGGCATACAACCCAGTTGGTAGACTGCTTGCCTAGCATACAGGAAGCTGGCATCCACCCTAGGACTGCTTCAGACAGGGTGTGGTGGCCCATGCCTGTAACCCCAGCTCCCAGGAGGCTGAGGCAAGATCTCAGGAGTTCAAGGTCATTTTTGGCTACGAAGACATTGGCTACATAAGACTCTAACAACAATCACTACCACACAGTAGGTCAAAGCAAATCACAAAACAGAGTATCCAATATGAGAGGCTAGAGAGATGAATCACCAATTAAGCATACTTGTTGCTCTTACAAAGGACCCAGGTTCGATTCCCAGCATCCGCATGGTGGCTCACAACCCCCTGTAACTCTAGTTCCAGGAAACCAAACACCTTCTACTGACCCCCACATGCACTAGCACATACATGGGTGCTATATATTTATACACACACACTTTCTAAAAAATGATGGGTCTCAAGTAGCCCAGGATGACCTATAACTTCTGATCCACTTTCTGAGTGCTAGGATTTTGGATGTGCTACCACCACACTGAACTAAAGTATCATATTTTGATTCTAAGACACAAGTTTTCAGTTTTTCTATTTCTGAAATACATTCATGCTATTTCTGAAATAGCATGAATGTTATAATCACTTCATCAATTCTCATAAAAATCAAGCATCTCTCCATGGCTTACAGTCAGCAGGGTCCTCTGATTTCATGAAAGACGGAATGTTGGAGTATTAAATATTGATTAAAAAGTCTGACCATATTAGTGCTAGAAGCACTGTCTCAGTGGGTCCTGATGTTGTGAAGATGCCTACTGAACAGGCAGGGCAGAATGGTGCAGCTGAGATCTGCTCTAAAGTACTTCAGAAAAGGGCAAGCCATATGAAGAAACGAGGCCTGGCGGTGCATGGCTATCATCTTCGCACCCAAGAGGCTGTGGGAGGAGGATTATGAGTTCATCACCAGCCTGGCCTACAGTGCAAGACCCTGAAGGAAACTGTGGGGCCAGAGGGAAAGTGCGTGCCAGGGGGGCCTGACAACCCGAGTCTGATCCCTGTAAAGGTGGAAAGGAACCCGGCTCCATGCAGCTGACCTGTGACCTCTGATCCCTGCACGTATGCAGTGGCACACCTGTCCGTCCGTCCCCCCACATATCACATGCACAAAGACACATCAAAAACAAACAAACAAACAAACCAAACTAACGCTGGGCAGTGGTAGCGCACGCCTTTAATCCCAGCACTCGGGAGGCAGAGGCAGGCGGATCTCTGTGAGTTCGAGGCCAGCCTGGACTACCAAGTGAGTTCCAGGAGAGGTGCAAAGCTACACAGAGAAACGCTGTCTTGAAAAATAAAAACAAAAACAAAAAAACTACAAAGATGGGGGGGGGGGATGCTGTGGGGGAGCTGGAGGACGGAAGAGAAGGGGATCTGTGGTTGGTATTTAAAATGAATTAAAAATTTCTTAGTAAAGAAAAAAAAGAAAAAACTAAAAAGAAAAGTGGGAAATTCTGAGTCACTATTCAGGCTGGATGGGGGTGCATGCCTTTGATCCCAGCACTGGGGAGGCAGGGGCAAGCAGACCTCTGTGAGTTTGAGGTCACCCTGGCCTACAGAGCGAGTTCCAGCAGTCAGGGCTACACAGAGAAACCATCTCAAAAACAAACAAACAAAAAGAAGATTCTATTTTTAATTATGTGTATATGTGTATCTGTGTATGGGTCTGTGCACAGGGGTGCTGTGTCCTTGGAGTCCAGAGGATGCCCTAGAATTACAGGCAGCTGTTACAGATATGGGTGCTGGAAACCCAACTTGGGTCATCTTCAACAGGAAACGCTCTTACCCTCAGCTCTTCTCCCTACTTACTCGTAATTTACACTCTCATAGCACAAGGGGCAAGGGGGCAGGATAGAAAAGCGACGCTTCTTCTTTTTTCCTTCTGTTTTTTGGTTTTCAAGACAGGGTTTCTTTGTGTAGCCCTGGCTGTCCTAGAACTTACTCTGCATACCAGGTGGGTCCCAAACCACAGAGACTGCCTGCTTCTGTCTCCCAAGAGGGCTGAGATTAAAGGTGTGTGCCACTACTGTCCTTCGAAAGTCCATGTTTCTACAGCGCATGGCCACGGCAGCAGATCTAGGAGTGTGGTCCTGGGCTGAGGGCCCTGTTACCTCCTCCTTCTCAACAAACACAGAAAAATGAAGGGCAGGGAAAATCCACGGATCTGAGTGTAGAAGCCACAGGAGGGTCAGGAGACAGAGCGGTCCCCTCAGCAAAATCAGGCTTTGTCCTCAAATTCCAGTTAACACTCACTGTGCGTAGAGCACATACTATGTGCACACTATACACACCTACTCCCATGGCCACTCTAAAAGTCATTACTATCTCTGTTGTCTCTACAAGGGACAGGGTGTCTGAATGACTTCCCAAGGTCATACAGCACCCAATGGTGGTGTCAGTGACATTCCATGGTTGGTCCTACCTTGGCCCTTAGATGAACTCTCACTAGTCACCATATTCCTCTCTGCTAGGTCCCCACCTGAACACCCAAGGGTCCCACTGGAAGACACATACCCACGATACGGGACAGAGGGACTTGTACACACGCCGGTACCACTCACACACGGAGACGTCACCCCCCTTTGCGTTCATTGCCTTCTCGCAGCGGTGGAAGTCTGTGAAGACAAGAGATCTGGGATCAATCCAGACCAAATGCATTTTTGAGGAAAATTTCCCAATACTTTTTGCTTCATGATTGGTTATACACACTGAGGGATGCAAATCCGTAAGTACACCATAAAGAGCTGTACACACCCTACCTGGGTAGTTATATTGTTGCTCATTAGAACATTCTGGAGCCAGGAATGACAGCACACTACGAGGGACATACGAGGATTATGGAAGTCCAGATATGGCTAGGAAAGGGGGAGCTGGAGGGGCTCCTGTCTGTTTCATTTTATATTTTCTGTGGGAAGGTCTCACGACTCAAGTGTGGCAGAAGCGTTAAAATGTAACCACCTTCAGTTAGTGGTGTCATGCCTCTGGTGAAGAGGGAAGTGTGTTTCAGACCTGGCACTAAGCAAGCAGAGACCAGAGTGATGGCAATATCATTGTCTACATGGACCGTGATTACAGGAGTCACTTCTGAATTAATCGTTTATATATTGTATTCACTTGTATGTTGTGTGCATGTGTGGCATACACACAAAATGCATACATAGTTCTTCAAAGAAATTATTAATGAGACTAAAGTCTGTGACCTTGACAGCTAGGATGAGGGGTCTGGGCCCTCCAGACAGTGTATCCAGAGTGAATGGATACAAGGTAGAATGCATGAGACAAGAGTATGTAGAAGATGCAGGCAAGATCCACACATATCACCCTCCCGCCCTGGAACTCTGCTTACCCAGGTAGTTCTGCCAGCAGTTCCTGGTCTGGTTCTGGTTTGGGAAGCGGCTGTCAAAGGGGGCAGTTTTGTAGTTCTTGATTTTAGTCTTGATGTCTTCCGCCATGGTGATGACTCCTGGACACAAAAGGGTGGGCACATTGGCAGCCATTCTAGGGGTGCCTGGGCATGGGGATGTCAGACCAACAAAGCCCATGGAAGAAGTCCAGACCAGAAGGATGGGTTGAATATTAACAAGCTATTACCTCCTCCTTCTCAACAAACATAGAAAGATGAAGGGCAGGGAAAATCCACGGATCTGAGTGTAGAAGCCACAGGAGGGTCAGGAGACAGAGCGCTCTCCTCGGCAAAATCAGGCTTTGTCCTCAAATTCCAGGTAACACTCACTGTGCGTAGAGCACATACTATGTGCACACTATACACACCTACTCCCATGGCCACTCTAAAAGTCATTACTATCTCTGTTGTCTCTACAAGGGACAGGGTGTCTAAATGACTTCCCAAGGTCATACAGCACCCGATGGTGGTGCTGCATCCACCATCATCAAAAACAACATTACAAGGATTTTTGGTGTCACACACTCATCAGGGGTCTGATAAACTCATCAACTTTTCTCAGACTATGGCTAAATGCATTGCAAAATTGCTTAAGATGACAAAAAAAAAATTGGCTCAAAAGATTTATCAACAATTGGAGGTAACCTGGAGTGAATGTGTCAGGAGTCTGTGATTATGACTGCTGACAAAGTCCCACAGAGCGTCAAATTCATTAAAGTTACTGCCTCCATCCCTAATGGAAGTAAATGGTACATTTCAGTCAGAGGTTAATGAAACCACCATGCAACTCCCCCATATGCATTCAAATATGTTAGCGCCTCGAATTGACGCTGAGTACCCACGGCTTCAAAAAAAACAAACAAACAAAAAAAAACAAAACCACCCCTTTGATATGCCTGAAGAGATGACACAGTCAACATCACCGAACCTGAGAGAAACGGTCTATTCTAGAGCATCTGGGGGAGCTTGGTACCCCAGAAGTACACAGGCCTGTGTCAATTCAAGTGGCCCAACGCAGTGGGGCACCCGGGGCAGTAGACCAGATTCATTTGGACAGGCAGGGTGGGGACAGGGGATTTAACAGACCCAGCGTCGGAAGAAATTTTGTGCAGTATCTCGAGTTTTGAGAGTTGATCAAAGATGATGCTGAGGGAAAGGGAACGAGACAAGGCGACAGGCTGTGGCCTTGGAACGCGGGTGGCCACGCCTGTGAACCCGCGGCTAAAAGCACCACAGTCAATTTACTGGGTCCCAATCCCGACCGCCGTACAGCGGAGGCTAAGGCGCTTCTCACTCCAGCCCCAGCGCTGTCAGCGGGGGTAGTGGCAGGCCCTAGATCGCAGGGCTGCAGGATGGAGTAAGTTCAGAGACTGCTCAGAATGAGACCTAGCATGGAGAACGAAGGCTGTAATGGTCGGCTCCAAGACCCCGGGCCCGGGACCGCCACGGCGGCCGGAAGCTTCTTCCCGGCGTAGGGAAGCCCCAGGCCGCTTGTGCGGCCCGGACTGGGTCCCCCGGGATCCCGACCCTAGGCACTCACCTAAAGACTGCCCTGGAGCAGCGGTAGCTCAATGTGACCCTTAGCAAAGACGCCAATGTCAGACAGGAAGCGGAATTCCGGCTGGCCGGAAGCTGAGAGAGGAGGAACCGAATTGAGTCCTCCGAGCGGCTAGAGAGGCCACGGGAGGCGTGCCCAGAAGCGGCTCCGGCCACGCCCACTCCCAGAGAGGTCCGACCTCCTATTGAGCTAAATTCCTGTTCATTATTGTCGCCGGTCCAATCGGGATCTTGCATTGCGCTGGACAGGCTCGTGAATTCTAATTACGGGTTCTTGTCACCTGTCTATCCATCCTTCCCGTAGGAAAAAGACAGTCGTGGGACTGTCTGCAGAGGGGGAATGGGAAAATGTCCCAGAGAATCTATTTGTGTTTTGAGACAGGATTTCGATAAGTAGGTCAGGCTGGTCTCGAACTCAGATTCCTACGTGCTGGGATAACAAGCGTGAACCGCTGTGCCTGGATTCGAAAGTTATTTTCATTCATGTATTGTCGGGTATCCCCCAGAGAAGACTGCTCGGACATAGGTTAAGCCAATGGAAAGTTTTTTGTTTTTTGTTTTCAACTGAGAAAGGGTTTCTCTGTGAATCAGTCTTGGCTGTCCTGGAACTCACTCTGTAGACCAGGCTGGTCTCAAACTCACAGAGATCCGCCTGCCTGGCTCTACCTCCTAAATGCTGAGATTAAAGGTGTGCACCACTGCCGGGCTAGAAAGTCTTTATTAGCACCACAGGAACTACACTGGGCGTTCATGATCCCAGAGTAGCACTAAGCCTTTTTTCAGGCTGAGTTGTTTTTTATTTTGTTTTATTTTCTTTCTTTTTTGGTTTTTCAAGACGGGGTTTCTCGGAGTAGCTTTGTGCCTTTCCTGGAACTTACTCTGTAGCCCAGGCTGGCCTCGATCTCACAGAGATCCACCTGCCTCTGCCTCCCGAGTGCTGGGGTTAAAGAGTGTGTCACCACCACCCGGCCAAGCTGAGTTTTTAAGGACAAAAGTCATATTCTGGGTTGGCATACTTGAGTTACAAGAACAGTTAGCCAGCCTGGCAATGGTAGTATATACCTTTAATCCCAGCACTTGGGAAGCAAAGGCAGGTAGATCTCTGAATTCGAGGCCAGCCTGGTCTGCAGAGTGAGTTCCAAAACTTGAAAAACTAAAAACTAACCAAAACAAACAAAGAAACAAAAACAAATAAAAAGGCAGCCCAAAGAGGGGCTACAGAAACCAAAAAGCAAGGTTTGTACCTTTAGAGATTTCCCAGAACTATGGACTTTGATGGATTAGGTCTTTGTTTTCATTTTGGCAGGTGGTGCCGTCTACGTGCTGAGTTTTGCGGTGTGAATGATACTTCTAGCAGATAGTTAGTTGTACTAAGATCTGGGGGGCCTACTAAGGTCTGGGCCTGTTACACATTCGAGAAATATTGATTGGATGCTTACTCCTTATCAAACACATCTACAAAGAAGGCACTGCTGAAGAAAACACAAACTCCTTACCTTCCTAGATCCCGAGATCTTTGTTAAAGGGTGAAAAATGAGCAAGTCTATCCTATGATTTCAGTCATCATTGTTTCAGACACCATTCCCTGTTCATTACTGTCCCCAAACCTCAGAAATCACATTTACACATTCAGTAAGCTGAGAGGCCCAAACCCAGAGCCCTGTATTAATTGGAAGAGACTTTGGGAATTAAGTGTTGGGTCTGATGGAACTAGTTCCATGGGAAAAATGGCTACTGTATCATTCTTATCATGGATTTTTTTTCTGTTTCCAGAACCTTCCTCTGCCACATGCAGCCCAGGTTCTTCTTTCTGGATTATTATCGTAGGTCCATTCCATGGCATCTCAGCTTCCTGCTGTCCCACAGTAGGCACCCTCTGCCATAAGGATGAAGTTAACACCTCCGTTATTCTACGCCCTTTCCTCAGCCAGATCTCATCCCCTGGCTTCCGGGAAAGTCTAAAAGCTGAGCCCCTACAAATGACTGTCATCTCCCCTCTCCCCACTCCCTGCACCCCAGGCACCCTCCTTCAGCTGGCTTCCCCCAGCTTTTGCCCTTGTTCCATCTTCTGCCTGTAGATGGCTCCTCTTCCGGCCTGCTTTGAGGCCTTGGCTTATAAATCTCTGCTGAATGCTTGAAATTGTATGCAAATGAGGAGCAGTGAGGGGCTAGAAAAGGGTGATATCAATAAAGAGAACTGCTTTCCTCCCTTCCCATAGTCTGTGTGTGTGTGTGTATGTGTTTATATGTGTATGTATGTATGTGTGTGTATGTATATGTGTGTATGTCTGTGTGTGTCTGTGTGTCTGTGTGTGTATGTATGTGTGTATATGTGTATGTATGTATGTGTGTGTATGTATATGTGTGTATGTCTGTGTCTGTGTGTCTGTGTGTGTCTGTGTATGTATGTGTGTGTATGTGTATGTATGTATGTGTATGTGTGTGTATGTGTGTGTCTGTCTGTGTGTCTGTGTGTGTGTGTATGTGTGTGTTGGGGGAGATGTACACACCACTGCACATGTATGGAGGACAGAGGACACCTTGAGGGAGTTGGTTCTTGATGGAGTTTCCACCATCTAAGTCCCCAGGGTCAGATTCCGGTTATCAGGCCTGATGCTGAGTACCTTCTAGCTCTAGAAGCCATTGATTGAACATTGATTGATGGACTGTACACTCAGCCGTCTCACTGGCCCTACACACTGTGGTTGATGCAGTCTCCAGACCTAACTGGGGCAGGAGCCTCTTTCAACATTGTAATTATTTTAGCCAACATTGTAATTATTTGTGGAGTTAATTTGTGTACACCTCGGTTCCTTTCAGCATCTTCCTAAAATCCTGATCTCTTATCTGCCTCTGTGGCACCTCAGTGCACTGGAAATCAAGACACCCTGGCCTGTGGATCCTCTGTAAAGTGACCCCTCCCCACATATGCATATATCTGAACAGCACTGTAATACCAGCACTCGGGAGGCAGAGGCAGGTGTATCTCCGAGTTCAAGGGCAGCCTGACCTACAGAGTGGGCTACCCAGAAAAACCTTGTCTTGAAAAACCAGTAAATAAATTCTTAGGTAAATTTGAGGATAAACTATTGTCAGGCTCTAACAAGTCCAATTTCTTGAAAAATCCCTGTACCAGAGAGGCACACACAGTAGGCCCTATGGACTTCTTACCCCAAACTAATGTCCGAGTCCAGAGGAGCAGAAGATGCTGAGGGGAGTGGTGGAGGGGCCTTGATACCTAAACACGGGAGGAGAGGCGGGGGGGGGGGGGGGGGGGGGGGGCTGGCAGGGAGGGAGGGGGCTGGTAGGGAGGGAGGGGGCTGGCGGGGAGGGGGCTGGCAGGGAGGGAGGGGGCTGGCAGGGAGGGGGCTGGCGGGGAGGGGGCTGGCGGGGAGGGGGCTGGCGGGGAGGGGGCTGGCACGGAGGGGGCTGGCACGGAGGGGGCTGGCACGGAGGGGGCTGGGCTTAGTAACAGATGGATTCGCAATGGGAGGGGCTGATCTTCACTCCTGGGTCCTCTTAGTGGGGGAACTAAGACACCGACAGTCTAGGGACTAAGGGCATCAGAATCCAGGCTCATGGACTCTGTGAAAAACAGATAGGGCTCGGATACCTGAGTCTGGGTGGAGATCCTATATAGAAGTGTCGGAGTGCACATTTAGGTTCCCTGACAGGTATAATCAGTGTCAGTGGAAAAGAAGCGGACAAGTAGGCACGTTCGACAGAGTGTTTTTATTGGCTTTCCGCACCTGGCAGGTGCCCCATGCTCTCCCGACAGGGAAGGACCGGCACACGTCCCCCGAAGCGGTACGTGTACTTGCGCCCACCGCTCTTGAGCACGATATCGCGGCGGTAATAATAGCGCAGACCTCGGCTCAGTTTCTCGTAATTCATTCCCGGCTTCCTCTTGCGCTCACCCCACAGCCTGGCCACCTAGGACGCAACCCAGAGGTCAGAGGGGCGAGGGGGGCGGCCTTAGCCACTATGGGTGGGGCGGGTCTTAGCTGTGATGGGCCGGGGAGGGGGTGGGTGGGGCCGAGGACTAGGTTAGGCTCATCGCGGGACTAGGTTGGATTTGCCGGCCTAGGGCGCTGTCTCACCTCTTTGGGGTCGCACAGCTGGAACTCGCGGCTGTTGCCCGTCCAGCGGATGCAGCTGCTGCGCGCTCCGTCGTGGAGCAGCTCCAGAAGGAACTGCCACAGCTGAATGGGACCTGCGAGGTAGAGAGAGGCAGGTGAACGCCAGGCTTCTCAGACCCAGAACACTGCGCCGAGACGACCCTAGGAGTCGGGGAACCTTCAGGTCGAAGGATTAAAGGTTCAGGTTCTCTCGATTTAGGACCCAAGAGTTTAGCTGTGTCCCTCCTCGGGCGTCTGTGAGTTCGGATCCCTCCACAGTAGAGACCCAAGAGCCAGTTTCAGGCAACCTGAGCCCCATCTAGGAGATTCACGGGTTTGGTCTCCCCACCCCGAAGACCCAGGCGTCAGAATGCTCCACTTTCCTCTTTCATAACCCAGGGGCCTACCTTCTTGTCCCCTTGGTCCCTAGAAAGTCACCAGTGTCCCTTCACCCCTTCCCTGCTAAGTTTCTCGGTACATAACCCCCGCCGCCCCCTAGCTGCCAATTTCCCATATCTCGTCTCTTTTAGTTACCCAGACCCCACCCTGCAGAGTGTCCAGGCGCCATCCTTATCCGTTTGACTTCACCTTCTCTGCAGTTTGCAGGCTCTTACCTCGGTGGTTAGTTTTGGGGTAGCGAGTCAAGGTGGCCCGATCAGACTGCTGGCTCGTTTTGGAGGGTGTGGTGAATGCTGGACTCTGGTACGCCTCGCAAGAGATGCTGCAGTCCTGCAGCCCAGTATTCCACGAGGTGTAGTCCAGACCCGCAGACCCGCCCCACGACATCGGACAGTCCGAAGGCGCTTCCCCGCCCAGGCCATTGTCCCAATAGGTGGCGCCATTGGTGCCCACCGAACAGTCCCAGCTGGCGGTGCCCCAGGCGGCGGGAGGGTGCGACCACGAAGGGGCCCCTCCCGCCGAGGTGGCAGGATGTTGGCCGGTCGCCCCTTCAAAGCCAGCGAAGGGGGTGGGGCTTGTGCCTGGAGGGGCGGGGCCTGGCGTCTGTGAAGCACAGCTCCACCCGTCCGAGGTGTTGCACCCCAGGTCAGTCCAATCTTGCGACCACGGAAGGGGGTGAACAACCGGCTCTGTGAGGAGGACAGACCTTAAGTGAGGGGAGTCCAGCAGTCTTGGTTCCCTGCACCCTTGGGAGTTTTAGGGGGTTGGCGCTTTATACAGCCTTGAGGATGTAGGTGTCCCTAGTCTTAGTCCCGCTTCTCTGAACTCAGCTCTGGTGTGTCAGGATCTGGTTCCTCTCTTCTCACAATCCTTTCCTACACACTCACCCGCCTCACAAGGTATTTCCTCCTGCGGTAAAGCGGGGCTCCAGTCCAGCTCTGGGAACCCTAAGTTGGACGAGACAGCGGCTGAGTTTACGGATGACGTGAGCAGTGATTTAGGGTCCTTGGCCACCCACCCACGCCTCCTTCAACCTCAAGAGTCCAAACATGCTACCTCCTCCCTGTCAGCCCCTCATGCCTTCGTCTAAAGAGCCCAGCTTCCCCGTCCCCCCCCCCCCAGCACCCCGGGGGTCCCGCCCGCAGCCACCTTTCCAGCAGTTGTCCACTGTCATCGGTGTGATCCGTGTGTCCCCTTGCAGTGCCACGTCAGGGAAATAGAAACCAAATTCCGCTCCTTCTGCGGGCAACAAAGATGTTCAGGCCGGGTCAAGGGTCGAGAGGCCTGCATCCTTGGACCCTTGCATACGCTTTGTCCCAAGCCACAGCAACCTACCCAGTCCTGTCAGCTTGTCCCCAGGAGGCACTTCCTGCAGTGACGCTTCGTCGTAGTTCCACAGGTCCATGGATGCTTGTTCTGGTTGTTCTGGTAAAGAAAGGAAAAGTTCCGAGGGTAAATGGACAAGCTAGTAATATGATTACAACCCTCGTTTCTCTCAGACCCAGGACTCTAGACTTCTGCGACCTCCTTCCCCAGGAAATAAATAGAATATTGGTCCCCAGTCCCTTCTCCCTCTCTCAAACACTTCAACCCCAGGCTCCCAGCGTCTGGAAGTTCCCAGGTCCTTCCTAGTTCAGATACTCAGGCATCCGTCCAGCACCCGGTTCGTTGTGGCTCACCTCTGGCAGGTTCCTTCTCTCCTAGCCAGGGGGGTCTCAGCCCCATTTCATACCATGCTCCCTTCCCGGGGGGCCTGAGTAGGGGAGGGGGGAATTTTCCGAGACGTCAGAGCTGGGGGTCGCAGCCCGGGTCAAGTTGCAGGGATGGGGGCGTGGCCAAGCTGCACCCCCTGCTTTGGGGATGCACTGGTCCCTGGAACTGTCCCCTTTCGGGGATGAATTAGGCTTGGAAAAGGATTGGGGGAACAGGGGCAGTGCAGGGCTGGGGGTGCCGAGGTCTAAGGGGTGCTTACGGGGCAGTTGGGATGGGGTGAGGGGCTTGGACAGGTTCCCCGTCTTGAGGATTTGGTGCCGTGACATGAAAGGTGGTGGGGGAGGAGGGTCTGGGGTCAGCTGGGCAGCTCTGGGCTTATCTGCAACAGGAAGAGGGATTTCCGGCCAGATGCCCCCTTTCCCTAGCATCAGCCTACGTCACAATCGGCAGGGTGACAGACAGATGGGTGGGGTGGGGTGGGGGGAACCCAACCCTGAATCCCTACCAGGCACGGTTAGAGCGAGTCTCCTGAATAGTGGCAGTCATAATCAAAATAATATCAGCGCGCTATAATAATAGTAAAAGTAACTACTACCGTTAAATGAGGAGGCATACACAGCAGGCCTTCATTTAATCTTAGGAGGGAGATGTTTTCATAAAATGAAGGGGGAAATTGAGGCATGCTTTCCTCTCACATTTCTTTCTGTCAAGATCCCACGTCTTTCTGGGCTATAGCAGTCCCTGACAACTGGGAAATGTTGAGTATGAACTGAATGTGAGTTATTTCAT
This sequence comes from Peromyscus maniculatus bairdii, assembly GCF_049852395.1. Taxonomy (NCBI): domain Eukaryota; kingdom Metazoa; phylum Chordata; class Mammalia; order Rodentia; family Cricetidae; genus Peromyscus; species Peromyscus maniculatus. Next base: position 51,933,770 of record NC_134852.1, on the reverse strand, counting down.
GTAATACTTTTATTAGAATTATTTTAATTTTTGGAAAAATTATTTTGTATATTTTTCCAAATGGTAGGCTGGGAAAAATAGCTTTATTAGAAAGTGAAAACATTTAGGGAAGAAATGTTTGCAGCTTGCTTCAAATGATTCAGAAAGAATCACAAGCACCATGTGCAGATGTATATACATATTTGGGACATAGCTATACCGAAAAGTGTGTGTTTGTTTTTTAAACTGAAACTCAGTAACTAGGTGTTCTGTCTGTCTGTCTGTCTGTTTTGTTTTAATTTGCTAAGCCTGGCAAACCTTCCGTAGCCTGGTCTCAGACACTGTACATGTGCCCATTTTTCTAAGTAAGTACTTACTTAGTAAATATTAATAGGTAAATATTTAGTACTGAAATATTTGAAGCCATTTTAATATTTGATTTTAATATTTGTAAGTAAATATTTAATATTAAAAGCATTTTTGGGGCGGTGGTGGCGCACGCCTTTAATCCCAGCACTTGGGAGGCAGAGGCAGGTGTGGATCTTTGTGAGTTCGAGGCCAGCCTGGGCTACCAAGTGAGTTCCAGGAAAGGTGCAAAGCTATACAGAGAAACCCTGTCTCGAAAAACCAAAAAAAAAAAAAAAAGCATTTTTATTGCCAGATATGGTAGCATATGCCTTTAACTCCAGCACTAGGGAAGCAGAGGCAGGCAGATCTCTGGATTTCAATACCAGCCTAGTCTATATAGTGAGTCCAGGCTAGCCAGGGCTACAAAGTGAGACTTTATTTAAAAAATAATAAACAAATAAATATAATCTTTTTAAATATTTTATTTATTTTACGTGTATTGGTGTTTTGCCCACATGTATGTTTGTGGTGAGGGCGTCAGATCCCCTGGAACTGGAGTTACAGACAGCTGTGAGCTGCCATGTGGGTACTGGGGATTGAACCCTGGACCTCTGGAAGAGCAGTCGGCACTCTTAACGCTGAGCCATCTCTCCAGCCCCACAAATGTTTTTCTTTATTCGTGCTGGCAAGTGCTCTCTCACTTAGCTGCATCTCTACCCTTTACCCTTAACTTTATTGTTGTTGTGTGTACCAGAACATGCACGCGGAAGTCTGAATCGGACAACTTTGTGGAGTCAGTTCTCTCCCACCTCTGCGTGGCTCTGGGGATTGAACTCAGGTCCAGCCTCGTGTGGCAAGCACCTTTAGCCATGGAGCCATCTTCCCATCAAGCCTTTGTTTTTTAGTATTTCTATTTTTTCCATTTCTTCCTCCTCTTCCCCCTCCCCCCTCCCCTCCTCCTCCTCCTCTTCTTCTTCTTCTTTTTTTTTTTTTCCCATAACAGGGTCTCACTATGTTGCCCCAGCTTGCTCCAAACTCACAGACATCTGCCTAAATCTGCCTCCTGAGTGCTGGGATTAAGGCATGTGCCGCCATGCCTGGCATTGCTTTTTTTTTTTTGTCCCCCCCCCTTTGTTGTTGTTGTTTTGAAACAAGGTTTCTCTTTGTATCCTTGGCTGCCCTGGAACTTGCTCTGTAGACCAGGCTGGCCTCAAACTCACAGAGATCCACTGCCTCTGCCTCCTGAGTGCTGGGATTCAAGGTGTGCAACACATATGACTGCATGGCAGGTTTGTACTTTTATTTCGTGTGTGTGTGTGTGTGTGTGTGTGTGTGTGTGTGTGTGTGTGTGTGTGTGTGTACACTGTTAGAGGTCAAAGGACACCTTCTGGGGGTTAGTGCTCTCTTTCCGCCATGTGGCTCCTAGGGATCAAACGCAGGCTCCCTACCGAGCCATCTCACTCACCCTTGGTGTTTAGAAAAAGGATTTGATTATGCAGCCCAGGCTGGCCTCAAATGGTACTGTCGATGCCCCCTCCTCCTTCTTCCTGGGTTCTGAGATTATAAACATGCACCACGATGCCCAGCAAACATTTTTTTTAAAATTTATGTGTACCAGTGTTTTGTCTGTCTGTCTACCATGTGTATACCTGGTGCCCACGGAAATCAGAAGGTGGCACTGGATCCTCTGGAAATGGAGTAATAGATAGCTATGAGCTACCATGTGGGCACTGAGAACCAAACCCAGGTCCTCTACAAGAGCAGCAAGTGCTCGGAAACACTGAGCCGTCTCCCCAGCCTCCTGCCCCCAATCTTCTTAGAACACTCTTCAGAACTGACACAGCCCCTTTATTCTTCAGAATTCTGGAGGGTGAGGGAGGCATCACTGCTCTTGTATTTTGTAGAAAAACTGAACCTCAAGAGAACAATCTTTTGGGGCTGTGATTGGATCCAGTTTGAGTGAGCCCTGAGCCCCTGGGGGGATCCTCCAACCCCCCAATCCATCCATCCACCAGGGGCCTAAAGGATCCCGGTGTCCTTAAGGCCCCAGATTTCCTTTCCCCGAATCTGGCCTCTCCTGTCTCCCTCTTCTCTGATTGTGGTCCCTAGCCCTGGGTCCCTGTTGTGCTAGCCTGAGGTGAGGCCTTGTCACCCTGTCTCCTGACAAGTGTCTCTCTCACTGCTGAGTGTCCTCTGTCTCTCTGTACCATGCTAGCCACTGTACTGTGATAGTTCCGGCTCTCCCTCACCTCCCTGTCCCTGTCTCTGCCTGTTGTATCCTTTCTCTTGGGTCACCTTTTCGTCTGCTCCCTTACTCCTTTAGTTGTGGGGAGAAGGGATTCAGGGTAGGAAGGGCTGGCTGGCCACCGGGAGAAGGGAGTCTAAGGATTCTGGGGCTGAGTGGTCCATTCCAGGTGGCAGGGGGCTAAAGGGCATTTCCTGCCAGGGAGGGAGGCCTCACCCCTAGGGCCAGACTGGAAAATGTGACGTCAGAGAGGGAGTTGTAAAGTAAGGGGTGTGGGGACACAGGAACAGAAGAAATTTGACACCTCCAGAGTGTCTCCTAGAGAGGTTTGGGATTCTCTCTCCACTCTCGCAGAAGTCTTCCTTAATTTGTTCCCCAGTTCAGGGCTCTGATGGGTGTGTTTCTGGGAGACCTCCACACCTTCTTCCTACACTCCAGCCCTGCAACTCTGCCCCTGGCTTTGGCCTCCCCAGCTTCTATATGGTGGTAGGCTTGGGCATTTCCTTTCTGAGCTTTTCTTCCTTTCTTTTTTCTTCTTTTAGAGACGGTCTCACTTTGTAGCCCTGGCTACCTACACCAAGATATGTATAGATATGAGACCAGGCTGGCCTCAAATTCATAGATGTCTTTCTTTCTGCCTCTGCCTCCCAGTGCTGGGACTAAAGGTGTGTGCCACCACACCAGCCAGTTTTGTTTTGTTTTTTTCTGAGTCTGGGTCTCATTCTGTGGAACCCCTGGCAGCTCTCCTGCCCCAGCCATAAACATGTATGCTATCACCCCCAGCTCAGGAATTCCATTTTGTAGGCTTTTGAGACAGGGTCTTGCTGTGCAGCCCAGACTGGCCTTGAACTCATGGTGATCCTCCTGCTTCAGCCTCCCAAGTGCTGGGCTTCTTATGCTTCACCAGCTCAGGCATCAGGGCTCTAGTATCAACCTTGGTTTGATGCCTAAGCTTTGTCTCAGCTTCCCGGGTTCAGTGCTGTCTTCAGAGGAAGATCTGAGCCTAGTCTGGTGTCCGAGGTCTAGAGGACAGTCTTCAGGCTTGAAGCTAGGGACAGACCCAAGATGCAGACGGCTAGTAGGTTTGCAGAGGGAAATAGAAGTGGGGACCCAGAAGCCTACAAGAGATGCTCAGCAGAGAAACACCTCAAGTCCACAAGGTGAGGAAGAGTGTGAAGTCTCAGCTAGACATGGTAGACGTGGATCCTAGCACTTGGAAGACTGAGGCAGGAATGCCCAGTTTGAGGCCAGCCTGGGCTACAAAGCTAGCTCATGCCCAGAATTCTGCCTCAAAACATCACCTTGCTGGGTGGTGGTGGTGGCTCATGTCTTTAATCCCAGCACTCAGGAGGCAGAAACAGGTAGATCTCTGAGTTTGAGGCTAGCCTTGTCTACAAAGAATTCCTCCTTCAGGATGTGTATCCTCAGGTTAGTTCCTGGGCTTCTCAACCATGACCTGACCACATCCAGGCCTGTCTGGCTTGGGGTCCATGGAGACAGTGTATCATGAACTCTAAGAACTGTAGAAAACCACAGAATCCCCAGCATTGCCTAGATCCTGGATAGATGGAAGTCTATCATGAGGTGCACTCTGGAAGGGCAGGGCCTAGATAACCCAATACCCTACTTCAGTGCCAAGAGCACAGGCTGGAGTTAGAAACATGGACCCAAGCTAGGCTTGGCTTTGACCTTGTGGCAGCCCCTCTTCCTCAGACAGAACGGGCCACACTAAGCACACACTTGAGATTTTAAGAGGTCAGCGGGTAGAGGTAAGGCTCTGATGGTAGGGACCTCTAGTACACACAAAGCCCTGAGCTCAGTCCCCAGCACCCCATACACTTGGTGTGGTAGTGCATGCGTGTAATCCTAGAGAGTGGGCTCCCAGCCCAGGTCGGCCTCAAATGCTTGTTCCTGCCTTAGCCTCCCAAGTGCTGGAGTACAGTTGTGAAGCACATTGAGGCCAGCCAGGAACACGAGATCCTGTTAGATGAAAGCAAGAGAGGGAGCGGGGGAGACGACTCAGCGGGTAAACATGCTTGCCACCAAGTCTGAGGACCAGTGATCCCTGGACCTCACTTGGTGGAAGGAGAGAACAGACTCCTAGAAGTTGTCCTCTCTCTCTCTCTCTCTCTCTCTCTCTCTCTCTCTCTCTCTCTCTCTCTCACACACACACACACACACACACACACACACACACACACACACACACACACACACAATGCTTACAAAAAATCAAAAACAAAAGAACAGGCACATACTCGAGGCTTGACATTATACATCTGAATGTTTGCTGGGCAGACTTGGGAAGCCCCCACCTCTCAGGTGGGGTGAGCTAGGCCCTATCCGCTGACAGTTTCTAAGCCCAGTCAGGGATGGAAATGAAGGTCAATTTATTGAAACAGGTTTTGGACAGGTGAGTGGACAGCTGGGGTTTCCCACAAACATCTGTGAGAAGGAGCTAGCGCCCGGCTGGGTGGGAGCGGGTGCCAACCACAGACCCTATCTGAGGCCCAACTTTTTCTTTTCCTTCTGCTTCTTGCGGACCACATCGAGGTTCCGGTCCTTCCACATGCTCTTGCGAAGCTTGATGGGCCGCGAGCCCACGTACTTCCCTGTAGAATGGAGGGTTCCAGGTCAGACTTGGGAGGTCAGGCTTATGTTAGGTGTCTACCACACCCTCTCTCTATCCCAGGACAGCCTCACCCACCGTTCATCTCCCGCATGGCTCGCACATAGTCACTGGGGTCCTTGAAGCTCACAAAGCCATAGCCCTTGGTTTTGCCTGTGCGCTTGTCACGGATCACCTTGGCCTTCAGGAAGGATGGGAAACGGCTGAAAGCACGTGCCAAGATGTCATCATTCACCTCATTGCCCAGGTCCCCGCAGAAGATCCGGAAGTCATCTGGGATTAGGAGAGAGAAGAGGTCAGAGCATCCCCAAGGGCTCTTCCTTCTAGCCTCAGTCTCTGCCCTGGGACAGTAGTAACTGCCCTTCCCACCAAGGCAGAGGGACCAACTGCTGCCAGTACTCACACATCAGGCAGAGCCGGGACAAGTTTGGGCATCTGGTTCCAGTCTCCAGTACCCCATTTTTCAAACAGGTTTTTGTTATGTAGTAGCCCAGGCTAGTGCTGGCTAGCCTTGGTGTGAACAATCACACCCAGCCAGAGTCTACACCTTAGCCCCTAACTGCACAGCCTCTCCTCACCTACAGTGCTCACTTCCCTCTGCAGCGAAGCCTCAACTGTCCCAGCTCCAGCCGTTCTTGGTCCTTTGTGGCCCTGCCACTCACCAACCTTCTGGCTCAACGCCGCACTCTTCCTCAGCTGGGCCGCCTCTGCAAGTCTGCTCTAACTCCATCCTGACATGGGAGCACACTGCCTGCCCCTTCTCCACGGGGACCTCACCTAGCATTCTCGGGCTCATCCCCAGGGCCCACACCTCTACTGGGCATGCTCTTAAATCGCTGCCTTCTTCCTTAGAAATAGGGATGTGAGGCCTGCATGACCAAGTAAACCGCGCCAGGCCACAGCAAGACTGTCGCAGGAAGGGAGGCAGCAGCCGAGGGCTGCGGTGAAAGGCAGTTTGCTCTGTCCTCAGCTATGGCTGAAGCTGCCTGCCCCATGGTTTCCATGGTGATTAAAGACACTATTTATGCCAGGTAGTGGTGGCGCACCCCTTTAATCCCAGCACTTGGGAGGCAGAGCCAGGTGGATCTCTGTGAGTTCAAGGCCAGCATGGTCTACAGATCGAGATTCAAGACAGGCACCAAAACTATACAGAGAAACCCTGTCTCAAAAAACAAACAAACAAACCAAAAAGATACTACTTATGAGTGAGTTCAGCTACCCCAGGAAGTCTGACAACCCAGAGAGTAGAATTTTTTTTTTTTTTTTTGGTTTTTCGAGACAGGGTTTCTCTGTGTAGCTTTGCGCCTTCCCTGGAACTCACTTGGTAGCCCAGGCTGGCCTCGAACTCACAGAGATCCGTTTGGCTCTGCCTCCCGAGTGCTGGGATTAAAGGTGTGCACCACCACCGCCCGGCGAGAGTAGAATTTTTTAGCAAGGCCATTGACCTAGACACTTAAAAAAAAGGTTGCAGAGGTATACCCTGAAGCCAAGTGTCCACAAGCTGACCCCAACGCTAAAACTTTTTTTTTGAGGGTGGAAGGAAGGGTCTCACTATGTAGACTGACTGGCCTTGAACACACAGAGATCCACTGGCTTCTGCCTCCGGAGTACTGGCATCAAAGCACACGCCACCATGTCAGGCCAGCTAAAACATCTTTGAGGGCAGGCGCTCTTCTCACTGCTTACAAGACCCACTCTTCCTACTGAAGACGACAATCTGGGCATGGTCTGCAGGGGAGTTCCAGCAAGCGGAGTTCCACCAGATCCTCCCCTGCCCACCTAGCTTTATGGCCATGAACCTGGGCCAACACGAGGATGCTGGCTGGGATCTAGACCCTCTATCCCCATAGTTCTGCATCAATGACTACTCACTTCTTATGGGTGTAGGACTTAGCTAGCAGTTAGCTTCTTTCTTTTTGCCTTAAAAAAATACACATACACACTTTTTTTTTTTTTTTTGAGATAGGTCTCACTATGTAACTATGGCTGACCTGGAAGTTGTTAAGTATGCTGGACTTGAACTCACAGACATCTAGCTATGTAGCCCTGGCTGGCCTGGAACCTGCCATGGATATCAGACTGGCCTTAAACTCCCAAGATCTGCCTGCCTCTGCAGTGTGTTACCATACCTGGCCTAAGATTTCTTTTTTTCCTTTTTTTTTTTTTTTTTTTTTGCTTTTCAAGACAGGGTTTCTCTGTGTGGCCCTGGCTGTCTTAGAACTCACTCTGTAGACCAGGCTGGCCTTGAATTCACAGAGATCCACTTGCCACTGCTTCATGACCACTTGGATTAAAGGCATGTACCACCACACCCGGCTAGATTCTTATTTAAGCATGTGTGTCAGTGTCTGTGTGTGGGTAGGTGCACATGTGAGTGCTGGTGTCCCTGGAGTCTACAAGAAAGCGTCAGACCCCCTGGAGTTGCAGTTACAAGTAGTTATGAGTTGCTTCAGGAGGGAACTGAACTCAGGTCCTCTGAAGCATCTCTAGTGTCAGCTTGTTTCATTTCCCTGCAGTACTGGAGATGGAACTCAGGGGTTCACACACGTTAGGCAAGTGCTTCACCACTGAGCTACAGGCCCAGGCTCCATAGGCCAGTTTAGTCCAAGAGAACGAGGAGAGGCTGGGTAGAGTGAAGCACACTTGTAATTTTAGCGCTTGGGAGGTTGGCATAAGAGGATGGTGAGTTCAAGATTAGCCTCAGCTACGTAGAAGACCTGGTCTCAACACCAAAACAAATAAATAGTTACTGTTATTTTCTTGGCTGTTTTAATAGTATCATGACATGAAAGAACGTCTTTCTTAGGGGTGAGTACTGAGGTACTGGCTAGGGATGTAAGCAGTTGGTAGATTTGACTGTATTCCTGGGTTCTATCCATAGCACTGCATAAGCTGAAGTGTGGTGGCACATGCCAGCACTTCAGATGTAGAGGCGAGAGTCAGAAGTTCAAGGTCTTACTTGGCTACGTAATGAACTGGAGGCCAACCTGGGCGACACGAGGCCTTGCCTCACAAAACAACGAAGTAATAATCTCACTTCTTATGTCAAACAATAAGGAATGAGGGACACAGCTCTGCGAAGGCAGGGTTCTATGGTAGAATGACTGCCTAGCACAATGTGCATGGCCCTGAGGTCCATCCCTAGCATTGCGTGCGTACGTCCCCAAAACTGTTAACTGTGGAATCTTGTATCACTGTGTGCTTCCAAACTGAAAATTCAGACACCTTTGACTCAGCAGGCCAGGTCCCCAGGAGTAAGAGTCTGAAGGCCCTAGAATCACACTGGACATGGTGGCTCACACCTCTAATCCCATCACTCAGGAGAGTGAGTCAGAGGACTGAAGTTAAGGACAGCCCAGGTCACAGAGAGAGATCCTGTCTCAAACCGAACCAAACCAAAGTCCCAGAGAACAAGTATGCCCACCACACCCCACATGAGAGGAGTCCTGCCCTCCAGGCACTGTGGAGTCACCCTTCTTCCCCTTCCCTGTTGGTGGCCCTGAAAACTCAGTACAGCCTCTCACTTTGGTCCACTCACCAGCATCCCACTCCAGCAGGCTGGGGTCCTCCCAGCTGCTCCCTGCTGCTGTGCGGATGCAGCGTTTCAATTTCTCTGGCTTTCCTTTCTTCTTGTCCTCACCCAGCGGCTCTGGGACCTGTAGGGGCAGGGATGGGTGTTGGGAGCCTTGTGCTCTGTACTATCTCCAGTCCTGGCATCTCCTATTCAAGTGCTACATACACTTCCAGATGTGGAGTGTGAAGGCAGCCTCCCCTTGTTTACACCAACCACCCTTTGCCTAGAGGGCTGTGTCGCTGTGTGGAAGCTCATGGGCTTCTGCTTTCCCCCAGCCCCTTCAGTCCCCTTGCCGCATGGTCCATGCTTACCTCTAGGGCCATGAGGCCGGGAGGTGGTTCAGGCCGAGGGGGCCGGGGTCGTGGGCGCAGGGACAGGAGCTCAGGAATTCGCAGTGGAGGCAGCAGGCCACGGACCACCTCCAGCGGGAGGGGCAGGGGCTCGGGCTCAGGCAAGGGCATGGCTAGGGCCAGCGGGAGGCTGGGACCAATGACTGCAGGGCCCGCTGGGGCTCCTCCTGCCCCCACAGCCACTGCAGCACTGGCTTCCTCCAGCCCAGCTGCTGCGGCCACTACTGCCTCTTCCTTCTCCTTCAGGCCTAACCCAAGGCCAAGGCCCAGCTCTCGGGGAGCCGCTGGCTCTTCCTGTGGGCAAGGGGAGGGTGTGAGGAGCGGGCAGCTCACAGGCTCACATCTTACTACCCCACTGTGTACAAAGCAAGGGTCTGGGAACCAGGGAACAGGGAGCAGAGAAGTATAGTCAGTTGGCCAGAGAGACACAGGCAGCTAGGAAGACAGACACAGGTGATGCGTACAGGGACGAAGAGAGAATGAAAGGGAAACAAACACACGGAATAAGCCACAACAGGTGTTTCTCTGCTCTGTTTTTTTTTTTTTTACCCCCTCAGACAAGACAGGGTTCCTCTGTGTAACAGCTCTGGAAGTCCTGGAACTGGCTTCGTAGCCCAGGCTGGCCTTGAACTCACAGAGATCCGCCTGCCTCGGCCTCATGAGTGCTGAGATTAAAGGTGTGCACCACCGCCGCCCGGCTCATGTGTTTCTCTTTATAGTCTCTCCCACACAGGAGAAAGCTGGGCATGGTCCACAAGCCTCTACCTTCCTCACTTGGGAGGCTGAGGCAAGAGACCTGTAAGGCCCAGGTCAGCCTGAGCTACAGAGCAAGTTCTTGTCTCCAAAGAGCAAAGAAAACAAAGATTTTTGTCATACAAAGAAACTAAACAACAGAGGTACAAAGACACAGAAAAAAAGTCGGGGAAGGAGAGACGTAAATATAGTGAGTCAGGACTGGGAGCCCCTACCCAAGGTAGGGGAATCTACCTTTAATCACAGGAATCAGTCCCCACTTACCAGGGGAGGTCTCAGAGCAGCCATAGAACCCAGGGGTGGTCCAGGGGCACGAGCCATTGGTGGCAGCATCATGGGTGGTCCAGGAGGCCCAGGCAGAGGGGGTCCAACCAGAGCCTGGTGTGGGGGCCTCAGGGCCATAGGTCGGGGGCCACCTGCTGCAGAAGAGAGAGCAGAATCTGTCAGGGTGTTAGTGGGGAAGTCCCAGGGCTTGGGGGAAATTGCTTGGCAGGGATCATGACCCTGGCCCCTCACCTGCTCTCTGTAGCACGTGGGGGACGAAGGCTGGACGCAGGATAGGGGCCCTCTGAGGGGCCACAGCTGTGGGAGAGAGAGATGGGGGTGTCATGGGGGAAAGGGACACTTGGGGCAAGGTGTTTGTGAAGGTACTCTCCTGAAGGAGAGGCCGGGGACCCTTCCAGATGAGGCGGTCTTGCCATGGCTTCACTCAGCAAACTGATTTGGAGGGTTTCCTGTGGGCCCAAGACTGTTGTGAACAGCGCTAGGAATCCAGCAGACCACAGGCTCCAGGGAGTTCTGGGTCCAGGATAGGAGGAAATCCATGTACTGCCAGAGAAGGGCAGCCCAGGGAGCTCAGAGGTCAGAGCACCCTGACCCAGCCAGGGGACTTGAGGCCTCCTGGAAAAAGGGGCCCATGAGCTAGGACCTCAGGAAAATTAAAAGTCAAGCAAAGTGTGAAATATCACTGCCAAGGAGAGTATATATAAGGAAAACATTTCCTCTCAAGTACAGGTGGTATCTCAGAGGAAATGGGGGGCTGGGGAGTTCCAAGAGAAATGCTGGGAAGCTGCATCAAAGCAGCCTCCCTGGCTGACCAATGGTATCCTCCTGAGGGCAGAGCAGGTTAGGAATCTGGGCAGGGTAACCAGGTCAGATTTTTTCACTTTGATAACTTACTAAAGAACAAATATTAACATTCACCAGATGTCTTCAGATTAAAGAAAAAGACAGGGAAAAAAAGACATGCCTGTAAATGTAGTACTTGGGAGGCAGAGAAAGGGCTTATGTTTGATGCCAGCCTGGGCTGCATAGCAAGGTCTTATTTCTAAGAGCCAAGGGCTTGGATGCAGCTCAGGGTAGAGCACACTTGAAGCCCTAGGCTCATCCCCAGCACAACAACAGAGTAACAGTATTAACAAACACAATTAACAGACTTTTACATCCAACGGAGAACAAACACCTCATCACACATTCTCACAAGCAAGGTCATAAAAACTGACAGTATATGACTGTGTGTGTGTGCATATACACCTGAATGACCAGAGTGGGAGCCATGGGCTGGTAGACAGGAAGGTCTGAAGGCTACAGCTGAGTGAAAGAAGCAGAAGAGAGAAGGTTCCTTGACTTTCTCTGACATCTCAGCCATGCTTGGAGCTCCTGAGTGTGGTGGGTGGGAGATCAGGATCTCTAAGCGGCCAGGTCACAAAGGATCCTGACCACTAGTGAGTCACCTGGTGCTACTCTAAACAGTTTGTCTCCACTCATTAATAGTATGTCACGCTTATTATGTGACAAAAATCAAGAGTTCAGCCCTTCACAAAATTTGCTTGTCAGAGGAAGCAAAAGGTGGTAAGCATAGTAAGCAAACTGGAGAACTTGCTGGAAGGTGCTAAAAGTTGGGGAGACACTGTCAAGGTTTCCACTGGCGAGTGACAGGAGAGGGCTGGGACTGAGAACAAACTGACGTGAGACAATCAGGAAGTGCATGGTCAGGTGTGTACTGTCTGAAGACGTCATCAGAGCGGAGAAAAGCAGATCTGGGCAAGGAGCCGGAGTTTCTAAACCTAAACTAGTGTGCCTGGCCAAATGTGGGGTCCTGGTCCCCAACCTACCTGCTCGTCTCAGGAACATGGCTTCTCGAGCCTCAGGACTGTCCAGGTGACTGCGATCAGCAGGGCCAAAGCCAACTGTGGGGAGGAGAGAGGAGGATGATGGGAGGCCAGCTCTGAGCATCCCTTCTTACCACCCAGCCCGATCCAGACCCTCCCACTTTGTTACTTACCTGGGCCCACAAAAGGAGGGCCTCCCACCATGGGAGGAACTACTGTGGCTGCAGCAGCTGCCCGGGCCTCCAGGGTCTGTTGGACCTATTGGGGAGAAGGAGGCCTGGTTCAGAGTTGCTAATCAGCTCCAGCTGGCTCACCCTGGCAGGTTGAAACTTTTACCCTGTGCTTTATAGGCCTGGTGATATCAGGCTCTGCTACAACGTCCCTTCATTGGGGCTTCTGGAGTCACTAAGTAAATCTATTATTATTAATATCTTCCAGGGTCAATTTCTCTGACTCAGCTTCCCTAAAGTACTGTCTCTCATCCAAGGAAAAACCAAGTCCCTGATTCAGTTCTGAAATCAGGCGTGTTCAGGGCAAGGCTGCACACCCCATAGCACTATCTCAAATACTGTCCAACTTGTCATCCCTGTTTCCCACATCCATTTTACCTAGATTATTAGCCTCTTCCTCCATCTCCTAGAATGTACCTTCACTTCTCTAGTCTATTATCCAGAGAGCCAAAGTGATCTGTAAATTGGACCTTTATCACACTCCTGCTTAGAATTCTCTAGTAGTTCCTCATCTCAAAAGTAAAAGTCAGCCGGGCAGTGGTTGTGCACGCTTTTAATCCCAGCCCCAGCGCTCAGGAGGCAGAGGCAGGCGGATCTCCAAGAGCTTGAGGCCAGCCTGGTCTACACATGGAGTTTCAGGACAGCCAGGGCTGTTACACAGAGAAACCTTGTCTCAAAACCTGCCCCACCCCCCAAAAAAAGTAAAAGCCAAGATTCTTTCTTTCTTTCTTTCTTTTTCTTTTTTTGGTTTTTCCAGACAAAGTTTCTCTGTGTAGCTTTGGAGCCTGTCCTGGAACTCACTCTGTAGCCCAGGCAGGCCTGGAACTGTACGAGATTCACTTGCCTCTGCCTTCTACTCAGAGTGCTGGGATTGAAGGCATGTGCCACCACCGCCTGGCTAAAAGCCAAGATTCTTAAAGAAGCTCACAAGACCCTGCAAGATCTAGCTTCCATCACTGTCTTGATCCTCTCCACTTTCCTTTTTGCTCACTCTTCACTGGCCATTAACCTCTCTGCTTTTGCTTGAACACTATGACAATTACAGATGTTGTCTCAGGATCTTTGCATGGACAGCTGTCTGCTGGGGGATAACATTACTCCAGATAGCTGCATGGTTTCATTAACTTGTTTATATCTTTGCTTTACTAACACCAAAACAAAAAGGCTGACTTCCCTGACTACTAATAAAACTTTGCCCTTCTTACCACTCTGTAATCTCTCTCTCCCTACTAAAATGTAAATGCCAAAGAAGCAAGAGTATCTTTTCTATTTGTTTTTCTATATGCCCATTGCTTAGAACAGAGCCTGGCACAGAGAAAGCAGTCAAGAGCTGCTTTTGATAATTTTTGTTTTTTCAGTGCAAGGGGTTGAACCTATGTCTTTGGCATGCGAGGCAAGAGATCCATCACTGAGCTGCATCCCACTCCACTTACTAATTGCAAACAGAATCAATGCTTCTTTTGCTGGCATTTATTTAAATAGTTCCTCCCTGTTTCTTTCTTTCCACTAATCATATAAAACTGACTATTAGGCACCTGGAATATTATCAATGAGACTTGGGAATGATTTAACGAAGTATACATTTTACTATTTTTGTGATAGCGGTGGGCTTAGAAACTAGAGCTTTGCACAAGGTACACATGTGCTCTATCACTGAACTACATTGCAAATCCGTGAGTATAAATTTTCAAGATGTTTAGATAGAACACTATATAAACTGCAGAAAGTTTAGATAGTTCCCGGCACTGCAGAAAGTCCTCCCAGACAGGATGCTGCAGAACAGATGCTTTCAAAGGATTAAATATACTCTGCCTTGCATCCCGAGTTCCTGGCACATGAATTATTTGTCATGCTAATTAATAAGCCAGCCAAAATGTCACTCGCTCCCCATAGATAAACCGTTATTAGGATCAATACATTGTGTTCCCCCGACTCATAAGCTGCAGCTCCCGCCTTACTTGCTGGTACGTGTTGGTGGCGATAATTGGGCGGATCACAGGAGCTGCTGGGACCTGCATGGCTTCTACCGTGGGCACCGCAGGCACAGCAGTTGGGATTCCGGTCACCGGAGCTCCCAGGACTTCTTGCTCAAACCTGAGGGAGCGGGAAGACACCATAGGTCAGATCTTCTCCCCAAGGCTGGGGCGCTGGGCACATCGCGACAGCGCCTCCATCCCAGCCAAAGCCTCCCGCGCACGTCTCCATGCCCCGACTTTCTCGGGTCCCACGGCCCCTTATGGAGCCGCATCTCAGGCCTCGGAAGACCTAGAGACTCCAGGGCTGAGTGGGTTTGCCTGGAAACCGCTTTTATTTCTCCTTCTCAGGGCCTTACAGGGCCATTTCCGCCTCCATTTCTTTCAAGCGTTCCTCGCCGCTCTTGCCCGGGAGGCCGACACCAGGCCCCGGGACCACGGGCCCTCCCGCGACCGGGAGTCCCGGAGCCGGCCCCGCCCCTGCCATCGCTGATGCCGCCGCCGTCGCCGCTTCTCTCAGCCGCCGCCGTGGATTCTACGGTCGGGCCCCTCGCTCCTCAGGGTGGGAGCCGGCCGCTGACGTACGGACCAGCGCGACGGATGCGCGGCGTGACGCCGTAGGCCCAGGAACAGGGGCCAATGAGGTATGGCCACACCCCCAGGGAAGTGCAAGCCAATCAGAGTGTCGGAATGACGGGCCCGGAAGGGTCCTGCCTCTGTCGGCGCGCGGCAGAAGGGGCCGGCCACGCCCCCACGGGGGAAGGTAGGCGAATGAGAGCGAAGAACGTCAATTAGACCCACCCCGCTGTGGAAGTTCCGAGCCCGTCCAGAAGTTTGTAAACACCGCCAAGTCCGTCTCCTGACCCTCTGCCAGGCGTCAGGTCGTTTTTATTTTTTTACGACTGGCTTCATGTTTTCCTTTTGGGGTTTGGTTTGGTTTGGTTTTTGAGACAGGGTCTGGCTCTTGAGCCCAGGCATGGAACTCACTTGGTAGCCTAGGTTGTCCTCGAACTATTAGGAATTCCTGCTTCAGCCTTCCAAGTGCTGGAATTGTAGGTGCGCACCTTTTATGCTAGAGGTATCTAGAGAGAATTGAAGTCTTTTGTTTGCTAGCCACCTCTGTCTCCTGGCTGCTCCTCCAAGCCCGCTGACATTTTCATGAATTCAGGCTCATGGGTCGTTCCAGTTTCCTTTGGTTTCACCTAATGTCCCTGTTCTGTTCCAGCATCTCACCAGGATGCCACATTCCCGCTTCATTTAGTTGTTGGGCTTCTATTGGGCTCTTCTTCCCCGTGACACGTTTGAGGAATGCTGTTAGGTGTTTTGTAGCGTGTTCTTCATTTGGGATTTGATGTTTTTCCTCTCGTCGTTTTTCTGGTCATGCTCTCTGGGGGAAAGGCCACAGAGGGTAAAGTGGTTTTCTTCACAGAGCCCTAGAATACAAATTATACATATGTTTATCACCTGTCGCTTGGATGAGGTCATATCGAGCGTTTCCACTATAGATTTCCTTGAAAAAGTGCTTTTCTGTAATCTAGAAGGAAGACACCATCAAGTGCAGCCTTGAGAAATAGGGAATTACATGTCACTCCTTTTTGATGCAGGGTCTCTATATAGCCCCAGGTTAGCATCCTCTTGTCTCAGCCTTCTGAATGCAGAAACTGTGTGTGTGTGTGCCACTTTATGTGACTTTGCTAAACCTCCTTGAAAGAATATGTACATAAATATTACAAATTTTAGTGGAAGATTTCTCTATTGTCACCCATTCAATCATTTTGTCAAATAGACTCATGAAAATTTATGCTTTAGGTCATACTTTTATATTTTAATTTTTTGGTGTTTGGAGACATCTTGCTGGGTAGTTCTGGCTGGCCTGGAACTCACCATGCTGACCACAAATCACAGCAGTCCTCCTCTCAGATGGTGGCGGTGAAGGCCAGAATACTTCATAGTGCCGTTGTACTGTACCCCACTGTATCTGGTTGTACCTTTTAGAAGCTCGTGATGGTAGGTTGCCCTTGGTGATGCCAATTCCTCTCTCATCATTTAAAAAAGTTGGGCACAGTCCTACAGAAACAGGGAGTCATGTGCTACTTTTTATATGTGTGTGGGGGGGTTGGAGCCTCACTGTGTACCCCACATCAATCCCAACATCTGTTGTCTCTACCTTCCCAGTGAAGGGAGCACAGCGTACCACCTCACTGGGCAGTTTTTCTTTCTTCATCTTTGACTTGTGAGGGCGCCATAGGCCTGTCTTGGCCAGTTGTCCTGAAGGACTTCCTTGCTTTTTGACACAAAATAATTCCTCTACATTTTGCATACTTCTTTCCCCAGGCCTAGAATCAGTCATTTCGCCAGGATTCCTGACTCCTTTTAGTCAGAAATGGCACCTTGAAACCACAATCTGGGCGCCAAGATTGTTTATGTGACTGTTTTTTTGTTTGTTTTTTTGAGACAGGGTTTCTCTGTGTAACTCACTCTGCAGACCAGACTGGCCTCGAACTCACAGAGATCTGTCTGCCTCTGCTTGGGATTAAAGGTGTGTGCCACCATCAGCTACAATGTTGTCATTTACAATGAATGTTTTAGGAAAATTAAGTTGCATTTCTTTTTTTTTTTTTTTTTGGGTTTTTCGAGACAGGGTTTCTCTGTGTAGCTTTGCGCCTTTCCTGGGACTCACTTGGTAGCCCAGGCTGGCCTCGAACTCGCAGAGATCCGCCTGCCTCTGCCTCCCGAGTGCTGGGATTAAAGGCGTGCGCCACCACCGCCCGGCATTAAGTTGCATTTCTAATGCAAATACAATATTGTGAGGCATTTACATTGTATCCTTTTGTGAAACATTTAAATAACACTTAATTGTGTGTGTCCATGTGTATACCATAGCGCACATGGTGGACAGGAGACAACTTGCAGGAGCTGATCTCTCCTCCCACTATGTAATTAGGTCCCAGGGATTGAACTCAGGTCATCAGGCTTGGAGACCAGTGTCCTCCCTTACCCAGTGAGTCATCTTACTGCCCCTCCTCCAAAGTTTAATAAGTGTTATTGGGATATGTGTAAAGTAAGATGACAACAGATCATTCTTCTCAGATAAACTACAAATAGCTCGGACTTAACCATAAAAAGGAAAAACTGTACTAACTGTAAAACGCTGCTGGAGTCTGAATCTGAAACGGCCCATACAGGTTCGCGTTTGAATACTTGGTCCCCAAGTGTCGGTGCTGCTTTGTGAAGTTAGTGAACCTTTGGGAGATAGGACCTGGCTAGAAGGAGTGGGTTGCTGGCAGTGAGCCTTTGGAATTCCTCTCTGATTCGACTCAATATTCTGTCTCTAGCTCCATCATGATACGAACAAGCAACTCCTTCAGCTCCGTCTGAGTTACTTCCGCTGCCATGCCTTCCCTCCCAGGATGCACAGGAGCCTCTCAAGGAGCCGGAACGAGCCTCTCTTGGGTTGTCACAGCGTTTAGAAAAGGAATTGAGACAACCTGGTGGTACAAACACTGAGGTGTGGGTGGTGGAGGCTCCTGGCCAGCCTGGGCTATATTCATAGCCCATCAAAACAGGACCCTAGGGACACTCATCTCCTGCACTGCATAGGGCTCTCTTCGGGCAAGGCACTGTGCTGCTACGGCCACCTGCAGCCTTTCTGATTCACCTTTCCGGCAAAGCTCTGCCCTGGAAGTCTCCCTCCAACACACACACACCCACCCTACTTAATGTCTCTATGGCAGTTAGGTTCTGCTGTGCCATACTGTCATTCACCTTGCCAGCGGGCTAGCTCCCTCTCCTAGGCCACGAGGTCCCTGAAGGCAGGGGCTTTGGTTCATTTGATTTCATCTGCTGAGGAGGAAAGCGAAGCAGCCACTCTAAGGTGTACGGTCCAAAAAACCCCTTTCTCTTGACTTGAATGGAAGGACATGGAGAGAACTGGGAAGAGCCACAGAATGGCAGCCAGAGGGCACTGACGGTCTGTGCCAGGACAAAGCTGACAGAAGCAGGCAATACTTTCTTTCAAATGCTTTATTGAGGGAGGTGAAGTTTGGGGGTTAAATACTTTTTATTTTTGAAATAGGACCTCTCACTATGTAGCCTAGGCTGTCTTGGAAATCGCTGTGTAGCCGAGGCTGGTGTAGAAATCAACAGGCGTCCTTTCCCGGCTCCTCGGCCTCCCGAGCAGACAACAGGCTCATACCAGCAGGCTAATTGCAGTTCTCGACTGCTCCTGGCCTCCTCTTCACTTGTATGGCTGCTGCAGTGCTCCCCGGGCCTGGGCCCAGCGCAGCTGCCACTGGGACAGGGACAGGCCCTGGCAGAGCTCCCCAGAGAGGGCGGCTTGGCCTGGCTGCTCCCACCTGAGGAAAGGAGCGGTGTCTGAGGCCAGCCCCGTCCTCCAGACCCTCCCATCACGGTAGCTCTGGCTGTGAAGCTGTCAGTTCCCCATGTTCCCATGCCCCATCTCACCAGTCCCCCACCAGCACTTGCAGCTTGGGGATTTGCTCCAGTGCCTGTCCCATCAGGTCGTCCAGCTTCTTCAGGGCCTGCCCCATGGCCTCGTTCTGCTCCTTTTCCTGGGACGCCTGGGTCTGCAGCAGCTCTGGAGGTTACAGTGGGGAAGGCAGCTCATGCCCTGTCTCCAGGGTCCCCATCTCAAGGACGCCACCTTCAAGGCTTCCACCTAGACTTTCCTGCCTTCTGCTCTCTGGCCCACGAGTCTCTGACACACACTCAGCTGCCTCAGTTTCTTTCTCCTCTCTGGGGCCTCTTTCCTAGGCTCCAGGCCTTACTCTTCCATTCTGCTCACCCTCCAGTTAGCCAGAAGCTTCTTCCTGAGTGTCTCCCTCTCCGCTCGGAAGTCTGCTTCCAGGCTCCCCAGTGCCCTCCAGGCAGAGTCCAGGCTCCTCAGCTCAGTTTGTGACAGTTTGCATTGTGTGGCTCCTAACTCCAGGGCCCACGTGAGACACCATACTTTTTCTTTGTTTCTCCTTCTGTTCTTTCTCTATGTGGCCCTGGCTGGAGTTACAGATGGCTGTGAGCTGCCATGTGGGTGCTGGGACTGCACCAGGCCCCCTGTAAGAACAAGTGCTCTTGACCAGCTTTTTAGTTAGCTCCACATCTGACCCTCTAGGTTCATATCCAAGCTCTTGCTGGGAGTGGTGGTAGAGGCCTTCCTTGGGAGGAAGAGGCAAGAGGATCTTAAGTTTGAATGCCAGCCTGGGCCACACGGTGAGATACAAACCAAAAATATAAAAGCAAACCAGCCACCCTTCATCCTGCCATGTGGCCGGGCTACTGAGCCTCGTGCACCTGCGTTCCCTGCTCTGTCACTGGGGAGAACAGCACCGACCAGAGCCAAGAGCTTGCTGTGCAGCGGGAACAAGCAAGCGTGTTTCCAGCACACTGTGGTGTGTGGGGTTCTTAGCACTTCACAAACGGAAGGAATGCTGGATCTGAAAAGCCAACGTACCCTGGGTGGATGGCCCCAGAGGCAGACTGGTCTTCACGTGAAGGAGATTCCCTCCTTGGAGACCCAACTGGTCTTGGAGAAACAGAAGGTCTTGGCGGAGAGAGACAGCCTTTGGAAGGAGTAGCTCGGGTGCCTGGGGGCGGGGGAGAGATGGTCATCTTGGCCGTAGAGTTGGGATTGGAATGGGCAGACAGGTCACAGGGCATGGGCACTCACTTTTCCTACAGGCAGCCCCAGGGTATGGCTCAGCGAGATGAGGCTGGAACCCCTTGGGGTGGTGGGGTGCAGCTGATGGATGGATGGTAGGATCCTGGATAGCGGCTTCAGCCTGCGGGTAGCAATTAGAACACTAATAGAACAGCCTGATTTCTAGACGCTCTGGGGAGACAGGGACTTGGAGGTGGGGCTAAGGACTGGGAGACCAGACTGTAGCTGATGATACGGGGTTAGTTTTGAGAGTCTGGGGACCCTGGGCTGCTTTTGTGTGCATGTGCATGCGTGTGGAGGCCCAAGGTGGATGTCAGCTGTCTTCTTGCTCACCTTTATTTTCTGAGAGTGTGGCTCCCCTCTACCTGAACCTAGCCTTAGAGTTACTCAGGTGAATGGTGTTTCATCAGGGAAGACGGGGCTGGCCCAGCCTCACCCTTTGGCATGGTACCACAGCAGGGGACCCAGCAGAATGTGGGGCAGGTGTTGGGCTTCTTCCTTCAAGCAGCGGATCAGTTCCTGGCTCTGTGGTGCCACTGCTTCTGAGGTGGGAACAACCTTCTGCTGAATCAGAGTCAGCACCTGTGGGATGGAGAGGGTGGATGGGGTGGGCTGGGCTCACCCTCCCTAACCAAGCCTTGCCCAACGTTCACCTTACCTCCTCTGGGCCCCTGCTCAGACGGGTCTTGATGACTGAGTTTCCCTTGATGACCAGGCGGATCTGTTCCTGGGTCTCCTCCTGGGAACGAGGAGGCCCATGACACTAGCTTCCTGTTCTTCCCACTGCCCAGGGCAGCCCACCCCTTCTTACAAGGTGCAGGTCCTGCTTCTTCATGGGAGTTTCACCCTGGGTCCCTCCCCACAGAGGCCCAGGTTGTTTGTTCACCCCTCCCCTCCCTACCCCTTAAATTTTCTTAGATTTATTTATTTTCACTTTATGTGTAGGGGTGTTTAGCCTGTATGGTTGTCTATGTATCACATGCATACTTGATACCCACAGAGGTAGAAAGAGGGTATCGGATCCCTTGGAATTGAAGTCCCAATTATGAGCTGCCATGTAGGCATTGAACCCAGGTTCTCTGGAAGAACATCCAATATTCTTTTTTTTTTTTTCAAGATAGGGTTTCTTTGTGTAGCCTTGGCTGTCCTAGAAGTAGCTCTGTAGACCAGGCTGGCCTCAAACTCACAGAGATCCTCTGCCTCTGGAGTGCTGAGATTAAAGGTGTGCGCCACCACCCCCCAGTGCAGCCAGAACTCTTAGCACTGAGCCGCCTGAGCTCTGGAGGCCCAGTTCTTGTTCTCTACGCCTTACACCTCCACTTTGACCCTCCTGCAGGCCCAGCATCTCACCACCAGCTGACGCCACTGCAGGATCCGCTGCTGCTTGGCCAGCAGCTCCCGAAGCATAAGTTGCCGGTGCCCAACTGCGTCCCCCAGTTCCTGGCTCTGGGCATGAAGAGCTTTGAGCTCTGCCCACAGGCCACTGCACCTAAGTCCCAGCAGCAGCATTTTCCTGGGGCGTGGTGAGAAATTGAAAGAAAGCAAGGAGACTGGCAGCCACACTGGGGAGATGAGATCTTTAGGGAGGCACGAGGGACCCCAAACACAGGAAACAAGTGCCAGGAAGGGGAGGAAATGAGGGGGGCCCCAGGGTGGACAACATCCAGTATCCCCAGCCTCCTGGGAGAGGGCCATTGCTGAGGGAGCCTCTTTACCTCTCACTGGATCCCAGAGCGCGCCTCTCCACCTCCTCCACGAGGCTCTGGAGCCGGCCAGTCAGGACTTGTCGCTCACCCAGGAGGGCACTCCTCTGGGTAACTAGTGTACCTACAGCCTGCCAGCCTTCCTGGGGGTACAAGGTCTGTGTGGGCAGGGTCCATAGGCAGAGGCATTCAGGGGGTCTTAGGAAAGTGTCTCAGGGTTACCTGGATGAGATGAACGGAGGATGGCAGGGCCTGGATGGAGTTTGATGGGTCTGGTGCCTGGGGCCTGGGGCAGGGAGGGAACAGCTGAGGGAACAGCCCTTTATTTTTGTCTGGATGAGTATCGTGGTCTCAGTCTTCTCCTTCCCTCTATAGGCTGGCATTCAGTCCCACCCCAATCGCAGGCTGCTGCCCACTCCTAGCTATAACAACATTCACCGCCCACCTGGACATCACCTCTTCTTTGAGCCCATCCCCACCACACCGGGACCAGAGCTCTGTCTCCCGCTCTGCAGCCAGGTACGTCAAGGCAGCCAGGATGTGGCCTGCAGGGTGGTTTGTCAGCAGTGTCTGGTAGGGACAAGTGGGAAATCAGGGCGGGATGGTGGCGCCGGGATGCAAGCCAGGGCTCCAGGGAGACGACTTATGGCTAGAGGATTGGGGTTGGCAACTGGAAATCTCCTCATGGAGCAGGAGGAAGTACCCTTCCCTGAAAGCCCTGCCCTCTTACCTCAACAGAGCTCAGCCACTGCTGATGGGAACTTCCGAAGTGGTCTTCACGAGGGCTTCTGCGGATTTGGGTGAGGGGACAAAGAATGTTGTAGGATACATCAGTTACCCTCTATCACCACTACATCTAAGTCGGAGCTATCATTGTCTCCACTGGACGGATAAGGAAATTGAGTCCATATGTGCTTATTTAGGTTTGAGGTCCCCCATTATCTGAACTTGCTGTCCTGGGAGCCATTACAAGTTCTGTTAGTTCCTGATCCTTCACCCTAACTAAGTCTCCTCACCAGACCCCCCCCCCCCCCCCCCCCCCCCCCCCCCCCCGCAGCTGGGTAAGGGCCTCCGCTGGGTCCTAGAGCCTCAGGCCTGCCTACCTCAAACAGCCCTGATCACCTGGCTGTGGCTGCCTACGGTGGGTCTGCGTCTTCCTCATCCCACCCTTGGAGCTCACACAGGACATAACCCAGAAATCCAGTCTTGAGTAATTTATAAACCAGCCATCTCCTGCCCCTCACGCCCAGGGCCTTCCCAGAGTCCTGGAGCCTGTGAACACTCACGGGACGCTGCTTCCCCTGGCCTGAGGAACGAGAAGGTTCTGCAGGAACTGAGTCCGAAGGGAGCAGGCTGTCCGGACATCACGCTGGGGGAAGAGGATGGGGCGTAAGTGGGTTCCAGGCCTCTGCTTGATCCCTGACTCCCCACAGCCCCTCACAGCCCAGGACTCTCACCAACACCTCAGGCTCTAGGGCTGGGGCTGCTGACACCGGAGGTCCAAAGGTCACTTCCACTTTGGCTTTCCTGGAAGGAAGAGTGTAACTGGAATGGGGTTCTAGGGTCTGCCTGGCCCTCATGGGCTGTCTCTTGGCTACTGTCATCTCCGACATCAGACTCCTCATTGGTCTACGGTCCACCTCTTCCTGTCCCCTCTGGTCTGACAGTGGTCAGCAACCCTATTAAAATCCGGGGAAAGTCAGGCACAGTGGCTCATGCCTGAGATTCTAGCCAGTGGTTCTCAACCTTCCTAGTGCTGTGACCTTTTAATACAGTTCCTCATGGTGTGCTGACCCCCGACCTTAAAATATTTTGTTGCTACTTCATAAATGTCATTTTGCTACTGTTAGGAATCAATGTAAATATCTCTGTTTTCCAATTGTCTTAAGAGGTGACCGCCGTGAAAGGGTCTGCCAACGCAGGGGAGTTGCGACCCACAGGTTGAGAAACACTGGATTCCAGCACTCAGGCAGTTGAGACAGGAAGATCGCTGAAAGTCTGAAGTCAACCTGGGCTACACGGTGAGCTGCCAGTGGGTGCTGGGAATTGAACCCGGGTCCTCTGAAAGAGCAAGCAGTGCTCTTAACCACTGAGCCATCTCTCCAGCTCCCTGGGTGACACAGTACCGTGGGAGCCAGCACAGCTGCTGTGATTACAAAGCAAATTTAAGGCCAGTCTAGGTAACTTAGTAAGACTTTGTCTCAAATTTTATACAAAGTAAAAAAAAAGGGCAGGTTGGGGCTGGGAGAGATGGCTCTGTGGTTAAGAACACATATTGCTCCTGCACAGGACCTGGGTTTGGTTCCCAGTGCTCATACCCAGTGGCTCACAACTGCCTGTAACTCCAGCTCCAGGGGATCTCATGCCTTCTGGCTTCCATGGGCACCAGCATGCATGTGGTGCACAGAAACTCACACAGGCACACACATACACATAAGCAAAAACAATCAACAGATCTGCAAACAAGCAAGAGGGCCAGGGCTGGGCGTGGGGGCGCACACCTTTAGTCTCAGCACTCGGGAGGCAGAGGCAGGCGGATCTCTGTGAGTTCAAGGCCAGCCTGGTCTACATAGACCCTGTCTAAAACACAAAGCAAACAAAAGGTAAGGGGTGTGGCTCAGGAGTAAAGCACTTGTTCAGTACATGGGAGGCCTGAGGTGTAAGGCTGAGCACCACCACAGCAAACAGCTGCATGCAGGAAGAGATGGGTCAGAGGCAAGGCCTTCTACCCTTCCGGAGGACTTGGGTTGGATTCCCAGCACCCACGTGGCAGCTTTCAGTTCCAGGGGAGCCAATGCCCTCTTGTGGCTTCTGAGGGCACCCGGCACACGCATGGTGCACAGACATGCATGCCAGCAAAACACCCACATACATAAAAGAAAAGACAAACAAAACATGTACTCTTAAAAAAACAAAACACGCCCATGGCACTAAGGAGTGTCATGACACTTTTCTATCACACTCAGAACAGCTGGCAGACATCTGAGCACTTTCCATGAATCTGATTCACCTAATTCTTATACTAACTAGAGAGGCTGAACATTGGCACCATTCCATAGATCTGAGGAACAGAGGCACAAAGAATACTTCGCCCAAGATCATGCAGTTCTAAGTAGCCAAGCCAGGGCAAGTGGGGTTTCAGAGAGAAACTGCAGTGCCCCCATGGCTTTGCCCACCTCTCCCACTCCTCATATGTCCCCCTGGCCAGCTAGGCATGGGCTACTCCTGGCTGTCCATTCCCAAGCTGAGCTCTGGCCTCTAAGCTTGCTATGGAGACTCCTCCCCCAACTTAAACGTTACCCGTCTCCCTTCATCATACGATCCTTCACAGAATTTATCTCCTGAGGGATCTACCTGAAACTATGAGATATTTCTTGGTTACCATCTGCCTTCCATGCAGGAGGCCATCGGCTACAGGAGGGTGGGACCTAGTCTGTGTATTCGGGTGTTTCCTCAAAGCCAGTGTCCTAGATATCTAGTTGGCATCATAAATCCGGGTGCCCAAGATAATAGAACTCCTTGTCCGGATGGCCCCTACGTTACAGCTGGAAGCAGGAAGGGGCCAGGCAGAGCACCGGGGTCTCTGAGGAGAACGTCTGACCTCCCTGGGGAGGCTGCAGCCCACCTCTGCATGTCCTGCAGGCGCCTGAGCTGATTCTGCAGCCTCTGCATGGGATCTTGCAGTCCACGTTGCTGTCTTCGTACAGCCCTGGCTTGGGCCTGGAGGAGAAGAGTTCGGTGCTGGGTGTCTTTCAGGCTCTGCAGTGTCTGTGCCATGGCTGTGTCTGTGGGGGAACAGGGTGGCAGTCAGCACCTCCCTCACCCGGGTTTCACTGCCCACTGGGCTGCCCCCCCCCTCCCCGAGTCACCCTGAGCTTCAGTCTCCTGATCCACCAGCTCCAGACTCTGGTTCAGCCCTTGGACCTCTGCACGCAGGCGGGCCACAGTGGCTTCCAACTCCAACTTCTGACGGACCTGATGGGATCAGCACAGTGTCAGAGGCTAATGCTTGGACTCACTGAGGCTCAGCCTGGCTGGACCACCTTCTAGGTGGCACTAGGATCGGCTCCCGGGAGAGTCTATCTGGCTCTCTCCCTCCTGGGATTACCTCACCATCTTCTTGGTTTTCTGTGTGGCGATGCCCACATCACTGTCAGAGGCCTTTTCTTATTTTTTATTTTTATTGAGACAGGGTTTTTCTATGTAACTAGCTCAGTTAAACCTCACAGTCCTCCTGCTTCAGCCTCCAAGTGCTGGGATAAAAGGCAAGTACCACCACACCAAGCTTCTGTCTTAGTCTTTAAAAAAAAATGTGTGTGTGTGTGTGTGTACGCGTGTGCATCACATGCATACATGTGCCAGTGGAGGCCAGGTGTTGAATCCTCTAGAACTGAAATCACAGTAGGTTGTTAGCCATCTGCTTTGGATGCTGGATCTGAACTGGGGTCCCCTTCAAGAGCAGCAAGTGCCCTTAATTGTGGAGCCATCTCTCTAGTGTCCTCCTAGTCTTGACCTCTTCCTGTGTCCCTTAGCGGCTCCCAAAGCTGTCCTTTCTCCGGTGCTGTTTTTCATTAAATTCAGTAGCTGCCCCTTAAGCAACTGGGGTCCTAATTGGGCAGTTGCACCTCCGCAGCAGTTCGGCCAGTGCAGCTGTAGCCAGGTGGGAATTCTGTTCCCTCAGGCAGCGGCTCCATCATGGCCACTAAAGGGATCTTATCTAGATCTCCTCTATCCCTCTACGGAACTCAAGATTCAAAGGTTGAGGTGAAATTCTGCTCACTCAGAGAGCTGAATAGCAAGTAGCTATCAACCTCCTGACTGCAGGTTAATTTTATTTAATCAAACAAATGTAACACATCTTTGCATTTTTTTTTTTGAGAGAGTTTCTCTGTATAGCTTTGGAGTCTGTCTTAGAACTCACTTTGTAGACCAGGCTAGCCTCAAACTCACAGAGATCCACCTGCCTCTGCCTCCCAAGTGCTGGGAAAGGCGTGTGCCGCCACCACCTGGCCATCTTTGCATCATTAAACAAATATTTCACAGCATAAACAAATATAACACATCTTAAATTAATATTCCACAACACCCCATCTCCTCTTAGCAGCTTATTTATTTATTTATTTATTTATTTATTTATTTATTTATTTACTTTTACAGGGTCTCACTGTGTAGCCCGGGCTGTCCTTAGGCTCACGGTGATCCTTCTGCCTTCTCCTGAGTGCTGAGGCTACAGGGTCTCAGCTCAGTGCCCTCCTCTTGCCAACACTGGTGCCCCATGTCTATGTTCTGTTGCTCTCTACCCTACTCAGCTTGTGCCTGGCTCCCCCTGGACTACAGCCTCTGGGAGCACAAAGATCTGGGCTGTTTTGTGACACAGTGTCCCTGACAAATCCAGCCTAGAGCAAAATATTTGCAAGCTCTTTTCTGGTTGAAAGAGAATCTTACAGCGCGGGCTTCTCACCTTTGGATTGTCCTGATGGCCATACCTAAAGAAATGAGAGCAGAGTTAGATGGTCAGGGCTGCCAGGGAAGAAGGCAGGAAGCAGAGGCTGTGGATGAGTATGGCGACAGGACTGGGGAACACAGTTAGGGATGACTTTGAGAAGCAGTTACCAGAGGAGGTTTCCCCGGATCGTCTTGATACTCCTGCATTGGAAAGACGGAGGGTGAGGAGCTGCTGGGGCCTTGCCCATGCCTCTCCCTCCCTGGCCCCTCCCTGCACCAGCTTGGTTTACCTTTGACTGTGCACACGCTGCACGATGTAGGCCCAGATGTCAGCCCCCTGACCCAGACACAGCCTGTGGAGACACAGCAGAAGGTACGCCTGGGGCATCACCCAGGAGGAGGAGTCTCCACCATTCCCACGGGTATGGTGGTGGAAAGTCCCAAGAGTTCCCACTTCTGGGAAGAGAGGCCAGTGTCCTGGGGTGGGGGTGTCACCGAGCGGGTGGGCTTCTCACTAAGTGTGAGGGGCTTCTCATTCCACAATGGGGTTCTCTTTCTTCTAGGAGAGGGTTAGCTGTAGTCACTTACAGGGGTGGGTGTGAGAGGTCTACACTCAGGAAATGATCTTTCCTAACAGGGTCATGGGTTACTGTTCCTACAGATTCGGTCCCCAATTGGACGGCTACTGCTAACCACCCGATGTCATCTTCGCTTGGGGGAGAGTGGCAAAGGGGGGGGGGGGTGTTGCAGGGGCCCCTTACTCTGCAGGTCCTGTTTTCACACTGTGGGTGGAGAGGGGCCCCATTAACGCTTGGACCATGACCACAGGGGTCAGGGATCACCACCTGGGCTCCTCACTCAACTCCAAGATTCTGTTTGTGGAGAGACCACTCCGGGTGGGGTGCTCTCATCCTCGGCGGGCTGGGGATCTCACTCCTGGAGGCTCACCTGCGCAGCGTCGACTCCGAGGGGCGGGCCGCTCGGGGCACCTCCATCTTTTCTGCGGCCCAGCAACTAAGTTCCCGCGCTTTCTGCGTTAGCTCCATGGCTGTCAGAGAGCTCAGGGGCAGCCGCAGCTTCCCGCACTCGCTTCAATCTTGGCGCCCACATATGACGTCACGAGCGCGACGCCGAGACGTCGCCGGCTGCCAAGCCGACTGCTGGTCCTTGCTTCCAGGTCTTGGAGCAAGGCGGCTTTCCATAGCGGCTCTTCAAGCTCGAGTGCAGCTTCCAGGGAGCGAAAATGAAAAGGACGGGTTGAGGTGCAGACGCCCGCTTGCTCTCTTTTCTTCTTTCACTCCCTGCAAGAGGCAAAAGGTCCTGAAGGCTTCACTTTATTTTCTTGAAAAAATGGACCTGCACGCGAAGAGGATGAGTGTAGGTTCCAGAATTCCCTTCTCTCCAAGTCTGGCGTGTAGACAAAAGCCCGCATCCCCTCGGGGACTTAAAAAGAAAGCTCCTACTTGCTAAAAGGAGTCATTCTCCTAATCTTTGGCAAAAAGGGACGTATGGCTCTTCCATTAACCTGTGCCTGTGGCGCTTATTATCGTGCCGGCATCTATGCTAGCCTCTAGGCTCTCTCTGTCTCTACTCACAAGTACCCGCTGCAGAGTCGTCCTGGCTGGCTTATCCCGTCCCCTACCCTAGACCTCTCCGGCCCCTGAGTTTCACTTCCTTTCTCCCTAACTCAGCCATTTGGGTTCCTCGCCCTCTCGGTTTCCATGCGCTTTCTGGGTCCTTTTGGCCTCCTCTTTCCTCTCTTCTCTTCCTCTCTCGCTCTCCTCCTTCCCCTCTCCTCTCCTGGCCCAGTCTATTTTGCTGGCCATGTTCAGTCTGAACTCTTCTAGATGTCTCTTCTGGCTGTTCTCTCCCTCTTGTCTGTAATAAAACTCTTCTCAACCATACCCAGGAGCGGCCATGTCTTCATTTTCATTCACTGAGAACCAAATGAGGAGAGACAATAGACTTATTGCTTATTTTATTAATTTTTAATTTAACTTACTTTCACATATACTTGAAGATATGTTAAATTTTATTTTATGAGTATTGGTGTTTTGCCTGCATGCAGTACTGGCATTGGCCAGAAGAGGGCATCAGATTCCGTGAAATTGGAGTTAATAGATGGTTGTGAGCTGCCTTAGGGGAATCAAATCCGGATTCTCTGGAAGAGGAACCAGGGTTCGTTCTCTCTCTCTCTCTCTCTCTCTCTCTCTCTCTCTCTCTCTCTCTCTCTCTCTCTCTCTCTCTCTCTCTCTCTCTCTCTCTCTCTCTCTCTCTCTCTCTCTCTCTCTCTCCTTTCTTCTCTCTCTCTCTTTCTTCCTTCCTTCCTTCCTTCCTTCCTTCCTTCCTTCCTTCCTTCCTTTCTTCCTCTTCCTCTTCTTCTTCTGGTTTTTTGAGACATGGTTTCTCTGTGTAGCTTTGCGCCTTTCCTGGAACTCACTTTGTAGCCCAGGCTGGCCTCGAACTCACAGAGATCCACCTGCCTCTGCCTCCCGAGTGCTGGGATTAAAGATGTGTGCCACCACCGCCCAGCCTTGATAAAAGTTTTTAAACATTTCATAAATCACCTAAATAGAAGTTCATGACAGAAACCAGTTAAAGCCAGATAGTAAAGACTGACGAAATTAATGGCCACTTCCACTTCTAGCTAAGATGGAGGAATAGGAACCAGATTATATTGTCCAAAGTTTTTAACTGTACACTTTTGGGGGATGGGGTGGATATCAAGACAGGGTTTCTCTATGTAGCCCTGGCTGTCCTGGAACTCACTTTGTGGACCATGCTGTCCTGGAACTCACAAAGATCCTCCCACCTCTGCCTTCAGAGTGCTGGGGCTAAAGGTGTGCACCACCTGGCTTTTGTTTGTTTTTGAGACATGGTTTCTCTGTGTAGCCATGGCTGATCTGGAACTTGCTTTGTAGACCAAGTTGGCCTTGTCCTCACAGAGATCTGCCTGCCTCTGCCTCAAAGGCTGGGATTAAAGGCGTACGCTACTACTGCCCTGCTTAACTGTACACTTTCAGACACAGGGTTTCACTATGGCTGGCCTGGAACTATGTAGACCAGGTTGGCTTTGAACTCACAGACATCCAACTGCCTCTGCTATCAGATCAATAGGATCAAGGTGTGTCCCACCACATCCAGCCCCCAACACCCTTTTCTTCACTGGGACAAAATATATGTGTTAAGTCTCAGACTGTCCAAATATCCAGAAATGAGCTCAAACTGGACTATAGGAGGATTTCTGGCAGTTAGATAAGAAGCCAGCCTCAGGAACTTATGAAACTGGTTCCCATCAGCCAAAAGGAGTCATTTCCCTTCCCTCCTTGCAGAGGGATATGTGGCTCCATTGGCACGTGCCTGTGGTGCTTATCAAAGCCCATGCTGGCCTCCAGGCTCCCTCAGTATCACAAGCATCTGTTACACATTCCAAAGCCATGCTAGTATCCTAGCCTTCTTCCCTCCCCTACTGTAATCCCCTCCAGCTCGCAGGCTCCCCACCTCCCTACTGTAAGCCCCTCCAGCTCGCAGGCTCCCCACCTCCCCTACTGTAATCCCCTCCAGCTCGCAGGCTCCCACCTCCCTACTGTAATCCCCCTCCAGCTTGCAGGCTCCCACCTCCAGCTGCTTATTCCCCCTATAGCCCTGCCATTCTCGCTGTCCTGTCTCTAACTCCCACTTACTCTCTTTCCTTGTGTCGCTTGCCATCCATTTGCTCTCCCGTATGCACTTGCTCCAGTCCTCTCTCTCTCTCTCTCTCTCTCTCTCTCTCTCTCTCTCTCTCTCTCTCTCTCACTATGCTCCATTCTCTACTTCTTGCTGTCTCGCCATCTTCATGATTCTCTCCCACTCTCCTGTGTCTCTAGCCCCGGGCAGTCCAGTCGGCTGGCCATGTGGAGTCTACTTCTTTCTCTCTCTGCTCTGAACTCTACCAGAAGCCTCTGGCTGTTTTCTCCCTCATATCTGCAATAAAACCCTCAACTGTATTATGAAGTGGTCATGTTGGCAGTTTCTCTACTGCACCCCCACACATACACCATCGAACAGTCGCCTCGAAACACTGGATAGCAGACAAGGAAGGGCAGTGATGTGCAGGCGGTAGTTTCTCTCCCACCTGCCTCTTCCCAAGAACCTAGCAGCCACTTCTTAAGTAATTGACTCTGAGGCTTAATATTACTTATAAATGCTCAGCCAGTAGCTCAGGCTTATTACTAACTTGCTCTTACACTTAAATTAACCCATAATTCTTATCTATGTTTAGCCACATGGCTTGGTAACTTCCCAGTATGACATTCTTCTCATCTTGCTTCCTCTGCGTCTGGCTGGTGACTCCTGATTCCACCCTTCCTCTTCCCAGCATTCTTAGTTTGGTTGCCCTGCCTATACTTCCTGCCTGGTTACTGGCCAATCAGCATTTTATTAAACCAATCTGAGTGACAAATCTTGACAGTATACAAGAGGATTATCCTACAGCAGTAATGTACAAGAGAACGGAGAGTAGATGAGCCCTAAAATTGTTCTAGCTTGCTGCCTGGAAGGAGACCCCAGGTGTTTGTGTGAGGAGGGAATGCAGCAGAGCCCACAGCCCCTGTCTTAGGGTTCCTATTGGCTGTGAGGAGACACCAGGACCACAGCAACTCTTATAAAGGAAAACATTTAATCGGGGTGGTGGCTTACAGTTCAGAGGTTCAGTCCATTATCATCATGGTGGGACATGGTGCTGGAGAAGTAGCTGAGAGTCCTACATCTTGCAGGCAACAGGAAGTGGTCTGTCTTACTGGGAGTAGCTTGAGCATAGGTACCCAGCCCCACAGTGACACACTTCCTCCAACAAGACCACACCTACTCCAACAAGGTCACAGCACCTAATAGTGCCACTCCCTATGGGGGCCATTTTCCTTCAAATCAACACCCTCGTCCAGGAGGGAACACAGCAGAACCCACGGTCTCTGCCAAGCTGAGGATAAAGAGCGAGGGCTGCAGAGAAGCTAAGGCAGCTGGAATTCATAAGACAAAAGAACACAAGACAGGGAGAGAACCCGAAGTCTGCAGAGGATCTGCCGGGAGAGGAGGGCCTACTGACACAGGATATACATGAGGAAGCTAGCCCAGGTGTTGTGGAATATTAGTAAAAGATGTGTTACATTTGTTTATGCTGTGGAAAATTTGTTTTAATGATGCAAAGATGTGTTGCATTCTTTTATGTTGCGTTTGTTTAACTCTGTGAAGCTGTGTTACTTTGCCTGTCTAAGACACCTGATGGTCTAATAAAGGGCGGAATCGCTAATAGTGAGGCAGGAGAATGGATAGGCGGGGCTGGCAGGCAAAGAGAATAAATAGAAGGAGAAATCTGGGATGAAAAGAAGAAAGAGCAAGAGAACAAGGAGAGGAGGATGCTAGGGACCAGCCACCCAGCCACCCAGCCACCCAGCCACCCAGCCACCCAGCCACCCAGCCAGCCATGGAGTAAGAGTGAAAGTAATATATACAGAAGTAAGACAATGAAAAAGCCCAGAGGCAAAAGGTAAATGGGATAATTTAAGTTAAGAAAAGCTGGCTAGAAAAAAGCTAAGCTAAGGCTGGGCATTTATAATTAAGAATAAACCTCCATGTGTGATTTATTTGGGAGCTGGGTGTCTGGCTCCCCAAAAGAGCAAAGAGCAAAAGACTGGAAACACCCAACACCACCCAGGGTGAGGGATCAGCCATCTGGAACTATCTGGAGCCCATGGAGGGCTAAGGAAAAGGGGAGGTTCTACCAGCCAAAGTGGGAAAAACTCCTTCTCCAGTGGTCACTGAGTAGAGGTGAATGAAAAGAAATACAAAGGAAAGATCATGACTGCTCCTAGGTGTGGTGGAGGACAGTTTATTATCGATAAAGTGAGAACATAGTCAGAGGCAGGGACATCTGGGAGAGTCCAGAGTAGCTGTGACCCTGAGCTGGGCCATATGTGGATTATTCCTGTCCACTGTGTGAAGATGTGTCACTGTGATTGGCTTAATAAAGAGCTGAACGGCCAATAGCTAGGTAGGAGGTATAGGCGGGACTTCTGGACAGAGAGCTCTGGGAGAAGAAGACAGCAGAGTTGCCAAACACATGGAGAGGAAGCAGGATGGGCAGAGTAAAGGTAACTGAGCCACGGAAAAGAATATAGATTAAAAGGTATGGGCTAATTTAAGTCGCAAGAACTAGTTAGGAACAAGCCTAAGCTAAAGCTGAGCTCTCATGATTAATAATAAGTCTGCATGTCATTCTTTAGTGAACTGGCAACACAAAGAAAAATCTGCCTACGGGGGCGTGTGGGGAGGGGGAGGAAGGGGGAAGGGAGGGGAAGGGACCCAGGTGCAGCAGCTAGGAGGACCAAAGGTACAAAATGGGGCAGGTAACCAAAATGTCTGGACTATATACGAAAGAGCCTCTGGGGAAGGGCAGCAGCCCCTGGGCTGGAGAGTTGGGATAGAGGGCGTAGTATACCAGCCATACCCTGTAACAACTAGGGACTGAAGGATGCTGGGAGAACCTCACCACCAGGTCCAATTTGGTATGTTAAATAGGGACCTCAGCCATTTGTCCTGGGCTTGAGATTTAACAGAGGGCTGGGTAAGATTGATGAAATAATTCTCATAAATAATAATAATAATAATAATAAATTAAATAATAAAGCTGACTGGAAAGGACTAGAGACAAGACCTGGAGGCATCAGGCTGAACTGTTCTCCAGCAAGAAGCTCAAGAATATTTATAGAAATCAAAAGATCCAGAATCTAACAAGGTAAAAGTATTATTCTCCTTTAATCCCAGCACTCGGGAGGCAGAAGCAGGCAGATCTCTGAGTTCAAGGCCAGCCTGGTCTACATAGTGAGTTCCAGGACAGTCAGAGCTACATAGAGAAACCTTGTCTGGAAGAACCAATCTCCCTGCCCCCCCAAAAGTAAAATTCTTTGGCATCAGTAAAAACACATACATGTAAAGATGTAAGGAAACGTGGCTCATATACTCACTAAACCAAAAGTGACCAGGGCTGGGTGTGGTGGCACATGCCTTTAATCCCAAAGGCAGGTGGATCTCTGTGAGTTCAAGGGCAGCCTGGTCTACAAAGAGAGACAACAGCAAGGTCTGTTACACAGAGTAATCCTGTCTTGAAAAACAAAACAAACAAACAAACGTGACCTAGGGCCTGTGAGCTGCCTCCAGGGGAAAGGCCTTATTTTCCTGACAATAATTTGCAATCAAAGAAAAAAAAAGGCAACTGCAAGAGCATACATAACCTGTTGGTCACACCACCAAATCCAGGACCACTGGGTGTCCTGATGCCCGCCCACGCCCTCCACCCCAGGCATGGCTCACCCTTGTCTTCATCTGGTTCTCCACCTGGCACAGCAGAGTCCACAGGGACTTGTGTGTGGCAGGTAAAGAGTGTCAGAACTGAATGCAGTTTGAGGACCTCCAGTTGGCGTCTGTCGTGGAGTCTGACATTGGAAGTGTTGGGCGGCGCAGCGTACAAACTCCAGGGACAGTACGATATCATTGCTGTTGTTTTTATTTCTGATCTCAAACAGCTGGGTGCCCCAGACATTACAGAGAAGGTGTCCTGGCTAGTCTAAAGCTGCACAAAGGGTTAAGTGACGCGGTCATACATAGCCGATGGTTTGGCCGTGTGCTCTGACAGGTTAAAAGAAGAAGATTCGGTATAAAAAGAGGAGAGGAATGAAGAGTCCTACAATGAGGGAGGTCAAGGCCAAAACAAGGGTGCGATCCGAGGCAACTTTTGCCTTTTCATGTTCGTTCTCTTCCTTGTAGACTCTTGTCTGAGTTCCGGGGGAGAGGGAGAAAGGGGAAAGATGAGCTTTAAAGGATTCCCAGACAGGGGCTGGAGAGGTGGCTTGGAGATTAAGAGCCCACACTGCTCTGGCAGAAGTCCTGAGTTCAGTTCCCAGCACCATGTCAGGGGCTCACAGCTACCTGAACCTCCAGCTCCAGGGGATCGGACACCTTCTTCTGGACGCCAAAGGTGCTAAACATTCACATGTACAAACAAACACATAATGCACATGATAATTTTTTTTTTTCCGAGACAGGGTTTCTCTGTTTAACAGTCCTGGCTGTCCTGGAACTCTCTCTGTAGCTTAGGCTGACCTGGAACTCACAGAGGTTCACCTGCCTCTGCCTCCCGAGTGCTGGGATTAAAGGGGTGCGCCACCACCACCCAGCTAAATCTTTTTTTTTTTTTTTTTTTTTTTTTTTTTTTTTTTTAGAAAAGGGTTCTAAAATAGAGGGTGAAGTGGGGAGCTGAAAGGACCCAACATGGGGTGTGGGATCTGAATCTAGGAAGCAGGGGGAGTCAGGGTGGAGAGGGATGAAGGGTTGGAATAGATCGCCACCTTGTGAGAGAAGAATAAGGCAAAGAAGCCCAGTGGAGGGAAGCAGCAGATGGCCAGCACAGCTGGATAGTGGTACTCCGGGGTCTCCTGGATGCTTCGAGGACCACTCTCCTCATCGCTCTGGCTGTCTTCTTTGGCAGGCATAAGTTCAAACACCTAGAAACATGAGAGGGCCTCAGGTCTGAACACGGGTTTTGAATTTGCCGTTCATTCTTACTTACCTCTCTCTTTAAGAAAAGCTTTTGGGGCTGGAGAGTGGTAAATCTGAAAAGCGCAAGGAGAGAGACACCACATGATTATCCAGTTAGAGCAAGCTTTATTAAGTACTGTCCAGGAAGATGGACACTGGCTAGTCTATACCTGGGATTCCCAGAGAATGGTGTGGAATTAGGCTAATTGGTCGCTCATAAAGGAAAAATCCACAAGGCTATGTACTTCCCACTGTTGTTCAATGAGGGGCAATCCTGATGTACTTCCTGCCTACCGATCTCCTACTTAACATGTGATCAAGCACATCCTGTGTAGTTGGAGCAACCAACCTTGTTTACTAAAGTGAAAACTCATGATTTGTTATCTTACATCAACAACAGCCCCCAGCATGCCAGGAAGTTATCTGTTCTTGTGCAGTGGGGCTGACAGGTTACCTGTAGCCCTTACAGAGAGACAGCTCAGTGGTCAAGAGCACTGGCTGCTCTCCCAGAGGACCCTGGTTTGATTCCCAGCACTCACGTGGCAGCTCACAATCACCTGAGTCCAAGGACATCTAAAGCCAACTTTGAAGCAAGCTTTAATTAAATACTGGCCAGGTGGATGGGTTCTGGCCAGGTCCAGACCCAGGTTCCCAGGAAATGGCCCAGAATCACAGTTTACAGAGGCTTAAGAAGGAACACCAATAATCCACTGAATTTCCCATCGGGTCCCATCAGGGGCAAGCATACATCCTGACGTACCGCAAGCATACATCCTGACGTACTGCAAGCATACATCCTGACGTACCGCCATCCTGTGAACCTCTGCCCACTCAAGCACATCTGGGTCAAACAAACTTTAGGGGAATGAGAACATGTGGCTTGTTATGTCCCATAAACAACAGCCTCCAGCATTTCAGAAACTGTCCTTAGGCAAGGGCCTTACAGATTAGAGACATTTTTGTTTCATGGGTGTCTAAGGCACAGGGGTTACAACTTAAAACGTAACTTTGGCTCTCACAGTTGTGAGCTGCCTGACGTGTGGTCCTCTGGAAGAGCAGCCGGTGCTCTTAACCACTGAGCCACCCCTCCGGCTTCTGGTACTTCTCTTTTTCACCCACCCACCCCATTTCCATTTGGCTCCTCTAACATCTTCACTGAGTTCCTTGAATATTTTCACTGGCTCCAACTCCCAGGATGTCCCGGCTAATCTTCATCACTCGCCATCACTTCCTGTCCATCAGAACTCCCCACCTCCTATTCTGTACTCTCTCGGCATGTAGCCTTCCTCCTGTGCCCCCAAACTCCCCCTCTGTTTCCCCCTTTATAACTGCTTCCGTGGTTCACTTTTTGTCCCTTCTACCGTCTCCTAAATCCTTGACTCCGATGACTTTTGTCTCTAAAACATCCACTGGCCCTTATAACACCATTCCCCAAACGCTGTCAGCAACCCCCAAGCTTCCATTTGGCCCCTCTAAAAATAAGACTTTGTTCTATTTTAAAAACGACGGGAAAGAGTCACACCACACAACAGGGCCCACGTGGGAGGTTTATTGAGGGAGGGGAGAGAAGGGACAGAGAAGGGGGCAGAGACCGGTCCCTGGGGACGAGAAGGAAGGAAGAGAAAGAAGAGAGAGACAGGAGACGGCTCGCCTTTTATAAGGAAAGTAATGAATGTGCACAGGGGGTGCTGTTAGTGACCGCAGGTGAGGTCTATCCTGTCAGGACCCTAAGGGCAGGCCAGTGCAGATGCCTGAATGCTAACATTGCCCCCCCCCCTTTTTTTTTTTTTTTTGGTTTTTCGAGACAGGGTTTCTCTGTGTAGCTTTGCAGCTTTCCTGGATCTCGCTCTGTAGCCCAGGCTGGCCTCGAACTCACAGAGATCCACCTGCCTCTGCCTCCCGAGTGCTGGGATTAAAGGCGTGCGCCACCACCGCCCCGGCTACATCTATAAAAAGGTGAGGAGTTAGAAAGGGGTAGCGGGTGAGGTGGGGAGGAGGGCACCGTGTTCTCGAGACTGCTTCCTGCTGGCCCGAGGGGCGTCAATCATCTTTGGGGACTTGAGAAAACTAAGGTGCTGGCCACATCCTAGGGTAGCTGCTGTTCCACTTCGCTGTCCAGGCTCTGTGGAACCATCTGGCATCGCTTGGACCTGGCAAGATGTTGTTCGAGGTAGATCCAAGTTGACTCCCTTGCGCTCACAAAAACAGTCATGGGTGTTGGATGGAGAGTCCTAGCGATCCGATCCATTAGGAGGGAAAGCAGGGCTGTCGCAGGGGGCCCAGGTTCCAGGGTCCCCGCACGTCTCAGACTGCTGGGAGAGCCCATCCAAGTCACAGCACCAACTGTTGTATTTAAAAAAATGGCAAGAAGGAGTCACACCATACAACAGGGCCCATGTGGGAGGTTTACTGAGGCGAAGGGAGAGAAGTGGAGAGAAGGGAGTCAGAGACCTGTCCCTGGTCCCTGGGGAGGAGAGTGGAGACAGAGACGGAGACGGAGGTGGGCAAGGCCTTCCTTGTATATACGCACAGGGGCTGCTCTTAGTGGCTGCAGCTGAGGATATATCGTGTCAGGACTCTAAGGGCAGTACAGATGCTTCAGTACTAACACTCTTTGAGCATGGTGACACATGTCTTTCATCCCAGCACTCAGGAGGCAGAAATAGGTGGATCTCTTGGGGTTCCAGCCAGGGATATACAGTAAGACTGTGTCTCAGAAAGGGAAAGAGAGAGCGGGGGGTGTTATAATTTAAAAACGGCAGCCTTGGCGGGTTGGAGCCAAGGGGCTCAGCTGAAAGTCACCCATACCATGCGACAGCGCTCACGTGGGAAGTTTATTGGGGTGGTGGTGAGGGGGACAAGAGCCGAGAGAAGAGGAAGGAGGAGAGGAAGAGAAGAAGAGATGGGAAAGGGGGAAGGAAAGGGGGTGCAGATGCTGCCTCATGGGGAGAGAGAGGAAGAGAGGGAAAAAGGGGAGGGAGGGGCTTGCTCTTAGAGGGGACCTAGCAAATTCTCAAATGAGCTGAGCTAGGCGGGATGATGACATCAGGATCCTGAGTAGGCCAAAGCACTGCCTGCTTATTGGCCAGGTCCCCAAGGTGCCGGGTAGGTAATACTTAAATGCTAACAGGAGGTGAGGGAGGGGGAGAGAGGGGGGGGGCAGAGACTGTCATGGTGCTTCATCTATAACTCTAGCACTCTGAAGGCAGAGGCAGGAGGATTGTTGAGTTCCAGGTAATCCTGAGATTCATAAGGAGATCATGTCTCACAAACCAAAGACAAGCAAACAAATAAATAAAGGTGGCCATGGTGGTTGAAGGCCTGACAAGAGGAGTCCAGCCAGTCTCAGCCGCATAGCTCCTAGGAGGCCAGTTTGAACTACCCCCAAATTCCCGAGAACAAACAAACGGAACCAACAAACCAGCCAAAACCAAAACTCAAACAGAAAACCCACCAAGGGCTGAGGAGACGGCTCGGAGCCAGTGTTCACAGCACAGGTGTGAGGACTTGAGTTCAGATCCCCGGCACCCATGGAAACCCTGGGATGGCGGCACATGCCTGTGCCCTCCACACTGTAGGGCTAGAGACAGGCAGATTCCAGGGACGGCCAGCTCTAGGTGCGGTGAGAGACACTGCTCAACAACAACAAGGTGAGGAGTGACAGGAAGACACGATGTCAACCCCCCGGCCTTCACAGGAGCACAGAACAGGTTCATACTTGAGCATGAATGTGCACACACACACACACACACACACACATACACACACACACACACACACGGCTGGGGAGATGGTTCAATATGTAAGGGCATTGCTGTGTAATCGTGAGGAACTGAGTTCAAGTCCCGCAGATATGTGTGACCCCAGCATGGGTGGGGGAGGGAGCTCCCTGGCCAGCTAGCCTAGCCAAACTGGCAAACTTCTGGTTCGGTGAGGGACCCTGAATAAGATGGAGAGCCACACATGAAGACATCTAATGTATTCCTCTGGTTTCCACATGAGTGCGCATACGTGTGCGCGCGCGCGCTCCACTCTCTCTCTCTTACACACAGGCATGAAACAGAAAACAAAACCAAATAAGACTCATGATCACTTTTGTAAAATCTTCATTAGAAATTCTCGCCGGGCGGTGGTGGCGCACGCCTTTAATCCCAGCACTCGGGAGGCAGAGCCAGGTGGATCTCTGTGAGTTCGAGGCCAGCCTGGACTACCAAGTGAGTCCCAGGAAAGGCGCAAAGCTACACAGAGAAACCCTGTCTCGAAAAACCAAAAAAAAAAAAAAAAAAAAAAAAAAAAAAGAAATTCTCCACTCCCCTCCAAAACACTCGGCCACAGACAGTTCTCTCAAAGATCCCCTACCTCTTCCTCCTACAAATCCTCTGGGGTCCTCTCTAGTCCTTAGCTGTTTACCCATAAACCCCTCCCCCAGCTCATCACATGACTCCTTTAATCCTTTCTATAAACTCTAACACCCCCATGTCTGCCTATACCCTGTGTTAAGTCTCCTGATAAAGCTATTCCCCATTTCTAACTAACACATTTTCCCTAACCTTTCAAAAATTTTAGGTCTTATTTTATGTGATGGGTGTTGGGTCTGCAGGCACATCTGAGCACCTGACTGCAGTGACTGGTGGCTGTGAGCTGCCATGGGGTGCTGGGAGTAGAATCCTGGTCCTCTGGGAGAGCAGACAGTGCTCGTAAGTTCTCCAGCAGCCTTGCCCTCCTCTTGAACTCCTTCCGGGTCCTTGGAGAAGAGCTTCCCTGCAGTGACCTTTTCCCCCTGTGAATATCACTCTCTCCACTGCCTCAGGATGCCCTGTCTGCCTCCATTCTTTCCCCTCTTTCTCCCTGGCCTACTCATTGCCACCTTCAAAAATTCCCAGTAAGTACCTGGAGCTGACATCCCTGGCCCAGGAAAGCTCTTAGCTACAAGCAACTCAATAGAGATTTCTATGGCAACAAGAAATCCCAGGCCGATTTCTACTTCTATTGGATGCTTGCTATAATGGAAGTTCAGTCCTGGATACTTATTGGTCAGCCTGAGAATTCTGGGTTCCACCTTGAAAACAGGTCTGTAAATAGACTTTCTCTTCAAGTTCCTTGCTTATTTATAGGTTCCTTCTGGGCACCTTGAAGCTTAGAAATGACATTTGAAGCAAGAGTGATGTAGGCCTCAGGCTGCATTAAGTATGCTTGAGGGTACCTGTGTGTGTGTGTTCTTGCACACACACACACACACACACACACACACACACACACACACACACGACATTTATCCCTCCCACCCCCAGTACCTCTGGTCAGTGATCTCATTCATGTAGCTCAGGCTAACCTTCAATTTGCTATGTAGCTGCAGATAATCCTCTTGCTGCCTCTGTGTGGTGCTGGGGATCAAACCAGGGCTTTCTGAAGTCTAGGCAAGCACTCTACCCACAGAGCTACGCCCCCAATTTCTAGTTTTTATTTTTACTTTTACCAGGCAGGATTTCATAAAGCCCAGGATGGCTTCAAACTCACCTGAAATCCCAGCTCTTGGGAGGCAGAGTCAGGAGGATCAGGAATTCGAGGTCAGTATCGGCTACTTAACGAACTCCAGGTCAACTAGATTCCCTGAGATACTGTCACAGAAAACAAATACAAAAAGGGCTGGGAGATAGACAGCTTAGCTGATAAAGAGGTCCCCCTCTCACCATTCTTTGGAGAAGAGAAAGGACTCAAAAAGAACCCACTATCTTTTTAAAGATTTTTTTTTATACTTACGTGTACGGATGTGTGTCTGTGTGTTTGTCTCTGATCCACAGTGGAAGCCTGAGGCATGAACCCCCGTGTTCAGTTTTCTTGTGGGTACTGGGATTTGAACTCAGGTCTTCACACTTGAACTCCAAACACTTTACCCACTGAACCATCTCCCTATTGCCTGCCTCCTTTTGTTTTTTGTTTTTTGTTTTTGTTTTTGAGAAAGTCTTGGGTAGCCCAGGCTGTGTTCTCACTTGCTTTGTAGCTGAGGCTAGCCTTGAATCCTCTAGCTGCACAAGTGTAAGTTTGGATCCCCAAAGTCATGTAGAGGGCCAGGGCTGTGGTCTCTCTGTAATCTCAGCACTAGGGCACAGAAGTAAGTGGATCCTGGGAGTTCACTGGGCCAGTCTAGTCCAAATGGCAAGCTCCAGGTTCAGTGAGACACCTTGTCTCAGAAAGCTAAGGTGAAGAACAAAAGAAGCAGATACTGACCTCTTACCTCCAACACTCATAGGCAGGCGCACACTTATATATTCGGTACAAAGACACATACCCCAACTCATGCGAGGTTAAAAAAAGATAAAATTGCAGCTAACTACCAACAGGTGGCATTGTTGCTCACCTCCTGGTCAAATCGCGGCTGACCTGGTTTCCTGTTGGGACTCTTTAGCTGACTCAAGTCTTGTGCTTCCTTCTTCATAGTACAAAAGTGGGTGGAGACTGAAAAATTAACATCAGAAGGTGCAAAGAGGTCTGCCTCCTCCTCTTCTTTTTCCTTTTTCTCCCCCTCCTGTATGGTGATATTTTATTTGTGCTGAAATGTGATTTTATTTGTATATGAATAAAGTTGCCTGGGGATCAGAGCTAAAAGCAAGCCATTTAGCAGAAGTCCGGTGGTGGTGACACATGTCCTTAATCCGATCACATGGCAGGCAGAGTCTATTCGTAGCTAAGGACACAGCCAAGCGGTGACCCTAACCCTTAATCCCAGTACAAACCATAGAGTCCTGGAGGTCTGTATAGACAGGCAGTGACGAGGAAGTCATGTGGCTGGGTTTAGAGCCAATGAGAAGGTAGAACAGAAAGGCATTAAAAAGATAGGTCACACAGGAAAAGCTCTCTCAGGGGAAGGACAGCAGTGACTGGTAAGCTAAAGGTAGTCTTGGGCTTCGCTAGTGCTCTGATCTCTTGGGCTTTAACTCTGTATTTGGCTCTGTGTTTCTTATTTACTAAGACTGTTTAGAATTTCTACTACACTCCTGAGACAGGGTTTCTCTGTGTAGCCTTGGCTGTCCTGGAACTCCCTCTGTTAGATCAGGCTGGCCCAGAATTTAGAGATCCATATGTGTCTGCCTCCTGAGTGATGGGATTAAATGCACTCCCCAGAGTGCCCAGCCCAAGTTTTTTTATATTTATTTTTCTTTTTCTAAATTTGTGTGTGAATGTGTGTCTGCGTGTATGCCAATTGTGTGTGGTGTCAGTGGAGAGCAGAAGAGGCCATTAGATCTCCTGCAGCTGGAGCTACAAGCAGTTATGAGCCACCGACATGGGTGCTGGGAACTGAACTTTGGTTTTCTGCAAAAGCAGGAAGTGTTCTTAAACATTATTATCTATCTGCCTACCTACCTATCTACCTTCTTACCTACCAACCTATATCTACCTATTTACCTACCTACCATCTCTATCTATCGATATCTATCTATCTATCTATCTATCTATCTATCTATCTATCTATCTATCTATCTATCGTGTGTGTGTGTGTGTGTGTGTGTGTGTGTGTGTGTGTGTGTGTGTGTGTGTGTTTTGAGACAGGGTCTCAGACTATTGTACTTGTTTTTCAAAACCCCCAGAGACCACCAAGGAGCCGTTTCCGATGCAAGCACGTAAGGGTCCTTTTATTCAGGTTCAACCTGGGCCACCGCATGGCAGATGGAAGGAAATGTGGCGGTGGCCACGAGCCCAGGTGTAGAGAATTTTTATAGAGCCAGGTGTAGAGAATTTTTATAGGGAAAACCATAAGCTGGGAATTGGCAATTTGGGATTGGGCAGAAGGGATATGGGGCAAGGTGACTTTTTGAAACTATGGGTCTAGACTTTGGGTGAGAAACCACATTTGAAACTATTGGGTTAGACTTTTTGGTAGGGAACCACAACCCCCTGAACAGGATTATCTGGATTGCTCAGCAGGAGATTATCTAGATATCTCCAAGGGCCATAAACTGTGAAGGCCTAGACTTGACTTTACAGGTTCCTTCCTAGGAAAAGGGCCACCATCTCAGACCACCTGCTGTACTTAGTTCCAGGAAGGACCTCAGGAATGCGCCATGACAACCTGAATGGATACAGAGCAGTATCCTCCTGCAGACATCCTGTTGCCTGCAGTTTATCCAATGCAAGCACAAAGGGGTTTGCAACACCAA
Source organism: Peromyscus maniculatus bairdii (assembly GCF_049852395.1). Taxonomy (NCBI): domain Eukaryota; kingdom Metazoa; phylum Chordata; class Mammalia; order Rodentia; family Cricetidae; genus Peromyscus; species Peromyscus maniculatus. Next base: position 51,890,029 of record NC_134852.1, on the reverse strand, counting down.
CACAGCAAGCCCGGGATTGGTCCATGTCCAGCACTCACTTCAAGGGATTTATATAGGAAAGGTTTACGTGCAGAGGGTTACATATCTTGGGATTGGACAAGGGGGCTGGGGTGAGGCAGTTCTTTGAAGTTACTGCTGAACTGTAAGCATGAGGTTACTGATAGCTAATGGGATGCAGGATATCTACAGAGACATACATTTTTTTTACTTCCTATGTCCTGCTTTTGCTGAACCCAGGATATATATATCCAGATTTATTGTTCCAGTCCTATTTTCCCATAAGTTCAATTTCTGGTCAGTTGAGTCCATTACTCCCCATATCCTGTTTTGCCAAGGATATATAGATTTATTGTTCCACCTTATCTTCCCATGAGTTCAACTTCTGGTCAGTTCTAAAACTGCTGGTCAGCAAATACCTTCGGGGGTGGGGGGGGGTGGGGCATCTATCAAGATGGCTACTGATTTTTCCCTTTCAGGATTACAAGTATTCCCACCCACACTCAGTTTATGCAGTCCTGGGGCTTGAACCCAAGACTTCATGCATGCTAGACCTGCTATATTCCCCAGCCCTATGAAATCCATTGTTATTCTTTCACATATTCCCCTTTGCCTCTTACAGGTTTGATGTTGGGGTCTCAAACTACGGAAGAGGTTCCTGTTTTCTTGATTTGCGCGCGCACGCGCGCGCGCACGCGTGTGTGTGTGTGTGTGTGTGTGTGTGTGTGTGTGTGTGTGTGTGTGTTCTGTTTGAGACAAGGTCTCATTTATATAGCCCAGGCTGGCCTTGAAATCTCTGTTCTTCTGCTTCTGCCTTCTGAATTCTGGGATTGCAGAATTATTCTTCTTCTTGTTTTTGAGACAGGGTCTCACTATGTAGCTCTAGCTGTCCTGGAACTCACTCTGTAGCCCAGGCTGGCTTCCTACTCACAGAGCTCCACCTGCCTCTGCCCAAGTGCTGGGATTAAAGATGTGTGCCACTATGACTGGTCAAGGTTTCTGTTTTCTTTTCCTGCTCTGAGACACCAGAAGTCTAGCACCTCAGCTTGAAAGGGAAGTCATGCAGAGAGTGAAAATCCATTTAGATTTCTGCATGTACTCCTGCTTTAGTAATTTGTATGTATGCTTTACAAAGAAAAAAGCTTCAGGAAATCAAAAACATGCAAGTGTTTTTATTTTTGAAAATATTTGTGTGTGGAGGTCAGAGGATAACTTTGGAGATTCCATCCTCATCTTTCACCTTGTTGAGGCAACATCGTTCTTGTTTTTACTAGCATGCAGTGTACTCCAGGCCAGCTAGTCCACGAGCTTCCAGCCTGCCTCCACCTCCCATCTTACCACAGGAGTGCTGAGATTACTCTGCATCCAGACTGAACTCTGTTAATCAGAATTGCACAGCAAGTGTTTTTAAATACCTCAGCCATCTCCTCCAGCCCTCAGGACATGCAGTATCATGGCGTGTGTGGTGAGAGGATGAAAACCCATATATTCCCATTTTCATGGCTCTGGGCTTCACCATTATGACATTGTTTATCGTTTTGTTTTCGTTGGTCTGAGTCAGGGTCTCATGTATCCTAGGGCTGTCTTCAACTCACTGTGTAGCTCAGGCTGGTCTTGAATTTTTAATCCTCCTGCCCCTACTTCCAAATTCTGGGATTATAGGCTTGTACCACAGTGTCTGGTACCATTATTGCAGTCTTATTTTCACTGGATCTAAGCAAACAGCCCCAGTGAAACCATTATTGACCAGAAAAACATCTACAAACACAGGCGAAGTCAGAATATTCCCTTCAACTTTATTGGGCTAAGAAATATGATTCTTTTTTTCTTTTCAGGAAAGAGCAGCTCAGTGACTTACACAGATTTAGGACTTGAGTGTGGGCCTCCACGGTGGATGGAGACAGCTGTGAAGGCCAAATGACAGTGAGCTGATGTGGTACAGGCAGGGGGCCTTGGGACTTCTTGGCCTGGCAGGTTGCTTAGGTGTTCAGTTTTAGGTTGGTGGGTTTCTTGGCTAAAGGATGTCTGAAGCACTGGGTTTCTTCTAGGTGGTTGGTCGATGTCTTAAGTGGGCATGTCTGTAGGGGAGTGAGCCTGAGGATGCTGGGTCACATAAATAGGACATAATAGTAAATGATGCCTAAACCCACAAGTATGCCAAGTACATCCATCCAAATAGTTCGAGTTGAGTTCAGATAAGCATCTTCCCAGTCGCTGTACTGATTAGCCTCCTTGGTCTGTAAGAGTGGGAGCATGGGTATAGGTTTTTGAGGATCTTGGAAGAAGGGTTGGAGCCCTCCAGCAACTGTGGGGAGAGCCTGACCCTAGACCACGGGAGCAGTTATAGGTGGTAAACACAGGACAGGATGAGCAATGTCTGGGCAATAGTTTTACCTTATGGGCGAAGAGGAGGCCTAACAATCCAAAGGGCGGGCAAAGAAGCAGTGCACAGATCGTCAGGAATATGTGAGTCCGAGCATAAAATGCCAGTTCCTCCGAAGTCTGTGGCCGGCCTAGTGGCTGCCTAACTTTCCGACCTGCGGCTTCAGCCATGATCTTTTCATGCAAAGACAGATCCTGGTGTCTTGAAAACAGAAAGCCAGATCCCACTGCACTCCCGGGGCTCTATTCAGAATCTTAAGAGCTCTACAGTCTAAGACCATTCTTCACAATGGAGTTAAGAGCACCTCTAGTTCTGATTGGTTGCTCTCAAGAAGTGGGCGTGGTCCTGCTGCTTTTAGGCACCTCAGTCCTAGGAAGGTGGAGCTAGGCTGTGAGATGGTAGTTCCTCCTGTACCTGTAAGGATTGGTTGTGGGGAAGACTTGTGTCTTGACTCTTTCTTCTGCAGAGTGCTGAGGGATAGAGCAAGGGAGGCCTCTGAAGAGCAGGTAGTAAGTCTGTAAGAAAGCTAGATTTAGTTGGGCATTGTGGCGCACATCTTTAATCACAGCACTTGGGAGACCGAGGCAGGTGAATCTTTGTAAGTTCAAGGCCAGCATAGTCTACACAGCAAACTCTAGGACTACATAGTGAGATCCTATCTCAAAATAAATAAATAAAAAGAGGATCACTTTGAGGCCAGCCTAGTCTACACAGTGAGTTCAAGACCCTGCCAGGTCTTTTAATAATTTAATTATTTTTATTTTATGTCCACTGGTGTTTTACCTGCATGTATGTCTGTGTGAGGGTGTTGGGTCCCCTAGAATTGGAATTACAGACAGTTGTGAGCTGCCTTGTGGGTGCTGGGAATTGAACTCTGCTCTTCTGGAAAAGCAGTCAATACTTTGAACCACTGAGTCATCTCTCCAGCCCCTGCCTGCCAGGTCTTAATAGGGAAATCTTGCTTCTAAATAAATAAGAACCATAGGAGGTGCGGCCACCTATAATATGAGCATTTGAGAAAGGATTTCATACCATCCAGGCTGGCCTGGAATGCGTTACATAGCCAAGGATGACTTTGATCTCCTGATCCTCTTGATCCATTCTCTGCCTTCTGAAGTGCCAGGATTGCAGACATGCTCCCTTGGTTGTGTGGCTGGGAGAACTGTCTTAAAGTGGAATACCACTTCAATGTAGATATAGCTCAATGGCTTCAGTCCCCCAGAAGAGTTTTTTTTAAAATGCAATTGGCATCAGAAATCATCTTTTGGGAGGGCGTCCTCCTCAGATTCTTGCTGCCTCACAAATATACTACCTCCTCCTAGTCATTCAGCTACTGAAGTGCTCCTTGCTATGAAGGAATTCTTCAGACAAGGCTAAAATAACCAAATGAGTTCTTACAAGGGCCTTGGTCTTATGAACAAAAGAGGCTTGGGGCCTGAGGGCTGGATGCAAGAGAAAGTTGCTTGTTTGGGTCTTGAAGCTGCAAGGGGCACCTTATTTTTAGCCATAGGAGGTCCTGACCAGAGAGTCGGCCATACTGATACACAGAACTGCAAGTCAGAAATTAAGCTTATGGGAGTTTTTTATGGTCCACAGGAAAATGAATTATAATTTTCAAGCCACGCGGTGATTAATGATTCAGGTGACAACCACCAGTGGACACTCATACAGTACCACTGGCAATCAGCTGGGTGGCTCCCTGAGCTGGCAGTTCTGGGAAGTGGATTCTGTGAAAGCCAAAGTGACTTGAAGTCCACACATGTAGACTCTAACACACATACATGTACACGCACACACACAGAACCTTCCATTCACCAGGCAAGCACTCTGGCACCAAGCTATATTCCCGGCCCCTTTTAACAAGCACACGCCTTTAATCCCAGCACTCAGGAGGCAGAGGCAGGTGGATCTCTGTGAGTTCGAGGCCAGCCTGGTCTACAGAGCGAGTTCCAGGACACCCAGGGCTACCCAGAGAAACCCTGTTTTGAAAAACAAAACCAAACTAAAGCCAAAACAAAGCAAAAAGCCTGAGCAATTAAATAACGAATTTTAAAAGATTGATTTTTATTTTATGTGTAGGAATGTTTTGCTTGAATGTATGTATGTGCACCATGTGCATGCATGGAGCCCAAGGATGCCAGAAGAGGGAATTGGAGCCTCTGGAATTGGAGTTACAGATGATTGTGAGCTGCCATGTGGGTGCTGAGAATCAAATCCAGGTCCTCTGGGAGAGCAGTCAGTGCTCTTAACCAGTGAGCCATCTCTCCAGCCCCACATGAAAAATTTTTATCTGTCTCTGGGTACACAGGTGTATAAAAATAGGTCTATAAATACAACATGTACTAATAAAAATCATAAGGTTACTTAAAAATGATTCTTGGGTGGTATTTCTGTCCTGTTTTGTTTCTCTGTCACTGTAGTAAAACACTGACCCAACTGATCTTGGGGAAGAAGAAAGGATCATTTGGCTTACACATGAACATCACAGCCTGTCATGAAGGGAAGTCAGGGCAGGAACTCGAGCAGGACCCTGGAGGCAGGAACCAAAGCAGAAGCCATGGAAGGATACTGCTTACCGGCTTGTGTAGATGTAACCAACCGTCTTATTAAATAAGAAACACAGAACCAATGTAAAAGAGAAAGCCAAGAGTTCAGAGCTCAGAGCTAAAATCTCACCCTTCCTCCTGCAGTGGTCCTAGCTTCCCGAAAGAGAGCTATTTCCTGTGTGTCTGTCTTTTCAAGTATTTTGTTCTGCCTTCTCATTGGTTGTAAACCCAAACACGTGACTGCCTCGTCACTGTCTGTATGTACAGCCCTCTAGGTCTTAAAGGCATATGTCTCCAATGCTGGCTGTATCCCTGAACACACACAGATCTATGGGATTAAAGGCATGCGCCGCCGCCGCCGCCGCCGCCGCCGCCGCCGCCGCCGCCGCCACCACCACCACCACCACCACCACCACGCTCTGTCTATGGCTCTAATAGCTCTGACCCCTGGGCAACTTTATTTATTAACATACAATCAAAATCACATTTCAGTACAATTAGATTACCACCACAGGCTTGCTTACCATGTACTCAGCTTGTTATATAGCCCAGGACCTCCTGTCCAGGAGTGGTGCCACCAACAGTGGGCTGGACCCATTCACATCAACTGTCAACTAAGAAAACACCCACAGACACACCCACAGGCCAGTCTGGTGGTGGCAGTTCCTCGGTTGAGGTTCCATTTTCCAAGAGATGTCTAGGATTGTGTCAAGTTGACAAAACTATGACAACATATAATCTTATTTATTAAAGACAAAAGCAACTTGGCATACTAATAAAGTGGGCATGCTTATTTTTACATAAAGGACTAAATGGCTGAGTGTTTTATCCTGTGGGACATATGGTGTCTTCAGTATTTCTGAATTGATCAATATCTTGATTCTGCCTCATCACTGTTGAGATTGCCACTAAATACTTCATATAAAGTATGTTTAGAACCATTTCAGAAATTTTTGTAGGTTCTATCCTAATCTAAGATAAAATTCATTTAGTGATTTTTAAAATCACATTTTATTTGTGTATTTGTGGGTGAGATATGAACCATAGCACATGCGTGCGTGTGTGCGTGCATGCGTGCATGTGTGTGTGTGTGTGTGTGTGTGTGTGTGTGTGTGTGTGTGTATGTGTAAGTCAGAGGACAACTTCTAGGTTGGTTCTCCTTCCTTCACGTGGAATCCATGGATTGAATTCAAGTCATCAGCCTTGGTGGCAGGTACCTTTACACTCTGACTCATCTTTAATTCCAGCAACAACAATGGTCCCTGTAGATGTAACCATCTTGTTAAATAAGAAACACAGAGCCAATGCAGAGATGAAAGCCCAAGAGGTCAGAGCAATAGCTAAGAGCTAAAAACCTTACCCTTCACTGCTGCTGCTGTCCTCCTCCGCAAGAGACCTACTTCCTGTCTGTTTGTCCTTTTTATTGACTTCTATTCTGCCTTCTCATTGGTTGTAAACCCAACCACATGACCTCCTTGTCACTGCCCATGTATACAGACCTCCAGATCTTCTATGGTTGGTATTGAGATTAAAGGCATATGTCTCCATGCTGAGACACACACAGAGATCACACACAGAGATCTGCCTGGCTCTGCCTCCCAAGTGCTGGGATTAAAGGTGTGCACCACCACCACCCAGCTTCTGCTATGGCTTGCTATTAGCTCTGACCCCCAGGCCACATTATTTATTAACATACAAATAAAATCACATTTCAGTACAAATAAAATATTATCATAGGTCCCAGTTGAGAAGTTTATAGTATGCCCCCCTGTAGTCAGACTTTTATGTTGGGACCGTCAGCTCCCCAATTATGACACAGAGACTTATTAATTATAAAAGCTTGGCTGAGAGCTTAGGCTTGTTTCTAACTAGCTCTTATAACTTAAATCTTCTTTAATCGATGTTAGTTTATGTGACTCAGTTACCTTTACTTTGTAAAGCCCATCCTGCTTGCTCTGCTTCCCTGGTGTTTCCTCACAACTCTGCCCGTCTTCTTCCCAGTGTCCTCTCTGCCTGAAAATCCTGCCTAGCTATTGGCCATTCAGTTTTTTTTATGAAACCAGTCAGAGTGACACTTCTTCACAGTGTACAAAAGGATTATTCCAAAATACCCCCACTCCCACTAATTGAAGATGTCTAGAGTCAGAAGTACTTTCCGTTCATCTTAAATATTCATCAACTTTTCCTGATGAATTGACAAAGCCAAGGAAAACATGGAACCAAAATCCATCCAAAAAATGGCCAGCAGGGAGAGACACTTCAGTGGCATATCTGTACTCTCCCCCCACCCCCCGCCCTCTGTCCTGAGACAAAGTCTCACGATAGCCCTATGGTAGTACTGCACTAAAGAATCTGGTCCTCCGAGTAGATTAAACCAAGATCAAGCCCCATTTAAACTATCTACTTCTCTCTCTGTATCTTCCATCTGCCTCTGTCTGTTGTCCCATGTCTTACATCTGTGTCCATACCTAACGAAGGGCTTTGTTCTTTATGTATGCAATAGTACATGCCTATCAAACAGGAGTAAGTGATCATTTTTTACAGAATGTTTTAGGAGTTTTATAAGATGTCTTAGTTACTGTTCTATTTCTATGAGAAGACACCATGAACAAGGCAACCTATAAAAGAAAGCATTTAATTGGGAGCTTGCTTACAGTTTCAGAGGGTTTGTCCATGATTATCATGGCAGGGAGCATGGCAGCAGGCAGGCATGGTGCTGGAGAAGTAGTTGAGAGCTCATATCTGATCCAAACATTTCAGGGAGGTAGAGAGTGAGTGAGCAAGAGTAGGCCTCATGCAGCCTTTAGAAACCTCTAATCCCAGACCCAGTGACACACCTCCTTCAATAAAGCCACTCCTTCTAGTCCTTCCCAAACAGTTCTACTAACTGGGGACCAAGTATTCATTCAAACATGAGCCTATGGGGCCATCTTCATTCAAATCACCGTACAACAGAAAAGAATTATTTTCCTCGCTCTCTCTCCAGTGTCCCAGCCAGGATTCAAAACTGCAAACATGTCGTCACACTCTAGCCATATGTTTCCAACATGAGGAGTGCATATTTATTTTCAACCTGTTGGCTGCTTTCAGCAAATGGTTACTGTTAAAAACAAAGAATACTCTTTGTGTTTACAAAGGAATACAAGAGCAGAGTGAAAGCAGCTTGGCAAGCGATTCTTTTTGTTAAAAGAGTGTAACAGAAACCAAACCAGGCTAGCAAGCCCACTGGGAGAGGCAATTCACTTTAAAAACAAAAACAAAGAAACAAACTGTCATTTATTTTCATTTTATGTGTATGTTTTTGTTTTTTGTTTTTGTCTGCATGTATGTCTGAGTGACACATACTTGTGGTGCTATGGAGGCCAGAAGATTCTCTGGAACTAGTTATAGATGGCTGTGAGCCACTGTGTGGGTTCTGGGAACCAAACCCAGGTCCTCTGCAAGAGCAGTCAGTGCTCTCAACTCCTAAACTGTAGGGTGCATGAGGTCCTTGTGGTCAGAGATAAGCACTAGGGGAACCTGGAATGTTGGTACACAGGGTTGTTCCTTCAAGGGAAGGCATTCAATATTTGTCTGCCCAGAAGTCTGGGAGGAGGTGTCACCGCATTCTAGCCTGGCAAGCTTTGTGTGTGTGAGATTCCAGACCAGATCCTCCCCAGACCCTTACCAGGAGCTTGTTGTTCTCAGTCAATCCACAGAACCTGTAGACGGTGTCACAGTACTTCTCAGTTTCTGTGTAGTCATGCCTGATCTCTATTCAGCTTACTTTGTTCCTTGGAGAGATTTATGTGTGCTTTTTTGTGCACACAGGATTGAGTTAATTATCACCTGAAAAGTTTTCACCGAATGGTGCTGTGCTTAAGCACACCTGCAGTAAAATACTCTGGGCCAGACTCCTGAAGTTAGAACCAACACCAGCTACTTAGGCGTATTGAACCAAACTGCCTTCTTGACTCCCACAGATCTCATTCTGCTGGCTGAGGGGGTCTCGGAGAATCCTAACTGAACCCTCTCTCCAGCCCCCACTTAGTTCTTTCTCATGTAGGTGATGACATGCTTTTGCCTTACTGGCTGATATCTGACCTCACAGGCTTTCCCGTTGTTTTTAAACTAAATCTCAATCTTACAATTTTACCAATAAAGACTTGGCATCAGAGGCTGGGATGAAAACCTGCTAGCTCAGAGAGGCCAAGGAGCAATCAGCTGACCTTCCTTCTTAGCCATTGTCTCAGAAAGGGAGCTTCTTTTCTGCTGTCCCAAACCAAAAAGGCTGCCAGACTCTCCGCTTCCTGTGGTTTCTCTAGCAGGCCTTGTGCCTTCCCATTTCCTCTGCCTTGCTGAAAACCATTAGATACATTTGGATACATTTTCCTGACTCCCTCTTATTCTATGGCTACTTCCTGTGAACTAGTTCCACCTCTTGACCCAAGGTTGATTTTATTTAATTAACACAATGTCAGGGTTCACAGTGTGATCAAATATCCCACAACACTTTCATGTGTTGGGAGCCAGACAGATCTCAGGCTTTCTCAGAGGCTGATGAAAGGACCAATGGAACCTAGTCCTAGTCCCGTGTCTAGATTGGATAACAGAGTTATTCTTGTCCATCTGTCATTGGTGGGTTAAATTTTCCTGTCTGCTCATGTTTTTTACAGAAACTGAGCTGATGCTCAGAGCAGGTACATGACAAGGGTCTCTTTTCTCAAGGTAAAGTGGAAGGGGCTCTGGCAATAGAGAGTGGGATGCAAAGTCAACATGCACCCTGTGCTGTCCAGTTCATTTATCTATTTATCCATTATCTATGTATCTATGTATCTATCTGTCTATCTATCATCTATCTATCTATCTATCTATCTATCTATCTATCTATCTATCAATCAATCAATCATCTATCCATCTATCTATCAATCAATCATCTATCTATCTATCATCTATCTATCTATCTATCTATCTATCTATCTATATCTATCTATCTATCTATATCTATCTATCTATCATCTATCTATCTATCTATCTATCTATCATCTATCATCTATCTATCTATCTTTATTTAATTATGGTTTTTTTTTGGCCTGCTTCCATGTCTGTGCACCATATGCACACAGTGCCCATGGATACCAAAAGATGATATGGGGTCCCCTGGAATTGAAGTTACACACAGTCGTGAGTCCAATCTAGACCAACCATAAACACTGTAGCTCTTGCTGACTCTTCAGAGCATGTCTGGGACCTTTGGCACAGTAAAGCTGAGACCGGGTTTCCAATATGAAAGGACCAGTATTGGCACAGGACACTCCAAGACCAAGTTCTCAGCACAAAGGAGATTTATTTAGCCCAGAGGGGCAGCCACAAGGGGGCTTTTGGTTTCTGGACTTCAATGCTTTGATAGCTGGACCTTGGTAATCCGCTTTACGGGGAGGAAGTGGCCAAATGAGGGAACAGACCTTGTGGCTAGCTTTAGGAATGTAATCTAATGGTTTTCAGCAAGGCAGAGGGGATGGGGGAAGCGCAAAGCCTGCTAGAGCTGTGTTGGCCATGTTTGGGTCTGCCTGAGTCCCTTTGCCTACTCGGGTGTTGGGGAGGGGTTCTTTCCAAGGAGCAGGGATAACTCCAAAGCTGCTGTGCCATCAAGGAAATGCCCAACTAATGCTGCAACTCGGGAGCCCTCTGCACGGCTCGTAGGCAGCCCAGCAACCCAACAGCCCAAGAAACGGTCTCAGAAAGGGAGCTTCTCTTCTGCTGTCCCAAACCCAAAAGGCTGCCAGTATCTCCTCCTGCAGGGGACCGTGGAGTTGGCCTAGTCTAGCTAGCTGCCTTGAGGGAAGCATTTGTCATAGGTTTTTCAGGTTAGAGTCCGTGGCTCCTAAGGCACGGCATGGTGCTCAGTTCCTGAGAAACCAAGGTACTCCCCCAGTCAGTGAAGCCTTCAGACCACCCAGGTATCTCTGCATTCCCTAGAAGTCAGAGAAGCATCTAGAAGTGTTGGGGGGTATTCACTAGAAAAGACTACTTGTACATGGGTTTCATAGAAAGTCTTCATTAGCCGGCTTTGACTACAATGGGTGTTCAGGATGTACCACTGAGCTTTTCTCAGGATGAGCTTTTAAGCACAAAAACTAAGGAATGCTATTGGGGTTCTGCCCCTTGATAGCCTTCACTCAGAGTTCCAGAAAACACGCTACCGGTGCCTGATAAATTTGAGGGGTTAACTAACAAATCCATGTGCGCAAAACTCTTTAGTCCATACACTTTATTCTTCTGAGTCAGTTCTCTCTCTATACAGCTTCTATTCTGCTCTCATACTTAGCTCCTTTCTTGCTGGATTTCTCTCTACATTTATCTACTATTCTCCCCAAGTGCTGTCTTGATTCCTTCATCTTAGTTCTACCCCATCTTGGTCTTTCTCATCTCGTTCTTACCTGCCTAGTTCTTCCCCATCAGGCTCTTCCTCATCTACCCTTTGTCCTTCTAGTTCTCCATCCAGTTCTCTAATCTAGTCCCCCAGTCTCTGAGGTCTATAGTTATATACCCATGCAATAGCAATGCTCTGGCTAAGGCAAGGTCACCAGGCTTGAATTCTTACAGGGTCATAAAGGCAGATAAGAGTTTTCCTCAGGCAGTGACTATCAGGTTTTCTTTTACAACCCAAATGGGGAGTGGTTAAGGGAGGAGGTCAACTAAGAGCTAAAATCAGTTAATATATCAGTAAAAGGGAACTCATGTGCTCAAACTACATTTTTAAAAGTGGTTAGGTAAAATGTTAGCTGTCTATAATGTTAGTATAAATACCACTAAGGCTGTATAAGAAAGGAGGGTCTGAGCTTCATTTGTGCAAGAAACAGCTCTGCCCCTAACATCGTCTGTCTCCTAAGCCTGTCTCCAGAAGGGTGTTTACCTTAATTCAGGAGACTCAGCGGTTGGTCTGAAACCCTTTGTCCTGTCTGCCTTTTGGCTTTGGATGCTAGAGAAGTGTATGAGATAGAATACACTGTTAGAAGTTCTTGGGGAAGGTATGAGAGCACACAAGAAATTCATAGCAGGAAACAGCTGATGTATTAAAAGCCAAATAACACCAAATACTCCTTGAGATTAGGGTTCCTCTGGAAGAATTCCCCTGATTCCTCCATGTATAGCTTTACCATAGTCTGCTGAATTCCTACTATATTCTTGCGGCTCATAAGCAAAAAACCATATCCTGGGTTGACCTACTTCAGTTAACCAGAACGGTTAGCCAGAAGCAGAACTACAGAAGCCAAAAAGCAAGGTTAGCACATTTAGAGACTTTCCCAGAACTACGGACTATGACGGATTAGGTCTTTGTTTGCATTTTGGCAGGTGGTGAGATTTACAACCTGAATGGCACTTCCATCATGGAGTCAGTTGTGCTAAGGTCTGGGCCCTGATACAGAAGTTTGGCAGAACAATTAGTCTTGGGTATTAATCATGTGTACCTTGTATAACTTGCAAATGTCACTGTATCCTGGCAACCACAATTGTATTCTTCCTGGAAACTGCCATTATAATCTGTTTCTGATAAGGGGATAAAGATTCTGATTGCTTGCAATAAACTTGTCTCAACATCAGTCTTAATGAGACCCCTCCAACCTCACTTGGTTTTAATTCCCACTGACCATATCAGGATACCCTGGTTCGGCAAGAAAGTGCTTACATTCTACTACAGTTGTGTACTTCTTTAACTGCTGGGGAGGGGCCCTCAAGAGTCTTCCAAGTTTTGGTTCTCTCAGACAGACATTAGAACAAATTCTAATTGGTCTTAGTAATAAAAACCAGGTGTCAGATATAGGGGCAAATGCTAAATGATCAGAGAGACAAATAGCAAGCCACAGCCACCACCTCTCACTTCGCCAACTCCTCAGCCTGAAAGAGGGCTGAGCTCCTGTCTCCTCCCACCTTATACTCCTCTCTCTGCCCAGCCATACCACTTCCTGTCTCCACCTCCATAGTGCTGAGATTAAAGGTATGAGATCCCAAGTGCTGAGATCAAAGGTGTGTGTGCCACTGCCTGGCTCTGTTTCTCTTTTAGACAGGATCAAGCTTGTGTAGCCCAGAGTGGCCTTGAACTGATCTTCCTGCTTCCTCCTCCCAAGTGCTGGGATTAAAGGTGTGTGCCACCACTACTTGGCCTCTGGTGGCTAGCTCTGCCCCTTGATCTTCAGGCAAGCTTTATTTGTTAAAGCACAAACCACATTTCCCCTTTTTATCTAAAATAAAAAAAGAACATAACTAATATAAGAAAAACTATATACAGTAAGTACAATAACTATATACAATATATATAGGCAATAAATACATCAACAATGTCCAGTCCATTAACATTTGACAAATTCAGAGAAAATACTCCATATCTATCCTATCTTGGCGAGTCCAAAAGGTTGTACCTAACTCACTTTCTATTCTGACTGATGCTACCAAAATTATCTTTTAATGTCTCTCATCCTTATACACAGACATGTGAGCTTCTATTTATCTCAAGAGCCCTGACTGCCTCCAGGAGGAAATCTTTTTAGTTGGGAGGAAACTGCTGTTCAGTACCATACAGCCTGCAGGATCAATGACAGCAGAAGCAGCCACTGTTCACATGGCCTCTGCCAGTAAAGCTGGGGACCAGCTCATAGGCCCGCCCCCGAGACTGACTTCTGCCTGCCAGGTCTTACTCCCTAAAACTCCCACGACCTTCACAACAGCACCACAAACCCAGGGACCAAGTGTTCAAAATGTGAGTGTGGCATTTTAAATTCAAACCGCATTTGGCTCACAGTTAAATTCAAATTCACATTTGGCTCACAGTTAATTTTGTTAATTCATTTTAAAAGAAGATTTATTACTTATTATATATACAGTGTTCTGCCTGCAGGCCAGAAGAGGGCACCAGATCTCATTACAGATGGTTGTGAGCCACCATGTGGGTGCTGGGAATTGAACTCAAGACCTCTGCAAGAGCAGCCAGTGTTCTTAACCTCTGAGCCATCTCTCCAGCCTCTCTCTCTCTCTCTCTCTCTCTCTCTCTCTCTCTCTATATATATATATATATATATATATATATATATATATATATATATATATATATATATATATATATATATTTATTTATTTATGTTTTTGTTTGTTTCCTTTTTCTTTCCCATGAGCTGTGAACTTTTGGAGAGCCAAGGACTTGTTGGCCTGAGTCACTATGTGGCCTGGGCATAAATCTCAGGATGTTACCGTGGTGTGATCAGCAGTGCTGCCCTACAGGCTCCTGTTCAGCTTGGGAGTGAGACCCTTACACTGGCCACTGAGTTAATCAGTTCAAATGGGAGTGGGGTGAGGTGGGGTGGGGTGGGGTGGGGGATAACAAAAAGGCCATTAACTGTAAGCAGGCTCCTTGACTCAAAGCATCAGTCACAAGAGCATGAAGAAAAAGGTGTGGCTGAATAATGCCCCTTACAGCCATTGAACCAATCAGATTTAAGCACTATGAAGTAGTGGGCACTAGAGAGGCCACACCCAGTGACTCAGATTGCCAAGGCCATCTCAGGAACTGAAGAGTAAAGAGAAGAAGACCTGCAGACTTTGGGTTTGTGATGAGTTATGGACAATGAGGGAGCAAAGTGTGTATGAGTGTGTGTGTGTGTGTGTGTGTGTGTGTGTGTGTGTGTGTGTGAAGAAGTAGGATTTAAAAGAAGGAAAGAGACAGGGAGGGGATTCCAGGAAGCATGGGGAGGGAATATGGGGCCAGCAAGTCTATTCCATAGGACCATGGAGGGGTGGTGGACTCTAGATGTCCTATCCCTGGCTTGGGATGGCATCATCAGTGTCTTGTACCTCATTTGGCTTGGGCCAAGATGTTTGCGAAGCTCTAGCACTGAGCCCTGCCTCCTGCCCCTCATTGGTGGATTTTGGGCTTGGGTTCTGATGCTGCTGAGTCATCCCCCACCCGTCCCTGCTGCTGCTGAGCCACATCCCCAGCTCCTCATCCGCATGTTATAGCCACACGATTTTACCACTGAGCTAAATCTTCAGCCTCTTTTTGCTTTTTCTTTTGAGACCAGGTCAACACATTGTGTGGTAGTCTGAGCATCTGGGATGACGGGCCTATACCACCGCGCCTGGCTCAGACTCTCCTTTCTAGGGATCTCGGATGCTCCTTCCCGACACCTTTACCTTCTGTGCACAGCTTTTGTTCACCCAGAATCCTCTCCTTAGGCTGGGATCCATGGCTCCTGGGACCAAAATCAAGAACCTGGAGTCTCAGGCTCCATCAGGGAAGCGGGCCCAACAACCATTGCCTGTGTCCGTGCCAGTCATGCTGATTGCCTTGCCTCCCCCAGCAAAGGACTATCTCTGTCTCTCCATCACCTCCTTCTGCTTCTGCATCCTGCTGGCGATCCCAGCCCTGATGTTCTCCCTTAAGGTGAGTACCATCCAGCTCCTGATCACATCCCCCCTCCCGCTCCCTGTTCTCCCTCAAGTACCTCTTCATGTCCCATGGGGATCGTTCCCTCCCTCTTCACCATCTGGCTGCATGCCCCTTTTGGTTCCTTCAACTCCTGGGTCCTGCTAAGCTCCACTCTCTCATTCTGTTCCCTTCTTGGTCACTTCTTCTTCTCTTGGGGACCGAGCCCGACTTTCCAGGGATGCCCCTCCCTTCACCTCTTTCCTCTTGAACACCATCTTGCCTGCGTGGCCTTCACCTCCACAGACCCGTGAAGCTAACTACAATGGGGACTGGAGGCGAGCACAGAGGAACTCCAGGCTGGCCTTGGGCTTCAGCATCTCCAGCATCCTCGTGGGGTGCCTTCTGATGGCCAGCTCTGTTACATTAATATTTGAGACAGAGAGCATGACATCATCCTGAAGCCCACCTCATCCAGGGAGTTCTGTCTATTCTTGGAGCTTCTGACCTTGGAGCAACTGCCTGTGCTGAGGAAAGCTCCAGTGCAGCAACAATGCTGAGAGTAATAAAGATTTCGGGGAGGTTTCATCTGCTGTGTGTGGGGGTGTCTGGGCCCCCGTTCCCATGGCACCGTGGATCCACTTCTCCAGGTGCTGTGGGGCCCCTTCGGACAGTGTCATGGGCCATGGCATAATACAGCAGATGGCAATTTATATTCAGGTGTCAACCCACCAGATGAATAATCCTCTGATGGAGGAACCTCGTTCAAGCGAGGCTTACAAGGCAGGCCACAGACTGAATACCATTTGCTTCTGCTTGTAATTTCCCATGTGCAAAAACAGCTGTGGACTCTCCCCACCGCCTGGACTATAAGGTGTAATCTCGTGTAATGTGTACATGTAATCTCATGATTACATCTCAATCTTGTGGGCATTTATTCTGTGGACTGTCTGAAAGATGACTCCTCATAAAGCTGTATTGTCCATTTGATATCTATAATGTTAACTTACACAGAGTATAGTGAATAAATATGAATGCAAAGAAATACTACACAATTCAGGAATTATAAGTCCCTGAGAAGTGTTTGAATTCAGAGCTCAGGCTGACGTAAGAAAAGAGTTGCATCTCCCCAGCTCTAAGACAGCTGATTTAAGGCTTCAAAGTAACTTTAGATTAAGACTAGATGCCTTGCTAATGGATTTTAAGATATACTTTCCCAGAAATAGCAGTCTAGTTCACAAGGACATACGGAGCGAGCTGCCTAGGTTGTAAATACAAAAAAGCCCAAATATTGCTAGCTGGCAAATGATTTTGTCTTTGCACAATTCCTGATTTCAATTTGTAAAAATATATTCTGACTAGTCAAGGCTACAAAAATAAATAAATAAAATATCTTGACTCTGTAGCCCCTAATGAGGGCTGCAGGTGTTCTTAAGACAATCAGAAGTTACACGAAGGATAGAAAAAAATATATTTCAAGATTTTAAAACCTTTTATTGTCACTGTGCCTTTGGAGAATGTCATAATGAGCTCATATCAAGAAATTTAAGGTAAACCTGAGTTCCAACCAAAGCATTTATGACATAGCTCTCTTTCTGTAAACATTTCTAGAACGCTCGGCATTTCTGTTAATTACAAAATGTTAGTTTAAAATGTTACTACAGTTAGAAATATAGGATGTACGCACAAATTTCTTATTTCTCTTAGACTCCTCAAGAGTTTCACTATCTCTCTAAATAGATAACAATAATTGGATCTTCCTTTGGAGTTGCAGCTGCAGCATTACAGCCCCAGCATTCAGAGAGCTAAGATTTATTACAGGATTGGCTGTTTCTTATCGTTTTCTGAAATGTGACCTTAAAATATAGCTCCTGTATTCTGCATGAAAGAGGCTATTAAAAGTTGGAGCCAACATGAGAAAATAGACAGAGAAGCCAAGATGGGAAAAAAATGAGAGAATAAAAAAAAGTTACCATCAGTATGCCTGTGATCCCCCCCCCCCCAAAAAAAACCCACAGATAAAAAAATGTTCCTAAAGCCCTCGCTACTCAGTGGCATTCTTTTTACAACCCTGCAGCAGCCTTGAAAGCTGGTCTTACAGGTTGTGATAAGAGAGTAAACATTTATCAACGTCAGGGTCGGGCTCAGTCCTAAGGCAGATGGAAGAGGCACAGCTCTTTGCGGATGACTGTCAAGGGAAGACAGGCATGGGGTCTGCCTTAGCGTCTCTGCTGCTGTGATGAAACTCCATGACCAGAAGTAACTTAAGGAAGAGAGGGTTTGCGTTAGCCTCTTTCCCTTTTCCAGAGGGAAAGAAAGCATGGCATAGAAGGAGCAGGAAGCAAAGGTCATATTTTTGTCTTTACCCAAGAAGCGGTGGGATGGTGGTGGGGTGTGGGGTGGGCGGTGGGGAAGGAAGGGAAGAGAAAGGGAGAAGAGAAGAGATAACGAGAATGAGCTCTCCTCAGGGTTATACCTCGTCCTGCAGGAGCACGGCTCCATCTCCCACAGCTTCCAAACCTCCCCAAACAGCGCCACCAACTGGGGACCCAGTGTTCAAACACGTTAGCCTAAAAAGGAAGTTTCTCATTCAAACTCCCGCTGCGTTGCACGCCTATAGTCTCAGTACTGGGAGCCAGAGGCAGGAGGATGATGAGTTTAAGGCCAGCTTGGCTTATAGAGTGAGACTTTGTCTGAGAAAACAAAATCAGTACAATGACTTCCGTATGTAATGCCAGCGCTTGGGCGGCTCGGACAGGAGGAACACAAGTTGGAGGACAGTTTGAACTATAGACATCGCAAAAAACAAGCAAAAACTTAAAACTACAACAACAAGAAAACCCTTTCATTTACTGGGTTGGGGATCTAGTTCAGTGGCTAGGCATTTGCTTAGCCCGAGGAAGGCTCTGAGTTCAGTTCCCAGCACTATAAACAACAAAGACAAAAAGCTGGCCGTGGTGGTGCCTTTAATCCCAGTACTCAGGAAGCAAGAACAGGTGGATCTCTGAGAGTCTGGGCTAGCCTGGACTATGTAGCGGATTTCAGGCCAGCCAGTGCTACCTATGAGAACCTGTCTTAAAAGCAAAAGAAGGGGGTTGGAGACATGGCTCAATGGTTAAGAGCATTGTCAGCTCCTCAGAGGTCCGGAGTTCAATTCCCAGCAACCAGAGGGTGGCTCACAATCATCTATAATGGGATCTGATGCCCTCTTCTGGCACGCAGGTGTATATGCAGATAGAGCACCATATACATAAAATAGAAAATTCTAAAACAAAACAAAACAACAAAAACAAAAACAAAAAAAAACCGGACTTGGTGGTGAATGTCTTTAATCCCAGCACTCAAGAGGCAGAGGCAGGCGAATCTCTGACTTTGAGGTCGGCTTGGTTTACAGAGCGAGTTCCAGGACAGACAGGGCTGTTACACAGAGAAGGGGAAGAAATGAAAAGGAAATATAGAAAAAGGTTTCAGCCTGAGTCCTGGTGAAAAACTGTGAGTTGGGGGATGGGGGGTGGCTTATTCTGGGAGTTTAGAGGAGTGGGAACCTTGGGCTGGAGAGATGGCTCAGCGGCTAAGAGAACACTTCAGCACCCATGCCGAGCCGCTCACACTGGCCTGTAACTCCAGCTTCAAGGGATCAGACACATCCTTCTGGACTCCATAGATAGCTGCACTCATACATACAGATTCCCACACAGACACATGCAGAGTTAAAAAAATGAAATGAATCTTTAAAAAATGATTGAGTTACATTGAAGGTAAAAGAATTCTTAAGAAATGTGGTGTGTGTGTGTGTGTGTGTGTGTGTGTGTGTGTGTGTGTGTGTATGTATGTATGTATGTATGTGTGGTTTAAATTTAACACATGGTCTTATGTAGCCCAGTCTGGCCCTACCTTTCTATATTGCTGAGGATGACCTTAAACTTTTGATCCTCCTACCTCCACTTCCTGAGTGCTGGAATTACAGGTGTGTGCCACGATACCTGGGTTATTGTGGTGATACATTGTACCCTAATAAAACTTGCCTGAAGATCAAAGAACAGAACAAGTCACTAAACATAGATGTCAGGCAGTGGTGGCACACACCTTTAATCCTGGCACTCAGTTGGCAGAGATCTGTCTGGATCTCTGTGAGTTCAAAGCCACCCTGGAATGAGATTGACTCAGTCTAGGAGCGAAAGAGAGCCAGGCAGTGGTGGCACACATTTTTAATGCCAGCACTTGAGATCTCATGCCTTTGCTTGGGAAGCACACATGCCTTTAATCCCAGCACTAAGAAAGAAGTGATGGCTGGGCGGCGGCGGCGGCGGCGGCAGCGGCGGCGGCGGCGGGGCACGCCTTCAGGCAGATCTCTGTGAATTCAAGGCCAGCCTGGGCTACAGAATGAGTTCCAGGAAAAGTGCCAAAGCTACACAGAGAAACCTTGTCTCAAAAAAAAAAAAAAAACCAAAACCAACCAACCAAACAAACCAAAACCAAAAAAAAAAAAAACAACAAAAAAAAAGAAAGAAAGAAAGGAAGAAAGAAAGAAAAAGAAAAAGAAAGAAAAAAGGAAAAAGAAAGGAAGAAAGAAGTGATGGATAAAGGTATAAAAGGCACGAGGAGACAGGAACTGAAGCCTTTTCAGGCTGAGGAATCCTAGAGGTAAGATGTGGCACTGCCTTGTTCCTTTGTCTTTCTGATCTTTCAGCATTTACCTCAATATCTGGCTCTGGGTTTTTATCAATAAGACCATTTAAGAATTTATGTCACATCTGGCATCCAACTTCTGGGGCATGAATTCACGAAAAGGCCGCTTGCCTGTGGCTTAGGCCGGGGCCACACCAGGCCAGAGTGCCCACCCTGCCAGCTCAGTTTCTGTTGCAGCCTCTCTGCAGCAAACTCCACAGGCTTTTGGGCCCCCCAAACCGCAGGAGTGAGCCACTTTTCACACATTTTCCCTGTGAGATGGCTGATTCTTTCGCTTCTGTCCTCTCCTGGTGGGTTGTGGCTTTCCTTGGGCCCCCTCCTCGGGCTGCTGCCACACTGTCATCCGAATCATCACTGTCAGCAGATTTGGTGAGTCAATTGGGATTTTTTTTTTCAATTGGGATTTCTTAGAGAGAGAAGTTAGTTAAAAGAAAAAATTTTCCCCACATTATAAAATGGGAAACATTGTTACAATGGAAAATGTTTGGTCTTCAGTTAGACTATACATTAAACAGTATGAAAATGGAACAATTAAATGAGAGGATAATTAATGTTGATGGGATTTATGTAACGTCAATTATAAATATTATTTGTTTGATCATCTCTGTTTTATCATTAAAAATGTTGGCTAATATGAGTGCCAAGATAAAAATTTTAGAAAAATCTGTTAAAACAGAGCATAGAGATATTCAAACCCAGACAGAGGAATTTAAAGGTGAACTAATCTCAGCAGTGCGTTATATGGTTGCAGAGAAACAGCCTAAGGCTTTCAAACAGCCAACCTTAATCTATCCAGTAACCTTACAGGAACTACCAAATGATAGATATCCCCAAGCCTGGGTACAAGTTGATGGGACTCCTGTGCAAATGTTAGATTTGAGGAGATTCAAAAAAGCAATAGTCTCATATGGCATCTACTCATCTTTTGTGAAGCAGATGTTAAACTCATGGCCAACTTGTAATAGAATTATCCCTCATGACTGGAGAGATTTCATTACAGCTGTCTTAGAGGCTGTTTCCCAATTACAATGGAGGACCTGGTGGAAGGATGAGGCTAAGACCATTGAACAACAAAATAGGGCTAGAGATATTGAAATCTCCCAAGATCAATTTCTTGGAGAAAGTAATTATCCTGATATACAAAGACAATCTTTATATTATGACCACATCCTGGCTTTATGCCGAATGACAGCCTTGAATACTTGGGACAGAATTGAAGAAGTAGGAAAGAAAATGGAGTCATTTGCTAAAGTTATACAGGGCCCAAAAGAAACCTTCACTGATTTCTTTTTTTTTTTTTTTTTTTTTTTTTTTAATGAAGGTTCACCAAAGTCATTTAATCTGTCAGTTTCTCATTCATTTTTATGTCTTAATAATATTCTATTGTATGAGTAAGCCACATTTTATTTCTCTCCAGTATTTGATAGCTATTTGAGTTGTTTTAACTTTTTTACTATTAGCAACACACTGCTGTAAACCTTCATGTACATGTTTCATAGGTGCACATTTTCAGTAGTTTGAGGTTATATTCCTAAGGGTAGAATTGTTGAGTAACAGAGTAACAATGTTTTGCATTTTGACCAACCACCAGACAGTTTTGCCAAAGTGGCACACCATTTTACAATCTCACCAAATCCTTGTTTTTAAGGCTCTGATTTTTGTATAAAAGCATTCAATCATTCTGTCAGACCAAACCAGGAAAAGTAAGCTATAGTTCAGAGCTGTTCTATTCCATTTACTATGCAAAGCCAATCTTGGCATTTGCAACTCTCAGCCCTTTTGAGTATTCTTGCAGTGTTCACCTTTTCCTCCACCACTTTTTTTTTCTTCTTTTTTTCTGGTTTATTTCTATCTATTACAAATGTATAAAAAATCCTCCATCAACACTGCTGATAGCAGCAGAACCTTGAGAAATATACCTTTGGTTTGCCTCAGAAAAGGAACACATATTGTACTGTAAAGTTTATAAAATCGGCGCAAAACATTGTAATAATGTTACAATACCAGTTTTAAGAGTTCAGTGACTAATGGGGAGCCGATGGGATACATGCAGAACTGTGAAAGCGATCTCACTTAGCCAGCTGTACACGTAGACTGTAAATCTACATTCAGATCATTTCTGAACTAAGACTATCATCTCAGTTTATCTGTTGAGGTCAACCAGGAAACCCTAGAATATACCTTGATTTTTACAAATAAACAAAATAGGGGAAGGGGTTTCTTCAGCATTTCAGTCCACGAGTAACAGTATCCTAACAGGCAAAGTGTTCTCTCACTGTCAACATAGAATGAACTGCTGCTGGAGGTCAACTTGGGCTTTACATGCATAGTAGTCCAAGTTGTTGACCTCATGACTTTAAAAAGTAACTCTAAAAAAGTAAAATGGCCCTTCTTGGAAGACTAAAAAAAGACATCCAGCCACAGTTGTAAAAAGTCTCATCAAAACAATATACCCTTTTATGAATTACGCCTCAATTAAAAAAAAAAAAGTAGCCCCGAATAAGAAGCAGCTCTGAAAAAGAAAAAATAACTTAAGATATTTGAAAAAAAACAAGGTGAATACAGGTTCAAAAGTAATTAAGATATATTTTCTTAAGGCTATCTAGAATTAGGCTTTAAAGAATTCTGCCATTTCAAGTTTACCACTAGTTACTATATACCTATTTACAAACAAGATGTTCACCTTTTTTGTTCCTTTATCAAGAGAAAAATCTACCTTCAGACTATGAGGGTGGTATGCAAATATTACATTTTTCAAATGGAAGAACTCCAAACTGCACTAGAAGTTCCAATCACTAAGACACTTTCCATTGAAATGATTTAAGTACAACTACATGGCACCAAGGTTTAGGCCTAATATAGGCCTGACAACCAAGTCCTTGTTTTCTGGAAGAAAGGCCTCAAAAGTCCCACTCAATTCCATATAACAATACTTCAAAGATCAATTAGGTTTTCCTTTCCTTAATATTTTTGTTTTTGACTTCTAATCCTAAAGACTAGATTAAAACTTAGCTCATTTCCCAGAAGGCATTGCTTCCCTTTGCTCTATGAAAGAGTCCACCAAGACCTCTTCCTCAAAACCATCTAGCCCCCAGCCTCCAGCCTTTGCTTGTGATGCATCTTTCTCAACATCCTGAAAAGGTAATGTAGGTAAAATATGCTCATAAACATTAAAACTAGTTGTTAGAAAGACGTAACTAGCTTTATAATTTAAGTTTTAAAGCATAAATACTTGCAGCTTAATCTGCACTGACAATGATTGTCGAAGCCTAGAATTCAACATTTACAAATTCTCATTCACACACACAAAACACACTATTATCACACAACTTGTGTCTTGAGAGAATCTTCTGCTTTTTAAATCTTTGGCCTCCCAGTCAATCCCAAATTCAACCAACTTTTCCAAGTTCTGGTAGTTACCTGGACCACTGAGGCATTGCCACAAGACTTCTTCTCTTTTGAAACATCCTTTTTCTCTAGATATTAGGATAGCTACACCAGCTTGTTTCTTCTGTGGTGTATGTTGGTGTGGGATTATCTATTGCTTGATTTTTCATAGATGTGTTTAGCTTCTTTGGGTTGAATTTTCCCTTCTAGTGCTTTCTGTAGGGCTGGGTTTGTAGACAGGTATTGATTAAATCTGGTTTTATCCTGGAATATTTTGTTTACTCCGCCTATGGTGATTAAGAGTTTTGCTGGGTATAATAGTCTGGGTTGGCATCCGTGGTCTCTTAGTGTCTGCATGAGATTTGCCCATGATCTTCTAGCTTTCATAGTCTCTATTGAGTAGTCTGGTGTTATTCTGATGGGTTTACCTTTATATGTTACTTGGTCTTTTTCCTTTGCGGCTCTTAATATTTTTTCTTTGTTCTGTGTGTTTAGTGTTTTGATTATTACGTGGTGAGGGGACTTTTTTTTTTGGATCCAGCCTATTCGGTGTTCTGTAAGCTTCTTGTATCTTCATATGTATTTCTTTCTTTAGGTTAGGAAAGTTTTCTTCTATAATTTTGTTGAATATATTTTCTGTGCCTTTGAGTTGGTATTCTTCTCCTTCTTCTATCCCTATTATTCTTAGGTTTGGTCTTTTCATGGTGTCCCAAATTTCCTGGACGTTTTGTGTTATGACTTTTTTGTCTTTAGTGTTTTCTTTGACTGACGAATCTATTTTCTCTATCATGTCTTCAGTGTCAGAGATTCTCTGTTCCATCTCTTGCAATCGGTTGGTTATGCTTGTTTCTGTAGTTCCTGTTCGTTTTGTCAGGATTTCTATTTCCAGCATTCCCTCAGCATGTGTTTTCTTTATTGTCTGAAATTCATTTTTCAGATCTTGGAATGTTTCTTTCATCTGTTTAATTGCTTTTTCTTGGCTTGATTTGATTTCTTCCCATTTTTTGTTCGTTTTTTCTTCCATTTCTTTAAGGGAGTTTTTAATTTCCTCTCTAATGGAGTTTTTCATTTCCTCTTTAACGGAAGTTTTTATTTCCTCTTTAAGAGAGTCTTTCATTTCCTCTTTAAGGAAAGTTTTTATTTCCTCTTTAAGGTAGTTTTTCATTTCCTCTTTAAGGAAAGTTTTTATTTCCTCATTGAGGGAATGTTTTATTTCTTCTTTAAGGGCCTCTATCATCTTCTTAAAGTCATTTTTAGGGTTGATCTCTTCTGTTTCTTCTGTCATGGTATGTTTAGGTCTTGCAGGTGTAGAATCACTAGGTTCTGATGTTGCCATATAGGTCTTTATGTTGTTGCCTGTATTTTTGCACTGGCGTCTACTCATCTTTTCCTCTTTGCGGTGCAGGTGGTGTCTGTGTCTGAGAGTGCCTCTCTTGTTCTAATTTTTAGTCTTGGTTTAGTAGGGGTTCTTGGTTAAATTGGTGCTATTGGGCTGTTTCTTCAGGGACAGCTGATTTCAGTCGGTGAATTATATACTTATGATTCTCGTGATCTGGTTTGGTGACTGGGTAGCGCCTTCTTCTGTGTTCCCAGGTCACGTTTTGTTCATTTGTCAACTCCTCAGCTGATCTTGTTTCTTCAGACTTCAAACTGTAGGCATCTGAATCCTCTCCCAGATGGGTTTCAGCTGAGCAGGGTAGTCTCACCAACACCTCCAAGTTGTTGGGTTTCACAGGATCAGCAGTTGGGCCCTCTGCTTATCACTGCTGCCGGGCCCATCCACCTCTGCGAACTGCCACGGGGCCTGTATGTCCCTGTCGGCCGCTACCAACGGGCCCTTCCACCTCCGCAAGTCGCCGACCTGCGTCCGCCTGTCTCCACCGCGTGGCCTGTCTGTCTCTGTGGGCTGCCGCCAGGCCTGAATGTCTCTGTCGGCCGCCGCCGCCGCCGGTCCTGTCCACCTCTGTCTGCTTATCTCTGCCGCAGGGCCTGTCCACCTCTGTGGGCCGCCACTGTGCCTGAATGTCTCCGCCAACTGACGCTGGGCCTAAATGTCCCTGTCAGCCACTGCCGCCGGACCCGTCTACCTCCGTGGGCCGCTGCCACAGGCCTACCTGCGTCTGCTTGTCTCCGCCATCTTGAGTCGTATCCCTTCACTGATTTCTTACAAAGACTTCAGCAGTAAATAGAATGATACCAAATTCAGAAGCTAGACAAATAATAATTGAATCTCTGGCTTTTGAAAATGCTAATGCACAATGCAAAAGGGTAATTAGGCCATTAAAGGCAAGATCAGCACCCTTGCAGGAATGGATTAATTCAACAACTAATATTGAATCTCATGACTGTGATGATGCTTGGATAGGAGAGGTGATTTCCAGAGGCTTGAAGAAAAATGTAATGTCAAATGTTTCAATTGCAGTAAACAAGGTCACCTAAAAAGGGACTGTAAACAGGGCGTTCTTAGAAATAATGTTTTTTTCAAGTAATAATCCCAACAGAACATCCCTCCCTTCTGGATTATGCAGAAGGTGTGGTAAAGGCAGACACTGGACTAATGAATGTAGATCAACAAGGGACAGGCAAGGTAATCCTTTGCCTTTGCCATTGGGAAACTACCTGAGGGACCTCTTGCATGCCCCCATGTCAAATTCAGTTCAGTTGTTTTCTGTCATCATGGAAGAAACTCCTTCCCAGAGCAATTAAAGAACCTAATGCCTATTATAAAAAAAACTGCTCTGCTCTGGATGATAGAACATCTTTAGAAAATAAAACAAAAATTTAAGGAGAAACTGTAAATCAAAATTGATAAAGATTAGATTTGGAAACTCCTCAAAGTTAGGGTTGGGGAAGGGTTTTGTTTTTGTCTTTCAGGAGAATGAAGGCTAAGGAATCTGAAGAACACTGAACAAATGAGATATCTTAAGAAAAAGGACAAATCATTCAGAAAAAAACATTGTCTCACAAAAAAGGTTTTCTACAGTGAACCATAACCATGCCTAATAGTGACTTTGAAGTCTCCAAAAAGATGATGAGACCCTACAATGAGGATTCCATCAGGACAATGGTAATGCCACTAAGCTGACAAACACCACCCAAAGATCGGCTTTGGACTGCAAACTGCTCAGGACAATTTTGAGATGACTACCTGAGATGGTCCAGCCTCACAGACTCCCCTAGCCAGGACTGAGACAAGCCCTGCACTTTCTCATTACCCTGAGACTGGACAACAAGTGATACAGCTCCCTCTCCCAGGACTTGACAATTAACCCCAATTTTTTTTGAGGATCCCCTAAACACGCTATCGCCCCCAGACAGCAGGAAGTAATTTTAAGAACACAATGCCCACATTGCCAAGAGGTGGGGCAGGTGGTTTTGGGTCATTCAGTGGGTTATGGATAATTGTCATGGTTTAGTATGGTTGATTACAAGTTGTTATTAGTAATGGTCAGGAAAAAGCTAAACAAAGAAGATTAGATTCCGGGTTCTTTTTTGAAAAAAAAAAAATAGAGATAGAAATAATAGGAAAAAAGGGTAGATTATTGAATCTACTCTGAAAAGAAAAAAAAGAGGATATAAATATAAGATAGTAAGGTAGATTATTGAACCTACCTTTAAAAAGTAACTACTAGTTTTAAACATTTTACATTGGATTGGATTTTTGTATATTGCATACAAATTATGTATATTGATACAAATTTGAGATTTTTTTGTTAGAACATTCTGTACATACATTTCTAATCTTGTTCAAGGTATTGTACCTATACAGCTCATTTAATAATGTAAGGCAATTTGCTAGTCCTTGAAAGTTATTACCAACTAATTAGGATTTAAAGGAATGCAAGTCAGTAGTTAGTCATTACAATCAAACTTGTAGTCATACTAGGTATGTTTTCAAGGTCAAACAGAAATATATTTCATATAGATAGGTCATCTTCAAACATTTCAGAGATCTACAGACTAGGCATTTAAGATGTTTTCATAACATAGATTCTTTTTTATGACTATGAGACATATCTACTCCTGGCATGAGCATCGAAGAAACTCCATACAGAGTTCTTTGTGGCAAAAGTTAGCCACTGGCCAAGAAAGTACCTCGACTGCTGACAGTATGCTGTCCAAAATGGACAAGCGGGACACAAAAGAGAGGACTGCTGAACTTTGCTAAGACAAAGTAGGACAGCACTTCAGAAAATCCTGCTTCACAGATAAGTCTGTCAAATATGCTAAGCCTATAGGCCAAAGATGGATGCCCCGACATTGTAGAGAAACCTCGGGTGACTGTCCAGTCGGCTGTTTCTGTCATTTTTCACATTTTTTGAAAGTCACTTGTTTGCACTTCCTGCTTATTCAGTTAATATTATTTCCTTCTCAGGTCTCTGAGGGAGTTGAAGATTAGATAGTCATAGATATAGTTTTCCTTGTTAACAAATTCAGAAAAGAAACTCACTAAAGAAATGGTAAGTGTATAAGATTGAAAGACATCAAAAGGTAGTTTGGGGTTAGTAGGATTTAGGATAGAAATTTAGGATAGAAAGCAAATTAGGTACAACATTTTGGACTCACCAAAATAGGATAAATCATGGAGTACTTTCTCTCAATCTGTCAAATGATTATGGACTGGACATTGTTAATGTAATTCTTGACTGTATATTGTCTATACTTATTGTATATAGTTTTTCTTATATTAGTTATAACCTTCTTTTATTATTTTAGACAAAAAGGGGAAATGTGGTGATATATTGTACCCTAATAAAGTTTGCCTGAAGATCAGAGAACAGAATAAGTCACTAGATTAAGCATAGATGCCAGGCAGTGGTGGCACACACCTTTAATCCTAGCACTCAGGAGGCAGAGATCCATCTGGGTCTCTGTGAGTTCAAAGCCACCCTGGAATGAGATTGACTCAGTCTAGGAGAGAAAGAGGGCCAGACAGTAGTGGCACACACCTTTAATCCCAGCACTTGAGATCTCATGCCTTTGCTTGGGAAGCACACATGCTTCTAATCCCAGAATGGGTGGAATCTGCTTTTATAGGTCACCATGTGCATGCGCATTTGGGCTTACATAGGTTCGCCATGCATGTGCATAGATTACATGACCACAAGGTGCACAGATTACATAGGACATAGGCCCTGGGCTGACTAAGCATTTTGCCTGACTGCTGCACTGGACATGCGCAGTCATGTAGCTAGGAAGTGGCTACAAATTATAACAGTTTCTGCCTGCCGAAAAGGACCACTTCCCTTGGCATACACCTATGGTTACATATCAAAGCTCCTTGGTCCCTAGTAACATGTACTTGTCATGAATATCAAAGCCCCACACTAGCCTTCCAGCCGTTCTCCCCTCCCCCTCCACTATGGCAGCCTCCAGGCTGTTCTAGATTCCCTTCCCACCCTGTTCTTTATAACACAAATTGCTTCTTCCTCATTCTTCTCTCTGCACTCTTCTCTCCGTTCCTGACACAACCCTGGCTCTGGCCAGTATGCCCCCTTCTCTGCTCCCCAACTCAGACATAGCCATGGTTTCTTTGGACTCCCCAGATACCTCAGGCTGTTCTCTTCCATATTCACATATTTATCTATATTTCAAATGCACCCATGGAGCAGTCAGTCTGTGGTTTCTGTTGTGTCAATCTGACAGAGAGAAGGTTGGAAAGGTTTATTTCCGAGTTTCAGACGTCTGCCAGGCCATGCACGGTGAGGCTCATGGGAGCATGTACAACTCTGTCTGCAGCAGCAGAAGTGTGAGGCAGCCCCGGCTCAGAAGGCTCAGGCTGGGAAGCAAAGACCATTGGCACAACTTTCAAAGCTTTGCCCTCAGGGACCCACTTCCCTTGGCCAAGCCGCCTTCCTAAACACTCCACAGCCTTCAAGACAACGCTACAAGCTGAGGGCCAGGTGTTTAAAACACGAACCCATGGGGGACATTTCAGAGTCAAATACGTTCAGATAAACATGGGCTGGCAAGTTGGCTCAGTGGGTGATGGTACTTGTGGCCAAGGATGATGGCCTGAGTTTCATCCCCAAACATACAGGGTGGGAAGAGAGAATCAGTTGTCTTCTGACCTCCACACCTGTGCCACGCCATGAACACATACACATACATACACATGAATAAATAAATAATGTAAAAACACACAAATATAACCATTTCGATTTTATTTATTTATTTATTTATTTATTTATTTATTTATTTATTTATTTATTGGTTTCTCGAGACAGCGTTTCTCTGTAGCTTTGGAGCCTGTCCTGGAACTTGCTCTGTAGACCAGGCTGACTTCAAACTCACAGAGATCCACCTGTCTCAGCCTCCCAAGTGTTGGCATTAAAGACGTGCGCCGCCGCCGCTGCTGGCACCACCCGGCTTCAATTTTATTTTTGAGATGGTGCTGCTATGTAGCCCAGGTTAGCCTTACACTTTAGATCCTCCTGCCTCAGCTTCCCAAGTGCTGGGGTTACAGGCCTGTTCCACTAGCAATCTGTATCTGTAGATGCAAAGCCCTTTAAGTAAACAACGGGGGAACAAAGGGCTTTCCAGCTTGAGCGGCAACCATGAGGCACAACTCCTGTTCTTCTGTGTGGGAATAAATAACATCAGGGAAGGCACAGTGGCTGCAGAGTAAGGCAGAAGGGACCCGGAGGCAGGCACAGGAGAGCCATGTCACTGGGTCTTGGGTACTCTGTGAGAACTTGGCTTTCAGCTGGAGAGGCAGAGCCAGGCCAGGGCTCCGAACACGGAGCAATCTGGCTCTACCATTCACATACTCCCTCTGGACAAGTTTGGGGAGCAGACTGTCGGGAGTGGGTGGGGTGGGGGGCAGACTGTTAGGATGTACAGATAGGAGGTGATGGAGGCTGGACCAAGCTGGGAGCAGAGAAGGGAGATAAAGTTGCATCTACATATAATGACCTTGAGACCCTAAAGCAAGGGCTCTGCCTAGAACCTTTCCAATCTAGTCAAAGGTGGGAGGGGACCAGGATGCAGGAGCCTTGGCTGCCAGTTTAGCAAGCTTGAGGGGGAGCAAACCTTGTTCTCTGTTCTTTTCCTCACCACCTGCACCCGAGACAGGCCTGAGAAGGAGTGAGATGCAAGGTCCTTGAGTGCCCAGTGTCTGCCTCAACCTCCTGTGTCTGCAATGATGGGGGAGTGAAGGGCACTGCTGGGCCCACTATCTTATCAGTGCGTCTCAAACACAAACTGAAAGTCAAGGTCACAACGAGGTCCACACGCTCAGCAAACATTCCCTGGGGCCAGCCTGGGCCGGGCAAGCAATGCAGAACACACAGTGCACACTGGGACATCTGGGACCTGTCTTCCTGGAAGTGCAGAGTGGGAATGAATTGTTACCAAATGGGTGACAACTCAGGGCTGTGGTGGAGAATTACTGAAGGGAATGGTGAGGCCTGAAATGTTACTTTTGTGTTGCACTGATGTGGCAGAAACAGCCTATTGAACTACCTTTTGACTCATGGTTCAAAGGATCCGTCCTTAGCCACTCGGTCCCACGGACTGGGGTAGAACATCATGGAGGTGGGGGTGTCTGGAGGAGGAGACTTCACAATAGACAAAAGCGGACCGTTCGTGTGTAGAGAGTCCTGGGACTAGCTGTAACCCTCAGAGGCACACCACGAATGACCCACCTCCTCTAGCTAGGCCTCCTGAAATTTCTAGAACCCCTTCAAACAGTGCTAGCAGCTGGGGACCAAACATTCAATACAGGAGTATTCACACATAGGGGGATTTCTGATGTAAACTTAACAGCTGGAATGAGGGAGAAGAAGAGGGAGGGAGAGGGAGGGAGGAAGGAGGGGGAAGATCGTCAGACAGACAGAATATGAATATGAGGCTGTTGAGGGGAAGCCAAGGGAAGTCTTAGATCCACTGGGCCAAGAATCATCTTGGAATGATCATTTTATTCATTAGAAAAAAAGATTTATGCTTTATTTACTTATTTGTGTGTACACGCTCGCTAGCGCGCGCGCGCGCGCGCGCGCGCGCGCGCACACACACACACACACACACACACACACACACACACGGGTACACCCTATGTGTACTCAAGTACTCACAGAGGCCAGAAGAGAGTGTTGGATCATCTGGAGCTAGAGTTACAGGTGGTTGTAAGCTGTCTGATATGGATGCTGGGAACTGAACTTGAGTCCCTGTACAAATAATATGTACTCTTAAGCACTGAGCCAACTCTCCAGAACCCTGCTGGTGTGTGTGTGTGTGTGTGTGTGTGTGTGTGTGTGTGTGTGTGTGTGTGTGTGTGTTACCAAGAATGGAATCCAGGGCATTGCATATACTAGGCACTGAACCACACCCCCAGCCCCTCACTGGGGGACTCTAGGCAAGTGCTCTACCATTGAAATGAACATTTTGAAAAACAGAAGGTCTCAATCCGGAAATGGAAAACAGTGTGAGGAAGAAGGTTACAGCAGGCGCCTGAGCCTTTTCAGGCGTAGGAAGTGTGTGTGTACAGGAAAGTCTGTCAAATGTCCCCATGCTCGTGAGATGCTCTCCTTCTCTTCAATGGTCTCTCCCCTGACACTTCTTTCTTAGGGGAAGAAAACTACATTAAATTCTGACCATTGTTCAAAAACAAGCTTGAACTCTCTGGTGTGCCTCAGGTCCAGTGAGGCACACACTGCGGACTTGTGCAGGGACTGCATCCTAGAACACCCGCCATTCTTGAAGCCTTTGCCCTTGAGTTGTGCCAGGAGCTTCCCATTAGCCTGAAGTGGCATTACACAGTCCCCCAGCCCCACTCCATGGGCTACAGTCCATCCAAGGTACCAGGCACACCCAGCTCCAGCCTGGAGGTAGAAGTCTAGATGTTCGCCACCTAGAGATGGTGTTAGTACTTATACACGTGATAAAAGGATAATTTCATCAAGCAAGGCGCTCATCCCAAACATACAGGATTGAGTACAACCTGGAGACTGCGTAATTGGAGAAGCCAGTGAAAATGTTCAGTCGTCAGCCATTGTTCACTTGAGATGGACGATGCCATAAGGATGGTCCAAATTCAGGGTGGCTGTAGCAAGCACTGTCTTTGGGTGGTTGGGTGTAGGAGGCTGGGAGCATCGGAAGACATTGTCGGGGTGGACAGTGACTCTATTAGCCACAGGATCAGGCAGTGACGGTGCGCACTCGGGCGTTTAGTAGCTGTACAGATTTCAGGTTTAGATGACAGTTATGTAGACTCAGGCTCAGGCAAAGACTGTTGTGGACTCAGGCTCACGTGATAGGTATTGTGAACTCGGGCTCGGGCAGTGACCGTGTGGATGTAGGCTTAGGCAGTGGTTATATGTATTCAGGTTTTGGCAGTGACTAAGTCATAGGCATCCCAAAATATATGTTCATTTCTAGGCTGTTCAGACTTCAATGAGGACGTATCGCTTCTGTGTTCCTGCCCAAAGTGAGCCACCCGAATCTAATCACTAAGACCCACCAGCGGATGAAAGCTGAGAGCAAAAGCCACAAACAAGATACGCTTCCAAAATGCACGAGTCAAGGAAGCCAGAGAAGGCAGACGAAACAAAGAGATGCCAGCACAAGGGGCGTGCCAGCTCTCGTGAGGTGCAATCTGGACCAGCTCCCGGACTGCCAGGACTTCGGTGGGAAACTGGGGAAAGTCAAATGAATTCTCACACTTAGATAAAAGTGCCTTTTTATGTTAATTTTTGAAGTTGTTCACCTGACTATACTTAGGTCAAAAATGTCCTTATTCATAGGCAGCAGCTGCCTGAATATAGTTAAAAAGCATCTTGTTCCTAGCCAGGCATGTCTGTAGCCCCAGCATTTGGGAGATGGAGGCAGGAGGGTTAGGAGTTTAAGGTCATGGGTCACAAGAGAGAGACCCACAAAACCCAGACAAACAAAACTTCCTATCTACAGGTCTTTTAAATAATTCAACCAGAACAAAATTAAAATCTCTTGATCGATCGGTTGATCAATCCATCAGTCTATTGAATTATCCCTATCTATCTATCTATCTATCTATCTATCTATCTATCTATCTATCTATCTATCTATCTATCATCTATCTATCCATCCATCGATCTACTTACCTAACACAAATGCACCACATTGCTAAAATGTTCATTTTACGGTTTCTGCAATATACAGATCTGAAATATTTAAATATTAATCAACATTAATATTAATTTGTATTAAAATTTACAATAGCATAATAACACTAAGACTTGAGAGACAAGAGAAAGCCACAGAGGGGGAGGCCAGAGGGGGGTACCCAGTGTTGGCAGAGGTCTGAATAGCATCTTAGTCAACCATCTGCTGCTACGAATGGTTTTGGTACCCTCACCCCTATCTGTGACTTTGCTTGTAGACATGACCCCCTCCCTCCCACAGCTTCCCCAGGTCCTGAGCACATTGGGGACAGAGGCTGGTAGGCCAGGGTGGGGGTTTGAAGACCATGAGTGGCATCTGAGGCATTCCCAGAGGGTGAGACTTCCCGAGAGCCTGCTTGGTGCCCCAGGCTTGTGCACAGGTGCTCCCACCCACCACTGAGCCAAGCCCTGTTCACACTCAGAGATGGTGTGCTGGGGGCAACAAAGGCAAGCAAGTCCCGGCTCTCCTCCACATGGAGCCCGATGGCCAAGTGAATAAAGTACAATGCCAGATTGGAGCGGGATGTGTGGTTGGTGGAAGTGAACGGAATGCTATGGTACAGCAGAGCTTCGGGGGGACCCTCAGAGAAGGTGGCATTAGCACTGAGACTGGAAGGAGATGAGAAAGTGCCACACAGATCTCTGGAAAAGGGAACCAGAGAGACGGTGCTCCAACTGCCAAGGCCTGGGGCATGAATGACTTCAGTCTGTGCAAAGCATAGCACATATTGAGGGATCCAGCGCAGGAACTGAGACAGGGAGGCTCATCGGGGTAGATCTCACAGGAAATATTAGGGGTGAGGAGGGAAAAGCTTGTGAGTCGAGGAACGGCACAGACTTCGGCATGCTTGGCTCAGATGAGGTTCATCGGTGTTCCGGGGAGTTCACTGCTGTGCTGTCAGTGTGCCTGTCTCCTCTCGGGGCTCCTGGAGTAGGGTGGGCATCTTCAGCCAGCTGGGCGTTGGGGAGCTCAGGTTGCCCACCTCTTACTTCCCCAGGTGACCTGCTTCCAAGGAGGACATTGCCAAGGCAATTATCTTATCAGCTACACCTACACATGTCCTTGGAGACATGCTCACTGTGGGAGGCCTGTGCAAAAATCACACCAAAGGTCCTACCGTTTCCCCAGCCTAGCCTCTCCCTGCTGCTCCAGGGATCCCTGCCTGGGGAACGTGCAGGGGTCTCTCTGACTTCCTGACACCTGGCACCCAGCTCGGACAAGGGCCATTAGATACAGCCTTTCCCAACGTGCACCTTTGTTTCTCTGAGCAGACTGGCGTGGGGACAGGGGAATGGCTGGGAGCTGTGGGCGGCAGCTAGAGGTTTAGCGTGCAGCTGGGACCCCGTTTAACTCCCCCAAGCCTCTGTTTCCTGCCTCTGCACAGTGGGAACGATAGATTTGATCTCACAGGTGACTGTGCACACGCTTTAGGGCTCACAAGAGGATACTGTGCAGGTGATCTGCCTGGTCCCGACTGGACCATGTCCTAGACTAGGGTTGAACAAGTGACTTGACTTCGCTATGCCTCAGTTTCCCTACCTGTAGTGGGTATTCCTCACCTCCAAGGGTTTCTGGAAGATTAAATGAATGAATATGTGAAAGCCCCCAACACATTGCTGGCATGAAATGAGTAACCCGTGTATGCTCCTCTCCTGGTTGATTTATGGCTGTTACAGCCCAGGGGTTCCTGATCTGAGTGACAGGTGGCAACAGGGTTTGGGCAGGTTGGGTCAGCCCAATAGAAAATGTCTGAGTTGTCCAAGCCTGAAGGTTACCCCAAGGAGCCTCATAATCAGCTGTAATCAGCTGGTTCTGCTCCACCCCCACCCCTCCCTGGGTATATCAAGCCTGGTCCAGACCCTAACTGAGCTCTACAGACCAAAGAGGGCAGAACACCAGCACCATGGGGAAGGCAGTGAGTGGCACCTGGGGATGTTTGGGGCTGTGTGTGTGGGTGGGGGGGGGGCAGGCATGCATTAGAAGTCCCGTGGCACCTGATGTCTCCTTTGCTCCATCCCATCCTCAGGAGAATTACGAACTGTACTCAGTGGAACTGGGGTCTGGCCCCGGTGGGGACATGGCCGCCAAGATGAGCAAGAAGAAGGGCGGTGGGGGAGGCAAGAAGAAGGAGAAGCTGGAGAACATGAAGAAGGAGATGGAGATTGTGAGCATGGGATCTGGAGCCTGGGCAGAATTGAGGTGGGGGCTGGGAGCCCGTCAGTGGGAAGGGCGGGGCTGCGAGAGCCAGACAGTGAGGGTCCTCTTCCATCCCCCAGAACGACCACCAGCTGTCAGTGTCTGAGCTGGAGCAGAAGTATCGGACCAGTGCTACCAAGGTGAGCTAGGAGTGGAAGGAGCATAGTGAGGGGAAGACAGGGAGAGAGAAGCACCAGAGAGCAGTGTGTGTGTGAGTGTGCGCGTGTGCGTGTGCGTGTGTGTGTGTGTGTGTGTGTGTGTGTGTGTGCGTGCGTGCGTGCGTGCGTACGCACATGTGTGTACTGGGAGGTGGATAGATGAAGAGAAAGGGAGAGATACAGAGAGAGAGGAAGAGAGACATGGAGAAGAGGTGAAGAAAGACCTAGAGAAACAGAGGAAAGGGGGAGAGGGAGGGAGAGATGGAGAGGAAGAGAGGAGTTAGAGACTAAAGAGAGAGGGGAGAGAAGAGAACGATGGAGGGAGAAAGGAAATGGGGAAAGAGGAGAAAGAAAAGAGGAGGGGACAAGAGAGGAGGAGAGAGAAAAGGGGGGGAGGTAAGACCCTGCGGCCTCTGCCATGACCGCACCTGCCTGTCCCCAGGGCCTGACTTCGAGTCTGGCAGCTGAGCTGCTGCTGAGGGATGGGCCCAACGCGCTGCGGCCTCCTCGCGGTACTCCTGAGTACGTGAAGTTCGCCCGGCAGCTGGCAGGCGGTCTGCAGTGCCTCATGTGGGTGGCTGCTGCAATCTGCCTCATTGCCTTTGCCATCCAGGCCAGCGAGGGTGACCTGACCACAGATGACAACGTGAGTGCAGGATGCTTTGGGGCAGGCCTGGGGAACAGTTACACTGAGCCCAGGACTCCCAACAGATGGATGTAGAACGAGAATACGGAAACATTAAGATGCAGGTCTGAGACAGGGACGGAGAACGGAGGACACTGGGCTATGGGACAGACCTGAGGACATAGGTCACGAGGGACTCTTGGATGGGGGAACACAGGTGGGAAATGGAACTGCAAAATCTAAGATAAGAGGAAATGAGAACACAGGACAGGTCAAGGACATGGGGCAGGGGACACAAGGACTTGGACTGAGACATAAGGGACACTTAGCACCAGACACAGCACACAGAGACACAGAGGGTAGAGGAAATGGAGATGTAGAGAGGACATTGGATACGTGTCAGGGTCAGACAGAGGACATGAGGTGACATTTGTGACACTGGACACGGGCTTGAAAAATCATAGGTCAAGTGACGTGGGATTGGTACTCAGAGGTACACAGACTTGGCATTTGGGACACGCAGACCAATCATGGCGTAGGTCTGCGGCACTGACACAGGGATGGAGACCAGATGACATAGGGACCGGTGGGCACAGGGGCCCAGGGTGGCATATGGATTAGGAAAAACAATATGGGACAGAAACACGAGGAGACATGTCGGATGCAGGCCTTAGGGGAGGCAGGAGTAGACCAAGAAACATGGAACCATATGGCGACATGGGAGATCAGGAGCCAGGGGCTGTGGGATTAGGAGCGTGGACAGACACTGGAGATATAAGGCAAGTGGATTGGCATTTATAGACCACAGGGACCCGGCTTGGATTGCAGGAAAAGCACATGAGGCTTCTTGGTAGAGTGAAGAAATTCCCAGGAACACCAGGGGACTCTGGAGAGGGACAGTGGCCTCGAAGAGGTGGCTTCTAACTCCTATGTATAAAACCTTTGTGCGTCTCACTCTGCAGCTGTACCTGGCGCTGGCACTCATTGCTGTGGTTGTAGTTACTGGCTGTTTTGGCTACTACCAAGAGTTCAAGAGCACAAATATCATCGCCAGCTTCAAGAATCTCGTACCCCAGGTAGCTCCTCCAGCCTGCTACCTCTCTCTTCAGACTCCCAGAGTCTCCAAACCACCCCAGGCCATGTCCTGCCATCTCCAGGGGACCCACCCGCCAGCCCTAATCTGTCCTTATTTATGGCTTCCATCTCTTGTGCTAGCCTTCAGCTCTTCCCAGTTATCACCTCCCATGACTCCATGACAGTAAGCAACTTCTATTGTCATCCCTGTCCCACAGCAAGCCACTGTAATCCGAGATGGGGACAAGTTCCAGATCAATGCAGATCAGCTTGTGGTGGGCGATCTGGTGGAGATGAAAGGCGGGGACCGTGTCCCAGCAGACATCCGAATTCTGTCAGCCCAGGGCTGCAAGGTGGACAATTCCTCACTCACCGGAGAGTCTGAGCCACAGACCCGCTCACCTGACTGCACACATGAGAGTCCCCTGGAGACCCGCAACATCGCCTTCTTCTCCACCATGTGTCTGGAGGGTCTGTGAAGCATTGCTACCCTGCCCTGAAGCCACACAGCCTCCACACTTCCCATAGCAGCCCCTTTCTGTTTTCTCTGATGCATGCCACATGCCTTCCCACCACAGAGCACTCCCCTGATGCTGCCCACCCCACCCTGAGCTCTCCTCTCCATGACAGGCACAGCGCAGGGCCTGGTGGTGAGCACCGGTGACCGGACCATCATTGGGCGCATAGCATCGCTGGCCTCGGGTGTGGAAAATGAGAAGACTCCTATTGCAATCGAGATTGAACATTTTGTGGACATCATTGCGGGCCTGGCCATCCTCTTCGGTGCCACATTCTTTGTGGTGGCCATGTGTATCGGCTACACCTTCCTTCGGGCCATGGTCTTCTTTATGGCCATTGTGGTAGCCTATGTGCCTGAGGGGCTGCTGGCTACTGTCACAGTGAGTAGGGGAGACAGAAGGAGGTGCAGGGAACAGAGCTGCTTGTCTGATCATCCCACCAGACTTCCACCTGTCCATCTATTTATTCCCCTCCCCACCCAACATCATCCATCCATTTAGTAAATATTTACCAGGTTGCTCTGGGCTGGGCCCACAGCACACACCAGGGTTCAGAGATGAACAAGCGGGTTCTGGACTAAGGAAGATGAGGTCCCGTAGGAAGTCAGCCCCAGCCCAAGACCCACCTAGAGAAGGGAGGCTCAGAAGTCATTTTCTCACTTCCATTGTGTTGATATGAGCTGGGAGAGAGCTCAGTGGGAGTATCTGGAGACACTGGGCATGGCATGGGCTGCAAACAGCCTGGAGGCAAGAACAAATCCGGTTTGCTTTTTGGCTCCAGGAATCCTGCACTCCAAGTATAGCAGCTGGAGTACAGGGAGGGGACATAGGGCTGGTGGCAGGGCCGGGCCATGCCTGTGACCCCATCTGTCTGCAGGTCTGCCTGTCATTGACAGCAAAGCGTCTGGCCAGTAAAAACTGTGTGGTCAAAAACCTCGAAGCAGTGGAAACCCTGGGCTCCACATCAGTCATCTGCTCAGACAAAACTGGAACTCTCACTCAGAACCGCATGACCGTGTCCCATCTATGGTTTGACAACCACATCCACACAGCGGACACCACGGAAGACCAGTCAGGTGTGGGGGTGGGAGGGGAAGGCGCCAGAACCGGATGTAGTTGGTGGTCTGATGGGGTGCCTAGGACAGTCTTTGCATTTATGAGAAGTGGCAGGTCCAGGGTCCTGTGTGGGAGTTTAGCAGGTCTGTGAAGGGAATCTGGACTCCTGGAGGCTCCATACGGTGTTTGGAGAGAGCTCTGCCTTGGGATACAAGAGGAAGTGGGGTACTATCCATGCCTGGTAGTGCAGTGGGAGGGGCTCTGCTCTGGTTTGGGAGGTCGACTCTCTTGAGGTCCCAGCCCTGACGTCTGGTCTCCAGGGCAGACATTCGACCAGTCCTCGGAGACGTGGCGGGCGCTGTGCCGCGTGCTCACCCTGTGCAACCGCGCCGCCTTCAAGTCTGGCCAGGACGCAGTGCCGGTGCCCAAGGTGAGAGACCGGGGGATTCCAGAGAGTCATGTCTGGAGCCTGGTGACGCGGGCTCCGACCCTCACACTGGACCCTGTTCTCAGCGCATCGTGATCGGAGACGCGTCTGAGACTGCACTGCTCAAATTCTCGGAGCTGACGCTGGGCAACGCCATGGGCTACCGGGACCGCTTCCCCAAAGTTTGCGAGATCCCCTTCAACTCCACCAACAAGTTCCAGGTGCGCTGCACATTGGGCTTGATCCACAACAGGCCAAGCCACAGTGGGGGCGGGCCTCTTACTCTTCCAGACGAGGTTCAATTTCATGTCAATCCAGCTCACGATCCCGCCCACATTCAGATAGACCACGCCCACACACTAGACCCTGCTCAACCAAACCTCGCCCACAGCACCGCCGGCAGAGGGGCTTCTCTGCTTCAGGCAGGACCCTGCACTCTTAGGACCCCTCCTCGTGTGACCACGCCCCGTAACCATGGCCACACCCGTCGACCCCACCCCTCCAAGTCTTAGTCCTGCAGCTCCGTCCCTCCCTCCGCCCACAGCTATCCATCCACACGCTCGAGGATCCGCGGGACTCCCGGCACTTGCTGGTGATGAAGGGCGCCCCCGAGCGCGTACTGGAACGCTGCAGCTCCATCCTCATCAAAGGCCAGGAGCTTCCCCTGGATGAGCAATGGCGTGAGGCCTTCCAGACTGCCTACCTCAGCCTGGGAGGCCTGGGCGAACGCGTCCTTGGTGAGAGACGCCCTGGGAGGAACAGTGTGTGAAGAGGGATGGGCACAGACCCCTCCAAACTGCCTGGCCCAGACCTGACCTTTTGGTTTTTTTCGTGTGGCCCTGCGGATGGAGCCAACGGCCTTGTAGCTTTGTGCATGCTAGGCAAGAAGGCTCTATGGCTGCTGGCCCTAACTTCTCCCACCGCTGGCCCAGGGGCTGGTCTGCCCCCGCGTCACCCTTGATTTCCTTTCACTGTGTAGTTCCTGACCCCATAACTGACACTCTTAGGTCTTCACCCTGACTACCCCTGTACTTACTTTGCCTGCACCGCCTTTTTCCAGCCCTTGCTCCATCTATATGGTCCTGTGTCCTCTTGACTTTCTGATCTTTCCTTGTCCTTATCTCCATGCTGGACCTTCCCAGGACCCTTGTCCTGTTCTCTGCACCAGCCTTACTATTCATCCTGGCTGTCCAGAACTCCCTCTGTAGCCCAGGCTGGCCTGCCTCTGCCTCCATGTCCCTCCTTTGACTTTACCTGTGATCCTCCCAACTTTTGTCTTCCCCTTTCAACCTCCCTAACCCCTGGGGGTCCTGGAAGGCACAGACCCGTGGTCCAGTTCTGCCTTTCACTTAACATTGAAAGAAATGTTTCCTCTCTCAGCCTGCCTTTATTCCTTCCCTCCCTCCCTCCCTCCCTCCCTCCCTCCCTCCCTCCCTCCCTCCCTTCTTTCCTTCCTTTCAACAACCTAATGTAGCTCAGATTGTCCTGGAACTCTGGATCCTCCTACCTTTACCTCCCAAGTGCTGGGATTGCAGGCCGTGCCTGGCTCTGGACCTCAGTCTCCTCAAATGCAGGGTGGGGGTGCACCTCATAGGGTGGTGAGGATGGGCTCAGGATCTAGCACCCACAGCTGGTGCAAGGGGCCCGTTATTCCACAAGCCTGGCTCTGCTGGTCCTGATAGCACAGCATCTGCCCAGACTCCTCATTCCCATTTTTCTGGTCAGGTTTCTGCCAGCTCTACCTGAATGAGAAGGACTACCCACCTGGCTATACCTTCGATGTGGAGGCCATGAACTTTCCAAGTAGTGGCCTCTGCTTTGCGGGACTCGTATCCATGATTGACCCTCCCCGGGCCACCGTCCCTGATGCTGTGCTCAAATGCCGCACGGCAGGCATCCGGGTATGCCCGCTGGGGGATGAGGACAGAAGATGACAGAAACCCACCTGTAACTGTCC
This sequence comes from Peromyscus maniculatus bairdii, assembly GCF_049852395.1. NCBI lineage: Eukaryota > Metazoa > Chordata > Mammalia > Rodentia > Cricetidae > Peromyscus > Peromyscus maniculatus. The sequence goes on along the minus strand of NC_134852.1, from coordinate 51,848,480 downwards.
TGAATTAAACTGTACTGGTTCATGATAAGAAGTCCTGGGGAAGGAGGCTCCATGTGTAGGTGTATCCAGGAGCTCGGGGCGGTTAGGAAGCTGCCTTTCCCGGCCTCTAGTTTCCTTCATGTCTCTTCCGGCTTTAATCTCAAGCAACACTTCAGTGCAGAGAAGACCTCGGGCTCCCCTCACGCCAGCTGGGTGGCTGGGGGATAGAGTGCCTTTGCTGGCCAGCTGTGTCTGGGCTCACTGGCTCAGTCTCGGCCGTGGAACTCCCTTTAGTCCATAGCCTGGGAAGAGGCACTCAGCCGCCTACCTGGAGTTCACTCCTGGCTCGCTCGGTGCTGTATCTCCACAACTCAGGCATGCTCTTGCCTCAGGACCTCTGCACCTGGCTATTCTTCTGCCAAGGTGTTCTTCCTACAAATCTCTGTGTGGCCAACTCTTCACGTCTAGGTCTCTGCTCATATGTCACCTCCCCAGTGAAGTCTTCTTGGTGCACATTTAGGCCACTGCTTCCCTCAGTGAGTTTATTTCCCCCTCTTACTGTGCTGTACAGTTCACTCGCTTCTCTTGCCTACTTTCTATCTCCCGGCATTAGAAAGTCAGCTGTGTAAGGACAGGGACAGTTGTCTCTTCTGGCCTAGGCACAGCAGGTGGTCATGCTTGCCGAATGATGATTGTGTCAGCAGATATCTACCAGGGAGGAGGGGGACGCTGCACTGGTCTGAAGAGGTAAGGGCGTGCTGGTCTTCCCACAGGTGATCATGGTGACCGGTGACCATCCCATCACAGCCAAGGCCATCGCAGCCAGTGTGGGCATCATCTCAGAAGGCAGTGAGACAGTGGAAGACATTGCTGCCCGCCTCCGCATGCCCGTGGACCAGGTTAATCGGAAGTACGTCCTCATCAGCCCTCCCTGTGGTTCCTCCTCACCGCCCCCCAATAGTGAGACCCCAGTGAGACCCTCTCCTCCTGCAGGGACGCCCGGGCCTGTGTGATCAATGGCATGCAGCTGAAGGACATGGACCCATCTGAGCTGGTGGAGGCCCTGCGTACCCACCCTGAGATGGTGTTCGCTCGCACTAGTCCCCAGCAGAAGCTGGTCATTGTGGAGAGCTGTCAGCGACTGGTGAGACCCTGCTGAGGAGAGTGGTGAGGGGCTAGGCTGGCCATGGGCTGGTATCTTTCTGACCTCCTACTCACCTGACCTGCTGCTCTCAGGGTGCCATCGTGGCTGTAACAGGGGATGGTGTGAATGACTCCCCGGCCCTGAAGAAAGCCGACATTGGTGTAGCCATGGGTATTGCTGGCTCGGATGCTGCTAAAAATGCTGCTGACATGATCTTGCTGGATGACAACTTTGCTTCCATTGTGACGGGCGTGGAGCAGGGTCTGTGCCCTGCTAGGGATGGGGCAGGCCATGAGGGCTCAGGAGGAAGCTGGCTGGGAGGAGGTTGAGGTACCTGCTTTGCCCCCACAGGCCGACTGATCTTTGACAACCTGAAGAAATCCATCGCCTATACACTGACCAAGAACATTCCAGAACTGACGCCCTACCTCATCTATATCACTGTCAGTGTGCCCCTACCCCTTGGGTGCATCACCATTCTCTTCATAGAGCTCTGCACAGACATTGTGAGTCTCCAGTCTGATGCTTGGGTCCCCCACCCCACTGTGCCCCCGGACATACACTCATGGATGGACATGATGGACCAAGATCATTATGAATAGTTTAGATCAACAGACATCCAGAAATAGACACAGAGGTTGGCAGATAGGTAGGAGAGAGCCACAGATACAGAAGACTTACAGACACTTAGACAAACACATACCAGTTTGACTAAAATCCTAGCACACGAGAGGCAGGGACAGGAGAATATCAAGTTTGAGGCCAGCCTGGACTACACAGTGAGACCCTGCTAACAAAACAAAACAGAAAGCAAGAATAACTGGAGTTGTTTACAGGCATAGGTATCTAGTCACGAGTGGTTAACAGACAGATATTCCACAGCACACAGAGGACAGACCTCCTTGTGATGCAGCCCTGAAGGCAGCAGACATGGGCCCCTTTTGGAGGGTGTGCTCAACACCTTACCCGTGCTGATTCAGCTAAATGCACACTAACTTACTTAATGTTCTCCTCAATGCCCTCAGGACGGGCTTTCTTGTGATTCTCGCCATCTTGCTGATCATCTGACTAAGCTGATCACAGACAAGCTGAGTGGCTTGCTTGCCCCAGGTCCCTCAGCTAAGGCGTGGCCCCAGCTGGGATCTGAGCTCAGGCAACCATGTTCCCTAGGACCTGATCAGTCCATTCTGCTGCCACCCCAGCAGTGACTGTCCCTACACACACACACACACACACACAGAGAGAGACAGAGACAGAGACAGAGAGACAGAGGTCGGTGTTACAACACATGCCTGTGACCCTAACATTTGGGAAGCAGAGGCAGGAGGACCGTGAGTTCGAGGCTCTCTTTAGCTACATAGTGAGTTCACAGTCAGCCTGGGTTGCAAACAAACCCTTAGAGAGAAGGGTGGGTGGGGGGCGAGAGAAAGAAGGGAGAAGAAAGGCACAGCACCAGGAAACAGACTGAGTACCACAGCACAGAGACCGGAAATCCAGAGAAGGAGGAGGAAGAGTGGTGGGGAGGGAGAGGGAGAAGAGGGGCCAGCCAAGGTCAAAGGCTACTGGGACTGAGGCAGACATCTGCCAAGTGTGCTGATGCACACCTCTAATCCCAGCCTTGGGACACTTGGGAGAAGGTAGGAAGAACAGGAGCTCAAGGCCAGCCTCAGCTACATAGTGAGTTTGAGGCCAGCCTCAGCTACATGTTTAAGACCCTGTCTTAAACAAAAAACAAAAGGCAGACATTTGTATGGAGATGGACACTAGGACTCATGTGACCCAGACATGCCAAGTGGCCCAGGTTGTCGGGCAGGTGTGGCTGTGTGCGGCTGCAGGACTCCCTCCTGTTCTTACCTAGAGGTGTGTCTGTGAGGTGGTTGGCTTTCGAGTGAGAGGAGTCAGTGGCCCAGGCTACCCCCAACCTTGCATCCCTCTGCTCCTGGCTAGTTCCCATCTGTGTCCCTGGCATATGAGAAGGCCGAGAGTGACATCATGCACCTGCGTCCACGGAACCCCCGGCGGGACCGGCTGGTCAACGAACCCCTGGCTGCTTATTCCTATTTCCAGATTGGTAAGCCCTGTCGCCCAAGACTGGCATCCCCAGGCACTGCCCACCTGCTGTGGGCTTCCTGGCCGGGGCTCTGGGGCTCGGTTGCTATATGTCCCTATCTATTCAAGGTGGCCTTTCTGGTCCCAGTGTATAATGCTAACCCTGCTGTCTCAGGGTCAGTGCTTGGTCTTTGGGGGTTCTCTCTGTTTCTCTGTGCGTGTTTCTTGTGAGTCCCATGTCCCTGCTCTGTGTATGTGCTTGGTTTTTGTGTCTGTCTCCATCTCTGTTCCCACACTCCTGTGTCTCGCCTTCTCCAGGTGCCATTCAGTCGTTTGCAGGCTTTGCTGACTACTTCACGGCCATGGCCCAGGAGGGTTGGTTCCCTCTGCTGTGTGTGGGGCTGCGGCCACAGTGGGAGGACCACCACCTACAAGATCTCCAAGACAGCTACGGCCAGGAATGGGTGAGCTCTGCCCGCCATCATCCCCTTCCCACTTCCTCTTGCCCAGTGCCATGTACCTTTGTTGGGATAGTTCAGCCAGTGTCTTGGACCCCCACCCCCACCCCACCTCTGTAGTTGCTGTGGGGAGGAGACTTTCCCTCACCATCCTTGGCTCCACCTTCTGCTTCCCAGGCTCCCAACAGAGGTGGCCCTCTTGCTACAGACAGACCACTTAATCTCAGGCTCACCCGGTCTTCTTCTGTCATTTCCCCCGTAATGTCATTCACACAGAGTTCTGGTGTGTGGCACCTATTTCACTGAAGGCTTCAAGGGCAGTAAGGCCAGCTGTGGCCAGCTGAGGCCAGCTGAGGCCAGCTGTGGCCAGCTGTGTTTAGTTTGTCTTGAAGAGTAACATGTTCCCCATAGCCACTGTCACAGTTAGGAATGCAGTCTAGGCCAGGCGGCCGTGGTGCACGCCTTTAATCCCAGCATTCAGGAGGCAGAGCCAGGTGGATCTCTGTGAGTTCAAGGCCAGCCTGGGCTACAGAGCGAGATCCAGGACAGGCACCAAAAACTATACAGAGAAACTCTCGAAAAACTAAAACAAACAGACAGAATGCAGTCTGGAGCTAGCCTGGATCCACTATACTATATGGATCCTACAAGCTGCGTGGCCTGTCCATGCCTCCCTTCCCAGTCTGTTCCAGAGAACTCACTTGAAATGTAAGTTCTCAGGCCCCACCTGGGGCCTCTGATCAGAAACTCTGGGAGTCTGGTGCCTGTCATTCTGCTGTTTTACCGGATGGATAAAAGAGATATTGCACTGGCTGCCTGGAGCCCAGGTGATTCCTACACTATTGGCAACTATTAAGATGAGTGGTGGATCTCTGTGAGGTCCAGGCCAGTCAGGGCTATATAGCATCGCACGCATGCATGCATGCATGCATGCATGCATGCACGCACGTGCACACGCACTGGCGTTGAAGGAACAGCATATACAGCAGCTCCCCCCATGTGGGCATGCATTCTCTCTTGCTCACGTCCCTCTCTGCCACCTCCTTGGCCACTGTCACGTTTCTCTGAGGATCCTCCAAATCTCCTGCCCAGGCTCCTTCCTTGGCATTCAGGGGAAACCCCATGGTCCATCAGTCAGTCCAGGCAGAGCTCCCCAAGTCCCTCCAGATGCTGCGGGCCTGCAGCCCCAGCCTGTGATGTGAGAGAAGGGAGTTTAGGGATCTCAGTGCCCAAGAGGTGGCAGAGGCTCTTGGCCCAGGCTCAGGCTGCCTCTGTCCCTTCCTGGTCTACAGACATTTGGTCAGCGTCTATACCAGCAATACACCTGTTACACCGTGTTCTTCATCAGCATCGAGATGTGCCAGATTGCTGACGTCCTCATCCGCAAGACACGCCGCCTCTCTGCTTTCCAGCAGGGCTTCTTCAGGTGTCCCCAGCTGTCCCCAGCCCTGCCCTCCTGTCCCCAGTCCCAGAGCCTACCAGTTTCCAACCAGCAAATGCCAGCACCAGATGTAGTGAGCTGAGTGCAAACCATGGAAATACGACCTTACCAGCTGGCCAGTGGCTGCCATCAGGGTCCTCCCTTATCTCAGCTAAGGGCTGAGGCCAAGAGGGCCAGCTCCTGCTCCCGAGGATGGCCATTACAGTCACAGGTTTAGGACATCTTCCTACTGCTGTGACGACCTCCCTCAGTTCCTCCTGTTTTCCAACTTCAGATAGTTGGTCTGTCTCTGTCCCGGGCCTGAGTCCTTCCTCCCCAACAGGAACAGGATCCTGGTGATAGCTATCGTGTTCCAGGTCTGCATTGGCTGCTTCCTGTGCTACTGCCCAGGGATGCCCAATATCTTCAACTTCATGCCCATCCGGTGAGGAGCTGTGAGGTGCTGGCAAAGGGATGGGAGATGTGGGACACAGACCTGGCACAGCCTTGATCCTGCCATCCCTTGCCCGTTCTTCAGGTTCCAGTGGTGGCTGGTCCCCATGCCCTTTGGCCTCCTCATCTTCGTCTATGATGAGATCCGGAAACTTGGAGTTCGCTGTTGCCCAGGGAGTGAGTGTGGAGGCTGGGGGCCTGGCAGTGGGGACTGAGAAGCCTTAGACCCCTGACCCTTAACATAGGACTTCAAGCCTGGGGCCCTCGAAATCAAATCTCTAGTGCGTATAACCTGTTCTTGCTTGTGTAACCCAGCCCTGAGCTTCCTTCCTCCTCTCTCCTCCAGGCTGGTGGGACCAGGAACTCTACTATTAGAGGGACTGCAGCCTTCAGTTATCCTCCACCTACCAGCAGCACGATGGAGATGAGACTAAGGGGCGGCCACCAAAACATCTACGCAACTGATTCCCAGCCCTGGCTGTGCCCACTTCTGCAGCCCATACGCCCCTCACCCTGGAGTCCCACACCCTCTTGGAGCAGCCACACCCCAGGCAGACCTCTGAGGTGGGAAGGGTTAGACTAAGCAGTGGGCAGTTGCTCTGGATGCATGCCCATCCCACGCCCTCCATCGGGACAGAAGGCTGCCTGGGGCTGTTACGTGCCCATCACGTTCTGCTGGACAGTAATAAAGCCTGACCACACCAACTGTGCAGTCACGTTTACCAGTACCCTCACCTTCCCACAATCCTACCACAGGGCTGAGTGTCCGCAGGGACTAGGGCAGAACTTGGAGCGGAGTGGGGATTCAAACAGATTCCCCTGGGGAAATTCCTTCCCCTTTCTTTGCCTAAGGCACCAAAACTTAAAGACCAGCTGGGATATGAGCTCAGACACCATCCAGAACATGGCCTTGAATCATCCCACTGCCCCTGGAGCCCTGTATGGGGTATTCTCAATAGCACCCCCCCCCCCCTCCAGCTTCTTGGCACAGGGATGCAAACATCCACAGCAAGCAGCCTGTTGCCAGGGGCCACGGGGTCATCTCTGATTCCACCTGTGCCCTTGTGTCCTTACCAAATCATGGGGGTTCTCCCACAAACTCCTGCCTCCCGAAGAGCCAGCTCCTCCAGTTGCTGGGAATGCCCCATCCCCTTCCCTGGGAACCTCTGTGTCAGGAGCTTGTTTCTGCTTCCTGTTGGCCGCCCCCACCCCACCCCAGCCCTCAAGCCCTCACCTGTCATGCCCACACCTGTCTCCAGCTCTCCTGCTGGGACGGAGGTAACTCACACTGGCCTTTCCAACACTCTCAAAGCTGCTCCCACTTGCTGTCCAGTCTCCCTGACACAGGGTGGGTCTCCCTGGGAAGTGTGGGAGGCTCTTGGGAGCTGTCAAGCCCCAGTGAATGGTGTCCTGGACTCTTGCTCCTTACCTGTCACCTCCCCACTTAGCCTACTACCAATCAACAAAAGCAATCAGCAGCTCACTGTCACTACCTCACTTCTCGGCTTCAAGCGGCTTCCCTACTCTGCTCAGGGACTCTTCCACCCAGGCCTTCTGGCTTGTCTCTTTCCGTATCACCACCATGCACAGCTTCCAAAACCCCCAACCAACCCCGGTAAAACTCCCACTGCCCTGGTCAACGTCATAGCCAGCAGCTCTAGGCCCTGCTACTAGACTATGTCTCAAGCCCTGCTGATCTGGAACCAAAGTCTGATGCATCCCAGAAGCCAGGCCATCAGTCCTACCCAGGCCTTTCCGTCCACTCCCACACTTCCTTTTCTGCTTGGCCACCAACCGGTCCTTTAGAACTTAGCTGATGTGTCCTCCCCTAGCACCCTCCTGCCTACAGGTTGGGTAAGGTAGTTTCTGTAAGGTAGTTCCAGTAAACCCTGTTTTCCATCCAGACCTCTAACCACAGCCCCGGCTTCTCCATTAGGACCCTGGTTAGTTCCGTCATCTCCATGGAGGGCCAGGCAGGCCTCAAGACAGGGGTGTACCAGAAACTGACCCCAGAGTATATCCAGTGTGCACCCCATCCACTTTCAGTCCATGCAAAGTCAAGGACATTCTTTACTCTCGGTACCAAAGCTACTGGGGATCCTCAGGGCACTGAGGAAGGGTCAGGGAAGGAGGTAGGCCCACGTGATGGAAAAATGTGCCTTCTGTAATCAGACGGTCATGCCAAGCCTACAGAAAGTGTCCTTTCCTATGTCTAAGGTTAAACAACATGCAGAATCTTAAGAGCCCAGTGACAGTGGGAAGACCAAGGCCGAGAAGCACCTTCCCGGGACTGTAGGTGGAGCTTAAATGGACATTCAAGGCCTTGGTTCTAACATCCTTCTCAGGAAGATGGAGTGGATGGAGCAAAGGCCTAGCCCAATGGCCCACAACGGGAATGATCATTGTGGTGGAATCAGTATCTAGGGCAGTATCCAAGTTGGTGGGCTTGGGTGCTATGTGGCTATTTAGCTGACCCACAACTCCACCTTAAGAGACTTAGGCCAGGATTTAAGTTGAAGGCTGCAGAACTGAGTCAAAGCATGGAGAAGCTCAGAGTCAAGGAACTCTTCATAGTGGCCTGTGCCTTATGATTATAGGAATTTGACTAGGGAAATCATTCCAAGGAGCAGCTCTAGATATATCAAGGGCAAGGGCATAGGCTACTATCAACTGTGCAATGAAGCAAGCACCAGAGAGTTACAAGCCGAGGATGGTGACCCAGTTAGACAGGTTTCAAATCAGCACCCCCAGCTGTCACACGGTGGATGGATCAGAGTGGGGAAGGGGGGGGGGCTGAGTGTTGGAGGCAGCCAACCCAGGGAAGGCTCCACATGGAAGAGGGCTCAGATCGAGCTGTAAGGACAGGAGGAATTCTCCTCCACTCAAATCCTCCTCTTCAACTCTAGTGTGCCCATTCCTTAGCTTATCACACAATTATCAAGCCCTCAAGCACCCATGGGGAAACCAGGTCTGGCCAGCTTGTCTCCCTGGTTCCAAAGCCAGACAGGCTCTGTGGGCCCTAAGTGGCACAGTCCTAGGATTCATTTCTGAGAGAGAAACGGACGCACAAAAAACTTTCCAAACACCGTTTACTTCACTAAAATCTGGAGAGAGGCAGCGAGAAGGTACATCAACACCTGGGCCACCAAGCTAGGAGTGTACATTGACAACAGCAACATACAGGGCCAGGGTGCTGAGGGCCAGCAGGCCTGTCACTACTGCCCGGGCCAGCAGCGCTGTCCAGCTGCCCAAGGAACAAAGATGGACAAAGGTCCTGTGGGGAAAAAAACACAATGAGGAATGGAAAGAGAAAACACACCCCCAATTGAACCCAACCTCAAACCCCAGCCGGCTCACTCCATGACAAAGGCCTTGTAGACACTAAGAAACATCAAGAAGAGAACTGCAGGCCGGAAGGTGTGGTACAAGTCATAGCGTGTTATCATCCAGACCTGAGCTGCTGCCACGATGTAGTGGACCTGCAGGGAGGAGGGAAAGAAGTGGGAAGCTGGGGCCAAGTTTGGGGGAGAAGTATGGTTAACAGCATAAAGGTGGGCACGGACAAGACTGCATACCAGACTGATGTTGGAGTCAATGCTCATCTGGATGTATTTCCAGTCAAATTCAATGCCTCGGGCTCCCACCCAGAGGGGAATGCAGCTGAGGAAGGCAAAGGGAGGGACTCTCTAGTACCCAGACCCCCTGAACACCCAGACTCTGGTCCCCACCCTCCAGCACTCCTGTGAGACCCAGAAGCCTAGGCTCCAGGCTGCTCCACACACCGGGACATAATGAGCTCAGCAGTGGCCCAGCCCAGGGCAGCAACCATGATCTTGTATTCCCCCTTGCCTGCATTCCGCGACATGACAAGGTTTAGGCCTATCAGGTCTGCCACATCCACACTGGCTTTCATGAATTCCTGTGGGTCAGGCAGAGACGAGTGAGCACACACAGGGGCCAGGTGAACACACTCCTGCACTCCCTGCCCCTGCCGTGTCCAACTCACCCCGATGAAGTCATAGATGCCACCTTCCCAGGTGGGGAAGAAAGTGGCCAAGAACAGCATCTGAGAAAAGAAAGTGGGAAGGTCACCTGAAGGTGAGGGCAATAAAACTACGCGGACATTGTGGACAGTGACTGAGTTGCAAGAGGAGGAGGGCTGAACGCTGGGTTCTGGGGTTATGCCGGGTGGAAGTGGCAAGATCACAAGAGCAGGGGGCACAGGGGGCAGATGCCCAGTTCCCGAGAAGTCTAGAAGTTCACACGGGAATCTGAAGTCTAGAAATGCCGGAGTGAAAGCATGCCTAGCGTAAGCAGCACCATGCGACACCCTGTGGGTGAAATCTCACTTAGCCAACACTTAAGGGGTTTCCTCAGTTTTACCAAAAGTGCTAAGAAAAAGTTGCACCAAGGACTCTGCTGGGCTTCCACCCCTTCTAAGGTATTCGGGCACAGTCCCTAAGCTTTGTCTCGAGGGTTGTCCCAGGGAGCGCAACAGCAGCAGATCCGGGTCCCTGAGGTCTGGAATGCCTGGAGGCCAAACACGTGGAGTCCCGGAGTCCCTCACCTTGCATAGCTGCACAAAGAGGTAGGTGACCCCGGCCTGGACACATTTCCAGAAGGCGTTGTACTCGGACCTGAAGAAGGGGGCGGTGAGGGGTCGGCCCAGGACCCGCACCCTCTCCGCCCCGCGCCCGCCCTGCACTCACAGGCCGCTGCACTTGTACGTGATGAAATAGGGAAAGTAGGCGAGGGCAAAGCAGTTCCCGAAGTGGAACAGGGTCATGACGCCGGCCGCCCGGTCCCGCCAGCGCGGAACTCGCCCGGCGGCGCCTCCTCTGGGCAAGGGGTCTCGGCCTCGCCGGCACCCGGGCCTGGCGCCCACCTGATTGCCGTGGCCCACGCGCGGTCTTATGGGAATTGTAGTCCCGCCTGGCACGTCGCGCGCCATGACGTCAGAGCGCCGATCGCCTGCCCCGCTGCCGGGCTTCCAGAGCCTGATGCTGGTGTTTCGACAGCACCTGCCCTCCATGGCAGAGATGCGTTTGCTCTCCCTAAGTGGTACCCGGCTCGGAACCAAGCGCCACCTCTTTCTCGCCTATCCGAGAACCCGGCCCCAAACGCACGGTGATCGGCGCAGAGACAAGAGGACGAAGCTGTGCGCACATTGGTTTTTATTTCATTGTTGACTCTGGAGAGCCACGCGACCTCTTTCTAAGGGGACCCGAGGGGAAAAGCAAGGAGGGGCCTTCCGGGTTACTTCTCCTGGCTAAACATGTAGCGGATGAGGTCCACTACCCGGTTACTGTAGCCATATTCGTTGTCGTACCTGGGGAGGGGAGGAAGGAGGCATCAGTGTGTGTGTGTGTGTGTGTGTGTGTGTGTGTGTGTGTGTGTGTGTGTGTGTGTGGTGTGTGTGTGTGTGTGGTGTGTGTGTGTGTGTGTGTGTGTGTGTGTGTGTGTGTAGTGTGTGTGTGTGTGTGTGTGTGTGCCCGGAGGCATCTGTGTGTGTGTGTGTGTGTGTGTGTGTGTGTGTGCCCGGAGGCATCTGTGTGTGTGTGTGGCATCTGTGTGTGTGTGTGCCCGGAGGCATGTGTGTGTGTGTGTGTGTGTGCGTGCGCGCACGCCCGCCCTCCTGCTAGCCTCTCCCACTATCTTCCGGCATCTTTCCCCTTTACCAGGAAACAAGCTTAACGAAGTTGTCATTGAGGGCAATGCCTGCCCTAGCATCGAAGATGGACGAATGAGGATCGCCGATAAAGTCCGTGGAGACCACCTAGGTGACAATTTCAAAGATAAATGTAGCAGAGTAAGGACCTCCAGAAGCCCAGACTTGACTCCCAGACCACATTGTCATTCAGTCATCTGGCATATTGGCCAGAGTTCTTTTGTGTTGGTGACAAGATGTCTCAGGGATTATCAGAAAAGACACAGGTTGGGGGATGGTTCAGTGGGTAAAAGTGCTTGTCACATCAGTGCGAGCATCTGAGTTTGGATCCCCAAGGCTGGGCATGTGGTGGACACCTGTAATCCCAGCATTCCAGATCCAGACCCAAGATCCCCGAGGCATGATGGCTAGCTAGACTAGCTGAACTTGGCAAGCTACAGTTACAGCTTGCCTCAGTAAATAAGTGGAGTGAAATAAGACATGTCAGTTTCATGCCTCCACACATGTATCACCACTGCTCATGTACCTATACACACTTCCCCATGCATCCACACAGGTACACAGGTACACAGGACGGGGTGGGTGGGTGGGAGGCACATGACTCAGACCACAATGCCCTAATGCTGTTCCAAGAAACATTACATGCAAGCAGTGGATGGCATGAGCCTGGGTCTTGTGAGTAGGATCTGAAGTAGGAGCAGCTACTGAATTTTTGAGGCAATGCAAGGGCACTTCTTCAAGGCCGAAGCACTGAGTGGTTTTTTTTTTTTTTTTTTTATACTGGGTCTCTTTGTTGCTCTGGAACTCGCTCTGTAAACCAGGCTAGCCTCACACTCAGAAATCTGCCTGCCTCTGCCTCCTGACTGCTGGGATTAAAGGTGTGCATTCCTCCACCACCCCCGAGCCTAGCAGATGGCACTTGTGAAGTCTGCTCCCAGGAAAGGCGTCTGACCTGGCCTAAACCCTGAGGAAAAAACATTTAAAAATAAGAACTGGTGTCTTTTTTTCCGCTAAGCGTGTATTAAGCACCTCTGTACGCCAGGCCCTGGGTAGATAGTAAAAGCTCCATAGGGAGTTAGTTCTTAAGTTACTGTTTTCTTGGACAGCATGTGCTGTGGGTTACATGAGTGACTTCTTGTCATTGTGGTGAGGAAAAACAACATTGTTAGATCAAGGCAGCACAGTGTCAAGGCACACAGGCAGAAAGACCTACTTTCCCTGGCCTGCGGGTTTTGTGTGTCTTTTTTGAGACAGGGTCTCATTATGTATCCTTGGCTGGCCTGGAACTCAGACTCACCTCCTTGAGTGTGCTCTACCACACCCAGCTGGCCTGTAATTCCTATTTTGGCCCATGCATAATAGTTCAATGGTGAGTGGGACTCCTCATTCTCCCAGGGGTCCTCTAAGGTTTCCTTCAGTCCTTACCTGGTCCTCTGTGTAAGCAAGGATGCCAGCCAAAGGCCCTTTGGCTGCTGCTTTTACAGCCTCCTTGATAGCTGAGTAGGAGGCAGGCTGAGCCAGGCGGCAGGTCAGGTCCACAACAGATACGTTTGGGGTTGGCACCCGGAATGCCATTCCCGTTAACTTCCTGGAGAATTTCACAGCAAGGGTGGGAGTCAGAGCTCAGGGACTTCTGTTTCCATTCTCCCCTTGCCTTGGGACCTGTGAGGCCCTCCTAGGGAATGTCCCCACCCTGGTTACAGTATTATATCCTCATACCCTTTGAGCTCTGGGATGACTTTGCCTACAGCACTGGCAGCCCCAGTGGAGGATGGGATGATGTTCTGGTGAGCACCGCGGCCACCTCGCCAATCCTTCTTTGATGGCCCGTCCACTGTCTTCTGAGTGGCCGTGTAGGAATGGACTGTGGTCTTGGGGAACAAGAGGATCAAGATGAAGCCTTCTTGCTCCTAAGCTCTCATTCCTCTTTCTTCTAGGACTTGGGAGGTGGTCTAGGTATGGAGGCTAACAGGGCCACCACCGCAGATCATAGGAGGGGTGCCTGGAGGCCAGGGCCTGTCCTTGTCAGAGCATTTCAAAGGGCGCCCCTGCCGGTGGGCTTCCTTCCCAAGCCACTCTCGCTGCCAGCTCCATACCTTTAGCAAGGCCCGGGAAGAAGGGCGTGGTCTCCCTGCCGCCCTTTCTGCCCCAACTCACCATTAGCCCTTCCACGATCCCAAAGCGTTCATGAATAACCTTTGCGAGGGGGGCCAGGCAGTTGGTGGTGCAGGACGCGTTGCTGGAATGACCGTGGTGTGCCAGATGAGTGCCAGAGCCCACTTCCCACCATTACTCTTACTTAACCAGGTCTGGCTTTGTGAGATGGGAGGGGGGAGGGGGGAGGCTTCCTGGGGGTGCCATGGGATGGGAATGGGAGTGCATGAGATAAAGGAGCCCTTGGAAGTACCACTGGGGAATGCTGCCTGGGCATGTCCTCTAGATACCGAATATTCCTAGTGGTTTCATGGGGGAAATTAACACAAGAGCTTGAGATTTAGGGACTGATAAGTGGGAGCAAGTTGATCTGAAAGACTCCAGAGATCTAGTGGAATTGGGGTGGGGAGAAAGTGTTCCCTGTGCTATAGCCTGGCATGTCTGCTGGTACCACCCATGTGTTCAAGGATGGCTGTCAGCCCAGGTACCTGACAATGTTCATAGTGCCAGGGTTATAGTCCTTCTCATTCACACCCATGACCAACATGGGTGCATCAGGGGAGGGCGCAGTGACTACCACACGCTGGGCACCGGCTGTGATGTGTGCCTAGTGATAGAGTACAAGGGTTAGGGTCTCCAAGCACCACTGCCCCCTCTCCCAGACAGGTGTGGGCACTCTCCCCCACTCACCGAAGCTGCCTCCGTGGACAGGTATACGCCTGTAGACTCCACCACATAGGGACACCCTACGGAACTCCAAGGGATGTCTTTGGGGTCTTTGCTGTGGGTGGTGGGAAGGCTGGGTCAGTCTTCCTTGCTTGGGTATCAGGCAAGCCAAGAGGCTTTGGTGCCATGACCTGCTAACACCCATTCCATAACTCCATTTTTTTTTTTTTTTTTTTTGGTTTTTCGAGACAGGGTTTCTCTGTGTAGCTTTGCGCCTTTCCTGGAGCTCACTTGGTAGCCCAGGCTGGCCTCGAACTCACAGAGATCCGCCTGGCTCTGCCTCCCGAGTGCTGGGATTAAAGGCGTGCGCCACCAACGCCCGGCCCATAACTCCATTTTTACCTGCCTGCTCCAGGTCAGTGCCCTCTTGCGGCCCACACCACCCACTCTCCCTTTCTTCCTTCCTTCCTTTCCTTTCCTTCCTTCCTTCCTTCCTTCCTTCCTTCCTTCCTTCCTTCCTTCCTTCCTTCCTTCCTTCCTTCCCTTTCCTTTCTTTTTTTTTAGGGGGGGCATTCGAGACAGGGTTTCTCTGTGTAGCCTTGGCTGCCCTGGAACTCACTCTGTAGACCAGGCTTCTGCCTCCTGAGTGCTAGAATTAAAGGCATGTGCCACCACTGCCCGGCAGCTCTTCCTTTCTTGTCTGCTAAACCTGCTGTGTCTAGACAGACTTTGACATCCTCAGCTCCGGCTCTTCCACCCTCAGGAACTATTCCGACAACGCTGAAGAGAGACCAGAACTGGCAACGCTCCTTTCTGGTCCCAGCTCTGACCACTTCCCGTGAACCCTTGTAGCCTTTGCCATCACCACTGAGCTCTTGTTGGGAAGACCCCAAGGACAGACACCCACGCCAGACAACAGCTCGTGGGAAGACTACAGTTGAAGGACCTGTGGCCAGGCAGTGACCCGTCACTGACAGTAGAACACCCCCCCCCCAAAGGCTTCTGTTCCCCTCCTTTCCAGTCTGCGTTTTCACTGGATTTTGGTTGGTTGGTGGTCGTGTCTCACGTAACCCAGTCTGGTCTGCAGCTTCGGCGATCCTCCTGCCTCAGCCTCCGAGTGCACAAGCATCATCATGACTGCTTTTGCCTTGATACCCCCCCCCCCCAATGTTTTTATCTGAAACTCGTCAAGCACCCTTCCTTGTTTTCCACTTGGGTCTAGCAGGCAAGCTCAGGGACTCCATCTGTGGGCTTGTCCCTCATGGAGTTATCATGTGACGGGGAGATTTGTTCTTACAATTGCTTCTGGCTCTACTTCTGGATCATTCATACTACATGACTGGATCCGTTTCTGCCATAAGAATTTAATCAATCAGTATCTAGTTAAACTTTTTGTTTTTTGAGACAGGGTTTCTCTGTGTAGCCTTGGCTGCCCTGGAACTCACTTTGTAGACCAGGCTGGACTTGAACTCATAGATATCTACCTGACTCTGCTTCCCAAGTGCTGGGATTAAAGATGTACACCACCACTACCTGGCTATATTTAAACATTTTAAAATAACTTATTTTAAGTCCTCTGTGTGTGTGAGAGAGAGAGGGGGAGAGGGAAGGGAAAGGAGAGGAGAGGAGAGGAAAGAGAGAGTGTTGTTGGATCCTCTGGAGCTGTAGTTACAGGAGGCTATGAGCCAGTTTTGGGAGTTCTGGGAATTGAACTTGGGTCCTCTGAAAGGGCAATTGTGATCTATCTCCAGCACCAACTGATGCATATTCACTTAATTTTTGTGGTGCTGAGGATTGATGCCAGGCCTTTATACATAGAGGAGAATATTCTACTACTGAGCTACATCCCTATCCCTATTTTCTTCTTTTTAGTCACTCTACACATGTACACTAAGCTGTCATGAGCCTTCAGTCTTAGGTATTTATCTGTTAACCACCACTGTGTTCATTTTTCAGAAAAGCCTGTGTCAGGACAGCGGTGATAGCAGGCTGGGAGCACAGGCTAGCCAGCCCTAGGTTCTGCGCCGCCCCCCCCCCTCCGCCCCCCTCCCCCATTAGCTACAGTGTGGGAATGAATGAATGCACAAGCACATTCATTCTTCTCTGGACAACATGGCTCCTTTCTCCCTCTGCTCCATCAGCCCACACCATTCACCGTCTGGGCCAGGTAGCCTTTATCTGATGCACTCGTTTTCTGGCTTTCAAGCTAGGAGTACTTCAGCAATTCCTGAAACAAGTTGAGTTGGCCCAGCCCCTCATGCCCACGGGTCTGTTCTGAAGAGTCGTCCGTCAGTTGCATGAGTGGGAAGCGACTGTATTCATATTCTATTGGCAGGTTGTCACGTGCTGTTTGGGCTCACTGAGAGGCTGGCTCAAGACCCAAGCATGTTTATGTCAAACGTTCTTCAAGACCCCTTGTCCAGGGATGGACTGGCCCCTCCCCTCTGTGATAGAAAAAGAAGAGAACAGTAAAAGAGCCCCAGGGTAAGAGCACAGTCCCTGAGAATGGAGGTTACACAAGCTCCGCCATGAGAGAAAGCTCAGTCAGGAGCTCCAACCTCCACTTCCCTAGTCATTCTCTGCTGGGTGTTGGGAGCCCTTGACTAGACCATGGCTCATCGCTCTCTGTTACTATCTGTTCTGTTACTTAGAAGCTCCACCAGCCCTGCCTGGAAACTGAATTTTCTTGGGTTATCCCCAGTTGATTTCCACCAGATGTTTTGAGCTCTTGATTTGACATTTTGCTATCTATCCATCCATCCATCCCTTGCTGTTTATTTTTTGACTTTGGCTTGCCATATATAATTTATAAACTTTTTCAGAATGAAAAGTGTTGCTATCAGCTCATTCATTCTCCAACAGTATGGGAGTGGGGGTGTTGTGGGGGGAAGGGGGCGGGGGGGGCAGCGCTGGCAATGCCCAGACAGATGCAGAGGGACTTAGGGTGATTGATAAGCTGACCCACTGGAATTGCTCTTGGGGTCATGATTTCAAACTCAGGGCAAGCAGCTTCTGTTTTCCAGGACACCCTCGTACCTACCTCCAGTCAGTCCCCTCCAAACTTATACCTCAGCAAGTTAAAAGGGAAGCTGTGAGTGTTCTGCCTGAGCAGGAGCCAGACGACCTTGCCTGGGGCTACAGAGGGCTGGTTTCTTAGGGTTTGCAAGTAGCACGTCATTGTTTATTTTTCCTGGAGACAATTTTATCATGTAGCTCCAGGCTGACCTAGAACTTGAGTAATCCTCCTGTCTCAGCCTTCCAAGTGCCTGGGTTGTGAGTGTATACCCCACACCTGGCATGCTACTGTCTGATATGTAGACTTTGACTCTACCTGCAAATTGTGGGACACCCATCAGCAGAAGCTGTATGAGGTAGGCACTATGAAGTTGGCTTTGCTTATGTGTAAGGGGTACAGGCCCAGGGTCCCCAGAGGTGATGACCAGGGTGGCAGATGAGGCACAGAGAAGACTGCAGGGTGGGATGCATAGTGCATGGTGTACCCCGGGAGCTGGAGCCTTATTTGGGGTGCTAAGGAGCATGGGGGGTTAGGTGGAGGATTCAAAAGGCTTCAGGGGATGCTGGGTAGGAGCTGGCTCAATTGCCATAGAGAGGTGGGTGGTTGATGGCTCAGGGGAAGCAGGAGACAAGGTACAGTGAACCTATGTACCCAAGAGAACACATGCAGATGTGTGTTAGATACAAAACACTAAAGAACCATGGGCTGTTCTTAACTGTTGTAGGAATCAGAGAGCTCCCTGAGACCCTCTCTCTAAACAGTACCTAGAGGCATGCACATATAGTTTAGCTGTAGCATGGGATGACAGCCTCCCCACTTCACGGTATGTGAGACACTCAGGCCTTACCACTGGTACACTTGGATCTCAGTGTTATCCACAACTAGTCTTCCATCCTTTTCTTCCACGCTTCCTTTGTATCTCCCATGCACAGAGTCATATTTGAACATGTATACCTGCAGTAGACAGGGTCCTCATCTTAGGTGGCAGAGCCAGCAACCCCAGAGAAGTCCCCACCTTGGGGAAGATTCTGCAAGGCTTTCCATACAGCTCTTGGAACCCTCTCCCCAGCTCAGGTACCACTCCGGCTGGCCCCTCTCTCCATCTGCTACTTACCATGTATTCTGGGTCAATGAATGGATCGTTCACTGCCACCACCTTAACGCCCTTCTCCATGCAGACTCGCAGCACCAAACGACCAATGCGTCCAAATCTGTCCAAGCAGGAACATATAAAATAGGGCATGGGTGTGGGAGCAGGGTGACAGGGATGTCATGGTGTCAGTGTCCCACCAAGTTCATGTTGAACTTTGAACCATTGCGGGTATCAAAAGGATGGAAACTTAGGACTGGTGAGGTGGCTCAGTGGGTAAAGGCGCTTGCTACTGAGCCTGACGTCCTCAGTCCTATCCTTGGGACCCATGTGGCAGAAGAGACCTGACTCCTGCAAGTTGTCCTTTGACCTACACATGCATACATGCATGCACACACACACACACACACACACACACACACACACACACACACACATAAACACAGATCATTTCTAATCCTCTTGTGGTATTAAGTTTAAATTTAGTTCAGAGGGTGGGGCCCCTAGGGGGGTGTTAGTGGCTTTATGAGGAGAGAGACCCGGAAGCTGGCCCTGACTCTATCCGGCATGCATGTTAGTGCACTGCCTTAGGACTCTGCAGAGTCCCCACGGGTGAGGAGGCTCCCACCAGATGCTTCATCCCAATGTTGTACTCTCCCAGTCTCCAGACTGTAAGAAATCTCTTTTCTTTGAAATGACCCAGTATCAGGTGTTGATAGCCGCTGAAAACAGACTGAGACATCGTGAAGCTCTCTCAAGGGGTTTAGGTCCTCAGTGTGGGTGTGGGAAGCGACCACTCTGTGTGTCTCATCTCTTGCCCAGGTGAGATTGCTCAGCTCTTAACCTGTACTTCCATTTCCCAGCCCCACCCACCCCGTTTGTTCATTTCCTTCTCTTTTCCTTCCCTCCGCTCCCCTCCCCTCCTCCCCTCCTCCCCTCTTCCTCTCTCCATTCCTTTTTATTTTCTATTTTCATTTTTTTTTAAAGATTTGTTTATTTATTTATTTATTATGTATACAGCACGTATGACTGCAGGCCAGAAGAGGGCACCAGATCTCGTTACAGATGGTTGTGAGCCACCATGTGGTTGCTGGGAACTGAACTCAGGACCTCTGGAAGAGCAGTCAGTGCTCTTAACCTCTGAGCCATCTCTCCAGCCCCTCTATTTTCATTTTTATTTGTATTACTTGTGTGTGTGTGTGTGTGTGTGTGGTGCCGGAGACCAAACCCAGGGCTTTGTGCATGCTAGACAGGTACTCTACCACCAATTTATATACCTTCCCCCTCACCCCTGTACCTCCTTTGTTTTTCTGTTCGTTTGAGACAGGGTCTCACTGGGTAGCCCTGGTTGGCCTGGAACTCGTAGAGATCTGCCTGCCTCTGCCTCTGCCTCTCTAGACACTCTCCCCTCTACCTCTCTGCCCCTCTGCCTCTGCCAGGATCAAAGGTGTGCGCTATATTCCTCCCAGCCTCCAGCTCCTTTTCATATTGTTTTGTTCTGTATTTTTTGAGACAGGATCTCACTGTGTAGCCCAGACTAGCCTGGAACTCACAATCCATAGCTCAGGTTGGCCTTGAACTTGGGAGCCATGCTTTAGCCCCCCTAGTTGCTGGTGTTCTAGACACACCACCATACCATACCATCCCTGTTCTCACTCCCATAGCTGGGTAGATCCAGGGAAACTCCACACCTCTCTGTGTTAAATGAGGGCTATATTCATTACCATCGTGCCTCAGGTCTTAAAGGACTCTCTACCCCCCACCCCAATTGTCCTTACAGCTGTGCAGATTCCCTGCTGTCTCTGGATATACGAGCATGCTCCTCCCATGCTAGGACACTTGCTTGCCCCACGACCTTGAGGACTTTCCCCAGTGGAGAGACGGAGTGCCTTTTGTCACTTAGCCTTCCTGTGGCCAGCCTTTGCTTCCCTCCCGGGCCTTGATGAGGTCTCCACTGCAGCCTTGAACTACCTCGGGCCTGTATCTGAATACTGTCTTCTAGAGTGGGTTCTCCAAGGACTGGCTTGCCCTTGCTTGCCCAGCAAGAAGGAGGAAGATGCCCCCAGCCCATGGTGACTGGAGGAGGCCACAGTGTCAGCCTCTGGGGCTGGCTCCAGCATCACCTTGGGTGAAGTAGACTCACCCATTGATGCCCACTGTTAGTTCCTTCATTGGCTTTTGGGGCGGTGGAGGAATGGGAGGTGCTTCTTTGACAGGCTGTGGCCGAGGTGGCAGTGGTGGCGGCGGCGGCGGATTCTCGACCTTAGGTGGCGGCTCCTCAATTTTGGGCTCAGGTGGACATGGTGGGGGTGGCGATCTAATCACTGTGGGGAGCAGAGAGGGTACGGAAAGGGGGTGGTGAGCTGGGTCACTCCATTCAGGATATGGGGATGGGTGAGGTGGTGCCCCTACCTGAGTGTGAGTCCTGGGAGCCTGATTTCCACCTCCACACACATACAAATGTGAGAGTGCCTCCCATATGGGAGCATGTGTACACACACACACACACACACACACACACACACACACACACACACACACACACACACGCCAATTTCTTTTTTAAAGAGGAGGAAGTTTGGCTTTCTAGTGCCCAGTGTTTCTTTCCCAAATCCCCCAAGCCAGAGAACAAGCAAGAGAGGGCACCGAGGTTAAGACGTGTGCCAGGTGTGGCGGCGCGCACATTTAATCCCAGAGAATCTGTCAATTCAAAGCCATCATAGTCTACAGAGTGAGTTCCAGGACAGCCAGGGCTATACAGAGAAACTCTGTCTCAAAAACAAAACAAAACAAAAAACAAAAACAAAACAACAACAAAAGGCATGGGACGGAGATTTCTCCCTAAACTTCAATTTCAGTGTGTGCTTAGCAGTTACATGAGGATGTATTTTCTGTGATTCAGTTTCTTACTCTGTGAAATGAGGATAAGATATCCCACACATATTATAGCCCTCGCTGTCCCTTTCTTGCCCTTCCTCCTCCTTGAGATGGTCTAACCTAGGCTGGACTCAAGTTCTCGGTTCTTGTGCCTCACCCTCCGCAATGCTGTGACCACAGCTGTGTCCGCTTTGCGGCCCCTCCCCCATTTCAGTGCCGGGGATAAATCCAGGGCCCCCATCTGTTAAACATTGCTCGCCTGTTTTGGTACACAGCACTCTTACATGTTAGTATTTCAAAGATGATTTCTTGATCTGATAATAGATCTAGTTCTGTGAGCTCCAACCTATTCTAAAGATAAGACTCACCCTGGGAGGCCTCTTTCTAGAAAAATCAGACTTAGTTGGGCAATACTGAGGCCCAAGAATATTTTCTCTCCTCTCTCCTCTCTCTCTCCTCTTTCTTCTCTTCCCTCTCTCCCCTCCCTCCTCCTCCCCCTCCCCTCTCTCCTCCCCCCTCCCTCTCTCCCCTCCCCTCTCCCTTTCCCCTCCTCTCTCCCCTCCCCTTACTCCTTTCCTCTCCTCTCCCCTCCCCTCCCCTCTCTAGGTCTTAAGACCCGGCTACCTTGGGCTCCTCTGAAATGATACTGAGGGGTGAGGCTCCCTGGGGCTGGTTATGTCTCCAGAGCCTTTGATGATGTCACAATGTCCCTCCCACTCTCCCCTCCCCTCTCCTCTCCTCTCCCCTCCCCTCTCCTCTCCCCTTCCCTCCCCTCTCTCCTCCCCTCCCCTCTCCTCTCCCCTCCCTTCTCCTCTCCTCTCCCCTCCCCTCCCCTCTCCCCTCCCTTCTCCTCTCCTCTCCCCTCCCCTCTCCCCTCCCCCCTCCCTTTCCCCTTCCCCTCCCCTCCCCCCTCCCCCCTCCCTTTCCCCTTCCCCTCTCCTCTCCCCTTCCCTCCCCTCTCTCCTCCCCTCCCCTCCCCTCTCCTCTCCCCTCCCCTCCCCTCCCCTCTCTCTTCCCCCTTCCCCTCCCCTCCCCCTTCCCCTTCCCCCTCCCCTCTCCTGTGCAGAAGTCCCGGGTGAGGAAGGAGATGAGTGGGAGTGGGACGGGGAGGACTCCTGGAGGAAAGAGGTCTGGACGCTGCCTGAAGGGCTCCCCTCCTCCTGCCCCCTGGCCTGCTCCTCCAGAGCACGCAGCAATCAGCATCCTAGTGGCAGGAGGGTCTCAGCACTCTGAGCATCCTGTATGAGGGTGTACTGACTCCAGACTACACTTTCCTCCTCTTCCCAGCGTCACCCCAAAGGCTCTCCTCACCTGGACATGACTGCCTCAGTAGTTGGACAACAGTGACGTTGGTGAGGACGATGTCACGTTTTGACATGGCCTAAGGTCTTAAGACCCGGCTGCCTTGGGCCCCTCTGAGATGGTACTGAGGTGTGAGGCTCCCCCAGGCTGGTTATGTCTCCAGAGCCTTCAATGATGTCACATTGTCCAGTGACATCACAGAGGAAGTGGTGTGCAGGCTGGAGACCTTAGCCCGCAGAGGCCTCTGGGAATCTCACACTGAGTATTTCAGGGCCACACTGGCATCTAGAGTGGAATCTGCTGGGCTCACACAGCTGCCCATGGCTGCTGTCTCCCTTCCTCCCTCCCCTGGTCCACCTGCTCCTTGCTGTCCTGGATCTCTGAGGAGGTTCCCTGGCTCTCCTAGTGTCTGGAAAGGCCTGGAAAGTCCCAAGTCTCCCCTTGGCTACCTGGGTTCCCAGGGGTTTACGAGTAGCTCTTCTCACCCAGGCGGAGGAGAGGAAGGAGATACTCGAGGATCCAGAGGTCTGGGAGGACAGCATGGAAGCAGCTTCTCCCTGACATGACAGGACAGCTGCACTTGTGAACTCAGCAGCAGGCACGGTTGCCTGCCCAAGGTCAAGGCAGTCAACATTCTCATGATGGGGGAGGGGCTCAGGAGCTGCAGACAGGGAAAAGGATGAGTCAGTTTTCCTTTGGGTTGTACACCAAACACTGCTGGGTGATCCCATACCCATGAATCTGTTGGCAGGACGAATCAGTGTGGGCTTCAAAATAGAGATAGATGCACAGATGGGAGGTAGGTAGGTAGATAGATGATGATAGATAGATAGATAGGTAGATAGATAGATAGATAGATAGATAGATAGATAGATGATAGATAGATGATAGATAGATAGATAGATAGATAGATAGATACATAGATGATAGGTAGATAGATAGATAGATAGATAGATAGATAGATAGATAGATAGATAGATAGATAGATGATAGGAAGGGCACTAGGCTGCAGAGATGGCCCATCCATTAAGAGCACTTGCTGCTCTTATAGCTGATTTGGCTTCAGTTCCCAGCACCCACAGTGGTTTACAACCATCTGTAACTCCAGTTCTAGGGGGATCTGGTGCTCTCTTCTGGCCTATTCAGACACTTCATTCATGTGCTGCACATACATGTATGCAGGCAAAACACTCATATGTAGAGGGACTTTTTTTTTTTTTTTTTTTGAGGCAGGGTTTCTCTGTGTAGTTTTGATGCCTGTCCTGGAACTCACTCTGTAGACCAGGCTGGCCTCAAACTCACAGAGATCCACCTGCCTCTGCCTTCCAAGTGCTGGGATTAAAGGGGTGTGCCACCACCACCAGGCATAGATGGACTTTTTGGGGCCCCCAAATCACAGAAAAATGACACAGAGACTTATTAATTATGAAAGCTTGGCCTTAGCTTAGGCTTGTTTCTAACCAGCGTTTATAACTTAAATTAACCCATATCTTTACATCTACATTAATTAATTAATTAATTAATTAATTAATTAATTCATACATTAATTCATTAATTCATCCATTATACTCATCCTGGTTATCTGGCATCTGGCTCTGACTCTGCCTTTCCTTTTCCCAGAGCTCTCTTTGTCCAGAAGTCCCTTTTATACCTCCTGCCTAGCTATTGGCCATTTAGCTCTTTATTAAACCAGTCACAGTGACACAATGTAAAGGAACATTCCATAACACTCACTTATATAAAATAAATATAACTTTAAAAATGTCCATGAAATTGGTAGAGGGTGGGAGGTAGAGGGGATATGAGAGAAGTTAGGAGGTGGGGTATAGATAAACATGATCAAAATACATTTTATGCATATAAGAAATTCTAAAAAATATCCCAATCAGTGTACACACACACACACACACACACACACACACACACACACACACACACTCACACACACAGCCAGATGTGGTAGCATGCATCTGTCGTTCTAAAAGCTTGTGAGCCAGCTAGCTTGAACTACACAGCCCTGCAGAACAAGAACCCTTCCAAAACAAGCTCACAACACACTCTGAAAGGGTGGGACTTTGTCTTATTCACTATGTCCCACTGACCACAAGTGTGTGTGACACTTTTTAAAAATTTTAAATCGCATTCATTTATGATATGTGTGCGTGTGCGTGCACACATGTGGTGGCCAGAGGATAACATTTGGGAGTAAGCTCCCTCTTTCTACTCTGTGGGTCTTGGGGATTGAATTCCAAACTCATCAGGCCTGCTAGCAAATGTCCTACCCAGCTGCACTGTCTTCTGGAAGTTACTCACTCCATAAATAAATCACATTTCCCTCCAGACTTTGTTTATTAAGGGAAGAAAATTTCCATAATTCTTTTAACTTTATAATTTGCAACATATATATATATATATATTTATATTTAAATATATTTGGCTTCAGTTCCGTTTAAATATATATATTTAAAGTTCAGATCCCCATTCTCCTGTTGAATGGCTCACAACCCTGTATAACTCTAGCTCCAGGATAATTGACACCAGCACTCACATGGGCACACACTCACACTCATACAGAGGTAAGATTTAAAAATGTATTTGTAAATATAAACAAATAAATTATATCCATAAATTAGAAATATTAATGCAATAGATTAAAATAATAACTTTTTTAAAGTTTTGGCTTGAGGTTGACATTCAGGGATAGAGCACTTACCTAACATGCCTAATGAGTCATCTCTTCTGTTAAATGTGCGTCCTATCTGATGTGCACGCCTGGTTTTGATTCCTGGCTGGGTGTAGAGGAATAAATAGCATGTGCTGTGCTGTGGACCCACACTCCAGCCCACACACACCTTAAACTCTGACTGCTGACAACTGTTCCCAGCCGTCTATGCTGTTGAAGAAACGGAGCTGGAGCACGTGTGGACTCAGGGTTGGTGCAGATGTTCAATTGGTCAAAAATGCCGTGTCAATAATCTCAGCACTTGGGAGACTGACACAGGAGGATTTCTGTAAGTTTAAGGCCAGCCTGGACTACATAGTGAGACTCTATATACAAACAAACAAACAAACAAACAAACAAACAAACAAACAAACAAACAAACAAGGGGCTGGAGAGATGGCTCAGTGGTTAAGAGAGCTTACTGCTCTTCCAGAGGACCTGGGTTCGATTCCCAGCACTAACATGGCAGCTCTCAAACTTCTGTAACTCCAGGATCTGAGGTCCTCTTCTGGCTTCCACAGGCCCCAGACACACACAGACAGACAGACATTCAGGCAAAACATCCATGCATGTAAAATAAAAAATAATAAAACATTAAAGCAACCAAACCCATCACTACAATAGCTGGGAAGCACTGGTAAGGTCGGCGTACTTGTACGTAAGTGATGGACGCATCTGCTCTTCCGTTTCCTCAGTTTCTTTTATTTTCCCTTCCTCCCTGGAGTCAACCCAGGCCCTTGAGCATGCTGGGCAAGTTTCCTTCCACTGAGCCACACCCCCAGCCCTTCAAGTTATTTTATTTTATTTTATTTTATTTTATTTTATTTTATTTTATTTTATTTTATTTTATTTCTCGCCCCATGTCTCTGTGTGGGGGTCAGAGGATAACCTGTGGGAGTTGATCCTCTCCTTCCAACCGTGGGCTCCAGGGATTGAACTCAGATCCTCAGGCTTTTAGCAATCGCCTGTTACCCCTGAGCCAACCCTCAGCTCTCACGTATTTTCTGTTCCCTGGTCCTAAAGCAAGCCCCAAGCCATGTCTTCTTACAACAGCACATTCTTTGCCTTGTAAATTTCCTGTTTTTAGCACCTACTGAGGTCCTGTTCCATGTCACTCACTGTGTACTCTGGA
This sequence comes from Peromyscus maniculatus bairdii, assembly GCF_049852395.1. Classification (NCBI taxonomy): domain Eukaryota; kingdom Metazoa; phylum Chordata; class Mammalia; order Rodentia; family Cricetidae; genus Peromyscus; species Peromyscus maniculatus. The sequence continues at coordinate 51,822,350 of NC_134852.1, read as the reverse complement.
TGTGCTGTGTCCTCAGCTGTCCCTCAGCCATCGGGGGCAGCACCTGCCACAGACTGGGCCTTCTCCCTCTTCTTTTAAAACAATATTTACTTTATGTATCTGAGGGTTTTGCTTGCATATATGTCTGTGTACTGTGTGCATTCTCAGGCCGAATCCCCTAGATCTGGAATTACAGATGGTCGTGAGCCATCCTGTGGGTGCTGGGAACCGAACTCAGGACCTCTGCAAGAGCAGTCAGTACTCTTAGCCACTGAGCCACCTCTCCAGTGTTGTGTGATATTTTGTTTGTGTTCTGAAAAAGCTTGCTTGGAGTCAGAGGGCAGAGCTAGCCACTGGTTAACCATAGAGGTCTGGAGGTCTGTACAGAGAGGAGACAGGAAGTGAGAAGGCGGGACAGAGAGAGGCGCTCTAGGCCTTTTTTGGATGGAGGAACAGTGGAGGTTGGAAGCAACTGGCGGTTGCTCTCCTGTTTCTCGGATCCTTCAGGTTTTTACCCTGATATCTGACTCCTGTTTTTTATTGATAAGATTTATTAGATTTATGCTTCACTCCAGGCCCTATCTTCTTCTTGAGAACAGATCCCACCATGTCGTGGAAGAGGGCCTCAAGGTTGCTGTGATCCTCGGCCTCCTGGGTCCTGGGGTCACAGTCGCACACCACCACCCCAGTTTACAAGGCTGGGCTTTCAGGAAGTGTCCAGGAAAGAGCAAGGGGAAATGTCCCCTCAAGCCCCAGGCCTTGCTTGCATCTTAGTGACTCACTGTCAGGCACCTTCCCCTGCAGGGCCGGTTGACACGCAGCTGTGACCAAGGGGGTGTGGGGCTTTGCTACAGGTAGGAGTCACCGTCCTAGAGAGGGGGGGGGAAGGGCCCAAGCTCATGCAATGACATAACCTCTTCCAACCCCAAGTCCCTACGGGAGCTTTCCATGGGCTACACACACAGCTCCTGTGTCTAAGACCAAAGCCAGAACCACATCATGTCAAGGACCAGCCGTGGGACAGGAGTCAGCAAGGCCATCTCCTGCTTGGATGGCCCTGAAGAAGTAAACTAAAAATAAATAGGAGGGAGACGGGCATGATCTGTAATTGCAGTGGAGGAAGGAGGACCATGGGGTCAAGGCCAGCCAGGGCTACAGTTTGAGACCAGCCTGGTCTACATAGTGAGTTCCAGGCCAGCCAGAGCTACAAAGTGAGACCCTGTCTCAAAAAATAAAACTGAATAAAGTAACATATGAAAATGTTTAGGGTATATATAACTTTGTAAACACTTGCCTAGCACATGTGAGGAAGCAGTATGTGTGGCAGGAGCCATCTAGATGCTACTAGGCGAAGTTTTCCTTGGTCTGGTAGCATATATCCTGTCTTCTCAACCCCTGTGAGGCTCAGGCAGACAGATTAAGAGATCTGTGCTAGCCTGAGTACATATAGAGGTCCTGTCTCATAAAATCAAAGCTAGAACCATATCCCCCCACCCCATGTGGGTGCAGTGGTTCGTGCCTGTAATCCTAGTACTTGGGATGCTGAGGCAGGAAGATTGCCATGAGTTTGAGGTCAGCCTGGACTGCAGTATGAGGTCGTAGGTTAAACAAAACAAAACCGACACATAACTCCTCAGGATCTGACATTAGGAGTGACAGATCCTATTAATGACAAGAGAGGAAAGAGCCAGGAGCTCTTCCCCCAACAATCTGCTTCAGATCAATGCTATGGGCCGAGCTGCCAAATACCAGGGAATAGATGCCTGCCCTTGGCTGGTGGCTACTTTTCTAACTGTGGCAGACCCTAGCCTGAGCTGGGGAGCCCTAGGCAGTTCCTCTGCAGAGGGGGTCGAGTCAGGCACTCACTGTGACATCCTTGGACAGGCAAACACCTTGTGGGAACATATATCACATACTTTTTTGGGGCACTGTGACATAAAATGTGATACCCCGAATTCTGAACTTCTCCCACTGGCATCAAAGAACCAGCACAACTGGATTGCCAGAGGCTGCTGGCACCAGTTAGGGAGAAAGATGAGATGTCCTGAATCCGTTGGCAATGGGGACAGAAAGCTGAGAAGAGGGGCTGATGGAGGGAGAGAAGGCTGGAGAAGAAAACTATTGAGTGGTGGTGTGTGCCTGCAACCCCAGCACTCAGCCATCAGGAGGATCAAGAATTCAAGGCCAGCCAGCCTCTGACATAGGATGAGTTCCAGGTCATTCTGGGCTACGTGAGACCCTGTCACAACAAAACATAGAAAAGACAGGATACCTTTTATATCTATCTTAGGGTGGACCAGGAGTCTGTTCCCCCACCACACTCTGGCTCACTTCTCTGCCTGGCCTTTGACTCTCCATCATTTAGAGATGCTTCAGGTGCCACACCCAAGATTGCATAGAGATCTGCCTTTGTCATTGGAGTGGAAACTGGGTAAAAGATCCACTCTGCAGTGTGTCCCAGTTAGCCACCCTCTGCTGTCAGAGACAGGGAAGGCAGAGACTCCAGGGTCCCTGGTTCTGGGATGTTTGGTTTTGGGTGTGGCTACTGTTTCTTTAAGGGGACCACCTCGTGGCCTGGTTTGAAGTGGAAAACACGTGCCGATTCTCAGCCACACCTGGGCACCCACACACATAACTCTGCCACCAACACTGGTGCACACCCTGTGCATTCCTCCATGCCTGACCTTCCCACTGCTGCCCCCTCGCTCAGCCTCACCGTGGGCATTAAAACCTAAATATCTTCACCCAGCCGGCTGTCCCTCCCCCACTGGCTCTTGTCCGCCCCCCTCTAAACTATCCCCCAGCTGTACACACTGGGGAAGATCTAACAGCCACTGCTCGCCCTTCCTTCTAGTGCTAGACTTCAACCCCAGGCCAGGCTCCAAGGCGCTTCCCTCATAACCTGAGCTAATAGGGCAATGCTTGGGGCTTCAGGTCAGGGCATTGGAGGCTCCAGGGGAGGAAGACAGGAAGAAAAAGGTCCTGGCCCCCAGCCCAGATATTTGAGACAGCTGCTGCTGCACCAGGTCTCCGAGCTTCTCCCCAGGGCTGCTTTAACCGGCTTTTCAGGTACCACTGCGTCCTCTCCCAGTTCATGGCAATCAGTCCCCCTGCCCTTGCCTACGGGCTGGGAGGCAAGAGGCCTGGATTCTGTCATGAACATGTGATCCTTGTTTCAAAGTTTGCAGCTCTCCCCATGCAGCTTTGGGGACCCAGGTACCTCTTCCCTCCAGCACCCTGTGAGATGGGCTCAGGCCTGGACTATATCCCCTTGGCTTCCAATCGATCCATGTGTTCCATCTATGAGGAGGACTTACTAAGCCCCAGTTAATGTCCCGCAAGTTGGGGCTCTAGCAGTATCCAGCACAAAGGGCCTGTTTGCTGGAAGTGTACAATCTAGAAGGTGAGACACACTATTAAAAACTAAATGCAATTTAAGATTGCAATAATTACTATAGAAAGAGAAGGATGATGTCACAGAACATAATTGTCATACCTGTAATACCACACTGTGCCTGGGGTGGTCAGGAAGGGCTTGCTTTCTGTGATGCGGCCATCTGAGCCAGGTGTAGAATGGTGGAGTCAACAAGCTGACACTCTGGCTTCCAGGCACGGGCAAAGCCATCGGGCTGTAATGAGAGGGCCATGGGAGGAACTGGAGCAGAGATGGGGTGGGGGAGGGGACCCCAAGAACAAAATCGGGTAACTCCCTCCCCTCCTGGGGTTCTGTCCTCCTCTCTGACTGCCTTCCACTTCTCCAGAATTATCCAGCTGGGCAAGCTGTATGTTTAGATCTCTAAGAGGGCTGACAAGGTGGTTAGGTCTGGAGGATGCCTGAAGGTGGGTTCAAGAGCAAGGAAGATGGCCAGTGGGGGAGAAAGGCAAACAGGAGGCCTGGGCAGGGCAGAACCCTGCACTGGGGTGGAGGGCCTGAGCGGGTCAAAGACCAAAGATGCTGGGATCTTCTCTATGATTCATCCCGTCTTCCTCCTCTTCCTTTTCATTGCTCAACTCCAAATGTCTTTGGGAAACACCTCCCTGACTGGGAACTAAGTCAGAGCCTCACAGGGGCAACTGAGTCATGGTGGGTGGGGAAGAGGGAGGGAAGCAAAGGATAAATAGCGGCCTCGCTCCCCCGGCTCCTCTCTGCATCCTCCCCGCCTTCCCAACAACATGGATCTCGCCAGTTTGCTCAGGTCCTGCTGCCTCCTCCTGCTCCTGGGGGCTCTGCCTGCACGGGCAGCCCATGATGACCCCATTGAGAAGGTCATAGAAGGGTTCAGCCGAGGGCTGAGCAATGCAGAGAGAGAGGTGGGCAAGGCCCTTGAAGGCATCAATAATGGAATCACTCAAGCTGGAAGGGAAGTGGAGAAAGTTTTTGATGGACTTAGCCACATGGGGAGCCAGGCCGGCAAGGAGTTGGACCATGGCTTGGACAAGGTAGCCCATGGCATCAACAATGGCGTCGGACACGCAGGAAGGGAAGCAGAGAAGTTAACCCATGGGGTCAACCACGCCGCTGGACAGGTTGGGAAGGAGACAGACAACATCATCCATCATGGGGTCCACCACGGGGTCAACCAGGCGGGCAATGAAGCAGGGAGGTTAGGTCAGGGGGCCCACCATGCTCTTGGTCAGGGTGGGAAAGAGGCAGAGAAGTTTGCTCAGGGGGCCCACCATGCGGTTGGTCACGGGGGGAAAGAGGCAGAGAAGTTTGCTCAGGGGGCCCACCATGCGGTTGGTCAGGGTGGGAAAGAGGCAGAGAAGTTTGCTCAGGGGGCCCACCATGCGGTTGGTCAGGGTGGGAAAGAGGCAGAGAAGTTTGCTCAGGGGGCCCACCATGCGGTTGGTCACGGGGGGAAAGAGGCAGAGAAGTTTGCTCAGGGGGCCCACCATGCGGTTGGTCAGGGTGGGAAAGAGGCAGAGAAGTTTGCTCAGGGGGCCCACCATGCTCTTGGTCAGGGTGGGAAGGATAAACTAGGTCAGGGAGCCCACCATGCAGTTGGTCAGGCTGAGAAAGAGACAGGGAGGTTAGGTCAGGGGGCCCACAATGCCTTTGGTCAGCCTGGGAAAGAGGCAGAGAAATTTGGTCAGGATGGTCACCATGCATTTGGTCAACCTTCGAAGGAAGTAGAGAAATTTGGTCAGGGTGTTCACCATGCCTTTGGCCAGGCTGGGAAGGAGGCAGAGAAAGTCGGTCAGGGTGTTCACCATGCCTTTGGCCAGGCTGGGAAGGAGGGAGGGAGGGTGGTACAGGGGGCCAATCAGGGACTTAGCCATGCTGCAATGGAGGCACAGCAGTTTGGCCATGGCCACGGTTACTATGCGGCAGGGCAAGCTTGGCAAGAGGGAGACAAAGTGATGCAGCCTGGAGTCAACCAGGCTGGGAAGGAGATAGAGAAGTTTGCCCAGGGTGCCCACCATACCACTGATCAGGCTGGAAAGGAGGCCGAGAAAGTGGTTCAAGGGGTCCACACCGGGGTCAACCAGGCTGAGAAGGAGGCAGAGAAAGTTGGCCAAGGGGTCAGCTATGCTGCTGGCCAGGCCGGAAAGGAAACCGAGAAGCTTGGCCAAGGTGCCCACCATGCTGCTGGCCAGGCCTGGAAGGAAATGGACAGGTGGCAGCAAGATGTTCATAATGGGGTCAACCAAGCCAGCAAGGAGGCCAACCAGCTGCCGAATGTAGGTGAACAGAGGTGGGGAACCTGGGGAGAAGGGGGTTGTGGGAGGGTAGAGGCTAACCCCTTGGGAAGCCATAACACTGGGTTCCCTTCCTTCCACCTCCATTACTACAGAGCTGGTGGCCAGCTGGTCAGATGGACTAAACTATCTTGTCTGCAAAGCTTCACTGAGACAAGGTGGAAGGGACTCAGTCCCATTCTCGGGGAGCTGTCCTCCTAGATGAGGGGCCCTAACCTGTCCCCTCCTGGAACCAGGAAATAGTTCTGAGCTGAGACTCTGTACAAACAGGTAGAGACTGGGGAACCCCAGAGCCCGAGGAGGCGCTTTGGCGACAGGCTCTGTGGTGTTGTCTCCCTGTAACGAGCCTCTGAGCTGGTTGGGATGAGGGTGCTGACTCCGACATTCAGAGAAGGAGACTAAGACTCAGAGAGGCCAAGGTCTCATGACAAGTGCCCAGTGGATAAGGTGGTTGTCTTCCTTTGCCTTCCAGAATGGGTGGCGGGGAGCATTTGGGGAACTCTCTTACCCATTTGTAGAGGGCACAGATGCTGGAGGTCGTGCAAGCAGCAACAGAGCAGGCCGAGGAGGACTGGGGACCAGCACCAGGCCGACCTTTGTGCGGCCCGGTTCCCAGTTCTCCACACTCCAGGAGCAGTCATTGAGATCAGCAAGCTGGGACACCTTCCTGAGGATGGGTCCCGGTCCCAGAGCCCAGAGTCACATCTGCTGCTTGGAGGGAGCCATATCAGGCTGGGCTGGGGAAGAGGGGACTGGAGAGAGTCCTGGGTGAAGAACAAGACCCTGAGTGGGACACCCAAGTGGAGGCTGGAGAGGGGCAAGAGCAGTTGAGGGTGGGGTGCAATGGGGGAGGCTATGCTGAGTGGCAGGCACACTGCAATCAAGAGTGGGGATGAACTGAATTAGGCTGGAGGCTAGACTGTAGGAAAGGGATTAAAAATCAGGCTGAGGGTGAACGGTGGTGTTTGTGTGGGTCCTTTGAGTGCCCCTTCTCCAAGATGGAAACATTTCCCTAACACTGAATTTAAGGAGAGCTTGGGTGAGGCATGTCAACAAGAGGCAGACATCCTTCCTGGAGCCCTGTCCACCTCTCCCAATCGGCTTAGCAGCTGGGGCTCTGGGTTGTCTTTCAGGACAGTGAGTGAGGAACCCAGAAGGTCAGCCTGGGCGCCCACCCCAGACCCAGACGTCTTAGAAGGGGGCTGGTTTCTGGGGAAAAGGAATGAGGGAGACCCTCACGGGTCAAGGGGTGGTAGTGACTATCTGGGTTTTGTCTTTAGGGCACTCATCAAGGCGGGTACACAGGCCAACACGGAGGGGCCGCAACCACTACAGTAGCATCTGGGGTGAGTCTCTGGGTGTAACATGGGTTTGGAGCCGCGCGAGGGGAGTGGAGGCTACTTGGGGTTCTCCCAAGGACAGTGGTTGATTGAAGGTCGGTGACTGGCTTTGTCCTTGAATTCCAGGCCTCGGTCAACAAGCCATTTATCAACTTCCCAGCTCTATGGAGGGTGAGTGCCCACACGATCCCCACTCCCCACCCTTCAACCTGGAATTCCCTCTGTATCGTTTTCTTGCAGTCAGCATCCCTTGGGACAGACTCAGCCTCTGTAGAGACCATCCAACCTGTTCTCCTAGCTCTGCTCTGGCCTTTCGTCACCCACTTGCAGCTTTTGGGTACTTTCCAGTCCCAACAAACAAACATAAGCTGACAGAAATCACCTCCAGGGCACTGGAGCATCTGGGAGCCAGGGAGGGTGGGGATGCTGAAACCATTCCTCACGTGCCCATCTGGCTCCCCATCATCTCTCCTCCCATCCCCAGTGACTAGCTGCCTCTCCTTCGTGCTAGCCCTCCTGTGAATGCCTTTGCTACCCTGCCCTGTTGCTTTGCATGGGTGAGCTGAGGAGTGGTAATTTGGCTTGGCAGGTAGCTTCCTTCTAGATTGAGAGTATAGAGGTTCCTGTGGGATTCTGGGCCTTAGTCCACAGACTTGCTTTGTCTTTAAAAAAAAAAAAAACCATTTAAAATTGTGTGTGTGTGTGTGTGTGTGTGTGTGTGTGTGTGTGTGTACACTGTGTGTGTGTGTGTGTGTACACTGTGTGTTGGATCCCTCAGAGCTGGAGTTACAGGTCTTTGTGAGCTGCCTGATGTGGGTGCTGGGATCCAAACTCTGGTCTTCATGATTGAGCAGAAACTGCTATTAATTGCTTCCTGAGCTTAGGGCCCAGAGCCCAGGGTGACAGTCCTAACCTGGAGTGGCAGGAGATCCTCTGAGGTGAAACACACAGGACTTCTTCTGTAGAGTGCCTTCCCCTCAACCCATCCCCCTGGGAGAGCTGGTACCCCATTATTCCAAGATAAACAGCCGGTCTCCCTATCACGTCTCCAGAGTGGAACAGGGGCCAGATCTCAGTCCCCTTGTGGCCACACAACTTTATTTACCCGCCTCTCCTCTCTTCCAGAGCATCGCCGCCATCATGCCCTAAACTGATGCCCAGGCACGTTGTTCCTGCTGTCACATCAGCTGAAATAGCGTGGAGGAGCTGGGGGCTGGGGAGAGCTGCCGGGTGTCCTTAAGGGGGCCGCTTTGAGCTTTGTGAATAAACACGAACACACTGTCCTTTCTCATCATGGTTGACTGTGCTCCCTGGAGAGAGAGGAGCAGGGTGGAGTGGGGGGCTTGCACTGTCTCTGGTCACTTGGTGTAAGGAGCTGGAAATTTACCACACAGGATGGAGAGTGCCAGGGACTTCAGGCTGACTGCCTTGAAGAGAGCAGTTCCCAGAGTCGAGGCACACTTGGCGGTGTCTGTGCTCAGCACTGGGAAAGGCAGCTGGGAAGGAATCAGCCACCGGTGGGGTGTGTGGTACGCAGGAAGAGACAATGGTGGCCTGTGTCCTTTGCGCAATAAAGACATGCTGGATGCTTTCCAGGCATGATCTCACCGAACCCTCCGACCGCCCAATTAGGGAAAAGTTCTGTTCTCCCCAGGTAGGAAGGAGTCTTGTGGAGGCTTGCACTGTTGGAAAACACATGGGCAGTTAGTGGAGGGAAGGAAGAGCCTTGGCGCTGCAAACCCCGTCTTGTTTGGCTGGAGAGGGGGAGGCGGTGGACTGCGAGACGCCTGGACAGGTGGAAGATGGAAGCCCAGGTGGGCGGTTCTCGGACAGATGGACTAGCTTCTTCAGTGACGTGGGTAGAAGTGATGTGGGTAGAAGTCCCAGGGTTCAGGAGCTGCTCAGGCACAGAGGGGTAACAAGCAGCCAGCAAGCGCCAACCACAGGGGCTGTGCAAAGCCTCCTCCTGCCCGTTTGTCTCACAAGCTAGCACAGATGTCTGTATTACCCTTGTCGGTGCACGGAGATTCCTCAGGGCAAGGGCACACTAGGGGTCATTCACCAGAAGCTATAGGCTTGCATCTGGGCACCACTGAACTCCACATGGGATGCTACCTCACATTTTCATGGTCTCCCCGTGGCTTCCCAAATCCCAGCCAGGGCACTAGGAGAGCTGCAGTGTGGGCACTAGGAGAGCTGCAGTGTCCGGGAAGCTGCCTGTAGGATTTCCTCCTCCAGTGCCAAGCAGGCGGGGGTGTCTACAGGCAAAGACTGCAGTCTGTTTCCAGTTCCCCAATTCCAGCCTTTGAACTAAGACAGGGCCCTTGCCCTGGGGAATTTGGCTTTGCTGGGGAGACCATGAAAAGCCTAGGCTAGACTGTAGCTTAGTCACAGAGTGCTTGCCAACAGGGGATACCCCCTTAAAACACACACATACACAAAACAAAACAAACCATCAAACAACCCCCCCAAAACAAAACAACAAAAAATGACACCCTAGGGCACAGAGGAGCCTCTATTTGCACAATAAAAGCAACGTTCCAGATATTTCTAATTTACTGCCCTCTACCCCTCTTATTTTGTAGAGGTGGTACACTCCTTTAATCTCAGTACTTTAGAGGCAGAGGCAGGTGGATCTCTGAGTTTGAGGCCAGCCTGGTCTATAGAGTGAGTTCCAGGGCAGCCAGGGAGACCCCATCTTAATTTTTTTAAAGAGCACTATAATTTCATAACATCTGAAATACTCTGAAAATGTTTTAGACAGAAAAAATTTAAAAAGTTTTACAACAGAGAGTTGTGATTTCTCTGCTCAGATCCTCCATTATCATCTTGAACTTGCTTGAACACTCATCTGTCCGTCTAGCCTCAGACCAACCTTTTAAAAAACATGTATTTATTCATTTACTTTGCATGTGTATGTGTGTGGGCCTGCACATGCCACAGTACATGTGTGGAGGTCAGAGGACAACTTGCTTCTCATTCCACTATGTAGGCCTCAGCCTCGAACTCAGCTCCTCAGGCTTGGCTGCAGTCTCCTTCAGGTGCTGAGACATCTTGCTTATTATTATTATTATTATTATTATTATTATTATTATTATTATTATTATTATATTAGTATTAGTATTATTGTTTTGTTTTCAAGACAGAGTTTCTCTGTGTAGCTTTTGGAGCCTGTCCTGGAACTTGATCTGTAGACCAGGCTGGACTCAAACTCAGAGATCCACCTGCCTCTGCCTCCCAAGTGCTGAGATTAAAGGATTACTGTTGTTGATATCATCATTACTATTACTATTATTATTTTAATAGGCTCTCCCATTTAGACCAGATTGGCCTCAAACTCTCAATCCTTGCCAGGAGTAGTGGTGCACACTTATCATCCCAGTGATGATAAGGGGACAGGGGCAGGAGGATCCGGGCGAGCCCAAGGCCAGTTGGGACTCTATGGCTCATGCTTGTCTCAAATCCACAAGGCTCATGGTGGTAACAGCAAAACAACAAACACTCTTGGTCACTCTGCTTCTGCGTCCTGACTGCCAGAATCACAGGCATGTGCCGTCCGTCATCAGCATGTTCTTCCTTCAGAGCATTCAAAATATATTGCGGACATCTGTGGGCTGCACTTTGGTACCTAGAACCATGTCAGACACTTGGTGACACTGTGTTGGACTCACAGTGATGGACCAGTCCCTTCTGGGAGGTGTCCTGCTGCTTTTTTACCAAGTAAAAGCTTGCATTGGCTGTTTTTTAAATTGCACTTAGTTATTTATGTATTTATGCATTTATGTATTTGTGCGTGCGTGCGTGCGTGCGTTCGTGCCTCCAGTGTGTAGAAGAAATCAGAGGATGACTTTGTAAGAGATGATTCCCTGGGATTTTACTCAGGTTTGGCTTCCCTTATCCACTGAGCCATCTTGCCAGTCCATGCATCAACTATTTCCTTTTTAAAAAAAGTTTACTTATTTTATGTGCATCAGTGTTTTATCTGTATGTATATCTGTGTGAGGGTGTCAGGTGCTCTGGAACTGGAGTTATAGACAGGTGTGAGCTGCCGTGTGGGTGCTGGGAATTGAACCTGGGTCCTCTGCAAGAGCAGCCAGTGCTCCTGACCACTGAGCCATCTCTCCAGCCCTTGCACCAGCTACTTCTTATGCACATTTTCTCAGGTGGTTTGATGGCAGAGTATCCCTGAGGTTACCGAAGGGACTGGCAGATGATCCCTGGTGACTCACAGGCCCCCTCTTTCCTGGGAGGGGGCGGAGTTTGCTGCCCTCTGCCGGAATGTTTCCTCCTCATCCTTCAGGTCACAGCCGCCTTGCCCGTCCTACCTGATGACTGGTCTCCAGTCGCCATCCTCTCTGGATCTTGTCCTTCATGCTGCCTGTGGCAATTCATAATTATACCACAAATGTTCCTAGTTTAACACGAATCTCCCCTTTGAGTTCCAGTGGTGAGGTCAAGGCCAGACCCAAATGTCTGCCCCATGAGCTAACTGGGGCCAGGCCATGGGACGAGAGTAAGGGAGAGACTCTGCTGGGAAGGGTGGGTCTCGGGAGACAGAGGATGGGCCAGTTTCTTCACGTGCCTAAGAATGGGGTGAAGAATTTGGGTGGGACCTCACTACTCACCGGCTCCTTTATGGGTCCTTATTGGGTCTGTGCTAAGCATGTGCTAAGACATGATTCATTGTGTCTTCACAAGTACCTGGAGCCAGATACCCTCATTATCCCCCTCACAGAGGATGGAGAAGAGGCTCGGAGGGAGAGATCTGCCTAAGGCCACCCACGGGGCCCTTCCTAAGGCCACCCAGGGGGCCTTTCCGTGTGTGCTGTCAGGCCATTTGAGAGGTGGCATGCCTTCCTGTGACCCGAAGCAAGGAAAGACGGTGCTTTAGAATAAGCCCTCTTTATAAACAAAGTTCTGACTTGGCCCTTTTAAGGACAGATGTGTGTGTGTGTGTGTGTGTGTGTGTGTGTGTGTGTGTGTGTGTGTGTGTGTGTGGTGGGTGCCACATGACTATAAGCCAGGGTGTGGTGGCACCTGTCTGGCATCATAGCAGAAGGGATTATAGAGCTAAGGCAAGAAGAAAGATCATGAATTTGAGGCTAGCCTGTACTACATACTGAGTTCCAGGCCAGCCTGGGCTATGTTATAATACCATGTCTCAAAATAGAAAATCAGGGCTGGTGAGGTGGCTCAGCAGGTAAAGGCGCTTGTTGCCAAATCTGACGGTTTAAGTTCAATCCCCAGGACCCACGTGGTGGAAGGAGAGAAAAAACAACCCCCACAAAGTGCCCTCTGACCTCCTCATGTACACACACACACACACACACACACACACACACACACACACACACACACACACACACACACTAAATGCTTTAACAAAACAAGACAAAGCAAAAACAAATCAAAACAAAAATTTAAAAATCATCAAGAACACAGCCAGGGCTATACACAGAGAAACCCTGTTCTTGGAAAACAAACGAACAAACAAACAAACAAACAAACAAACATCACCAAGAACGATAACAATAACCAAGAAAGCATCCCGACGAGTCACCGAGCCCCGCTGCCTCAGGAGACCTTCTCTGGGGCCCCGGGAGCACTGTTTCAAGTCCTTCCGGTGTCCGCTGCAGCCGAGCCTCGACTCTCCCTGTCGTTACAGAAGAGGAAGCCGCGTCTAAAGAAGGGTTATGACCTGGTGAGTAGTACCGTGGGCTCAGGAGAGGAACAGGATGCGGCAGCTCAGGCTGAGACCAGGAACCCATAGCACGGGGTAAGGACCTGTGCGGACCCAAGGCCATCCTCCAGCCAGCCTCCGTCAGCCTCCCTTCGTTTCCTGAGGACTCCCCACCCCAGAGGGCTCCCCAAAGCAGCAGTGGTTCCCACACCAAAGTCCTCACAACAATCCCAAGTCTTCCTCCCTCTCTGACCCTGGCTTCTCCCACTTCCTGCCTGGTCCAGCCCAGTGGTCTTTAAGCAGTCACCAGGCTCTTGCCCCAGGGCCTCTGCATGCTGTCCTGCTTGAGGGTTCTCTACCTCTGGTGGTTTGTTTTCCTCCTGTAGATGTCAGTCTACCGGGTGATCTGAAAGACCTCTCCTTGATTACCCTGAATGCTGAAAATACCAGCTAGGTTTTCTCGTCCCCCACCCCCCCAATGGCAGCTTTCTTTACAGCTCTGACCACCACCTGATAAGTTTTGGTGTGTGAGGTAGTAAAGAGAAGAGAGAGAGAGAGAAAGAGTCTAAAACAGGCTCAGACAGGATGCTATTAGGTGCTAGAACAAGGCTGCATGCTGATGCTGAGGGACCAAGTCGGAGTCAGGTCTGGGCCACACTATGACCTGAGGCTCCTACTCCCACCCCTGTGATTAAAAAAAAAAAAGGTTTGTTAGGCCAGAGATGGCTCAGGGTTTAAGAGCACTTGTTGCTCTTGCAGAGGACCCGGGTTCAGTTTCCAGCACCCACATGGCGGCTCACAACCATCTGCAATTCCTGTTCTAGGGTAATTTGATGTTGATGTTGTTTCCTGGCAACCGCGTGCACGCGCACACGGTCCACAGGCAAAATACTAATACACACAAAATAGTAATTAACATCTTTGTTTATTTATTTGTTTGTATATGATATGTATGTGTGTACACGTATGTTCACTTGTGTACTTGTACGTGTGGGTGTCATTAACATGCCAGAGCCTCAAGTCTTGGCCCCTGTCGTCCACCTTTTTGTTTGCAGATGTGCACTCTAAGCCAGCTGGCTCAAGAGCTTCTGGGCGTCAGATCCCCTGGAACCGGAGTTACAGACGGCTGTGAGCTCCCATCACTCCAGCCACCCTCAATTTTTGGGGGGATAGGGAGTTGCACAGGCTGGTCTTGAACTCAGGATTCTTCTGCCTCAGCAGCTGGAGTGATGGGGTCAGAGATGTGCACCACCACACACAGCTCATTAAAATTAACAAAAAAATACCTTGAAAATTTCATACACATATGTACTGTATAAACTGACAACATGACGGCTCCCTGGTGTGGCCGAGGGGAAGGGTTTTATTGTTGATGTGAGGGAGACAACAGCCAGAGGCATCTGGAAGAGTCCAGGGCAGAGAGAGAGCAGAGTAGACTGAACATGGCCAGCAGACTGGACCTGGCCGGGAGAGAAGCAGAAGCCGGGTGGGGTTGGGGTGGGAGATGGAGACCAAGAGAAAAAGAGTGTGGGCAAGAAAGAGAGGGTGAGAGAGAGGACATGAGAGGCCGTAGCCGAAATAGCAAGGGGTACAGGGAGAAATGAGTGCGGGGGAGGGAAGCCTGCGAGCTTCGGAGGGCTGTGAGGGAAGAACTAGGTACTTGAGATACTGAGGGAGCCCGGAGGCCAGCATGCAATTTGGTATGTTAATAGGCACCTCAGATCACCCTTGGAAGAGGAACAGCTCCTTGGGTAGAGGTGTCCCTTCACAAGTTCATGAGGAATGCTGCCTTTTGTCTAATGGCCAGAATTTGGGGAAACGGAGTTTCCTTTGGACCTGACATACACAACATATCTTGATTGTTTCCACCCCATTACCTCCCCTCAACTCCCCCAGGACCCACCAGCCACCTCCCTCTTTTTTGTTATTGTTACTATTCATAGCCCCTGAGTCCAGCAGTGCTGACCATGGGCAAGTGGTTATGATGGAACCATCTGCTGGGGAATGGGCAGCCTACCAGTGGCCACATTCCCAAGAAAAGTGACTAGCTCTCCTTCAGAAGCAGTCAACTGCCAACAGCACCTCAGCTAGGGGTGGGTCCTCAGGAGTCCTCTGCCACCGGTGCGGGAATGTTGACTCCCTTGGTTGATAGAGGTGACCCAACAGTGGCTGAACACCCACAGTGGCTTCTTCTCAGCATATTGACCAGTTAGGAGTCTCTATGGTAACCACTGCCCACTGAAAAAAGGAGCTTCTCCAATCAAGGTCGAGAGCATTAAAAATCTATGAGTATATACATAAAGACTGAGAAAGTAGTTTGACCACATGACCACTTAGTGAATCAACACCAGTACGTCTCCCTCCAGGGTCTATGGTCTCTCGAGCCATGGGCTTTTGCCAGGTTTACAGGACCAAACAGAAAATCCCTCCTGTGTTGCAGGTCTCAGATCCGATCAGAAAGCGATTGGTTACCCTCACAGCCATTGTGCCACTAATGCCCCGGAGGGTGTAACTTTCATGGCGGTGTGGTACTGCAGAGTGCAGGGCCCAACCCTGGAGAAGACCATTTTCTCTTCCAGCAGTGAGCATGGCACCTTGCAGCACTGTGAGAGCCAGCCAGCAGGGAGAGAGTTTCCGGATCAGAGAAATCAGAGACCCATTTCTTGTTGTCCTGTAACCAGGGTGCAGGTGCCACAGAGTCCTGAAGAGGGTGCTGGATCCCCTGGAGGGGAGTTACAGCCAGTTGTGAGCCAATCGATGTAGGCACAGGGAACTGAACTCAGGTCCTCTGGAAGAGCAGCAAGCTCTCTTAATCACCGGCCATCTCTCCAGCTAACTTTCCTTTACAACAAAGGAGACCCAGGAACTGTAGCCAGCTACAAAACAATGCTATTCTTTGCTTTACTCTGTGTTTTTCTGGTAATTTCTACCTAGGACAGATGATCCTTGTTTCTTATTTTTATGAGTGATATAAAGTATTCTTTATTATTATTATTATTATTTTGTGTGTATGTTTCTCTGTGTGTGCATGCCCCATGGTGCATGTATGGAAGTCAGAAGACAACTTTGAATCCTCCATATGAGGTCAGGTGATCAAAGTCGGATGGCTAGCCTTGGTGGCAAGTGCCTTTACCTGCTGAGCCATCTGGCCAACCCATAAAATATTTTCTTATGATATTCTTTGTTGTTGTTGTTGTTTGTTTGAGATAGGGTCTTGCTATACAGCCTGAACCAGCCTTGAATTCACGGTTCTCCTGACTCAACTTTCCAAGTGTTGGGGTGTGTGCCGCCATGCCAGGCTCCTATGGTAGTCTTCAGTAAGAAAGTAAGCTGGTCTATAGAAAGCGAGCATTGATGGAGATGGAACAGGGCAGTTGTGCAGGAGCAGGCACCGGAAACCTGGCCAGGGGGACCATAAGAGAGCTTTTGACTCAGTGAGCTCTCTGTCCTGACTTCCTCCTCGGCCCAACCTGTGAGTGGGATCAGTGGGCTCAGGGACTAGAGGCTTGGCACTCCTCCTGGGGATCCAGACTTCCCCCTGCATCCCTTCTCCCCACATAACTGCAGAGCAAAATCAAAATCAATTCCATCTAGACAAGCAAGGGTCGGTGTGACACACTGGAGTGACAGACACGGCTTAGGAGCTCAGGCTCCGCCAAAGGCAGGTCTGGGCTTGGCTCTTGGTTCGGCTACAGGCCCTCAGTGTTCTCTGAGCAGTAGTGTCTACCTCTCTAAATGGGGCAATAAAAAGAGCCATCTTTCAGGGTTGGATGATTCTTACCATACAGAAGCCGGCATAGAAATCTGGGCACATAGAAAGCTTTTGACAAACCGGAGCTGTGATTATTATTATAGTGTTAGTACTATTGTAACTAAATGTCAGTGATGGAACAGCTGGGAGGCAGGAGCGGAGGGCAGTCAGGAATGGTGTTTATACACAGAGAAGTGTTGAATGTTACAAGTTGGGGTGCGGATGTTGGGGTGGGGAGAGACTGACTGAGAGACATTGAGAAAGGCAGATGGAAACCAGCCCCTCCTAACTAGGTGATGAAGCCCAGTGATACAAGACGGTTCCAAGTGGGAGGGCCCGGGGCCCCTGGGAACAGAGAAGCAGTCACACTTGTCAAACAGGGATGAGATGTGGGGAGGATGCTCGGGTTCCCCACTGGAACCGTGACCGAGGGTGAGGGCCAGAGGGTGATCCTGTGCCGACCCCTGCTCCCTCTCCACGGCTTCCCTGGCCCCTGGGGAGGTTACGGGTGGTGAGTAGGCAGTACAGTGGCTGAGAGCTCTTACAGACACGCATGGCCCTCCATCCAGGTAAACAGGATGGGTGTCTGGGTCAGCTTCTCCCTCCCCTGGTCTTTCCCGCCCACTCTTCCCCTGGGGTGGCTGACCCGCCCAGCTGCCCTGCTCCACTCCCAGGGCCCCTGAGCTCTCAATGACAGATGCCCAAATCTTTCCTTGCAGGGTCACTCACAGAGGTGTCCCATTCCTTCAACACCAGGGTCCCCAGAACCTCAGAACTTAACTGCAGTCCCGGAGTTCCCGGTGTCTCCCGAACCCTGGAAGTGTGTAAGGACATTCACCTGCAGGTGGAGGCGTGCTGGGGGAGAGGTGAGAGCAGGGAATGCCCACTGAACTTCAGAAGAGACCAAGAAAGGCCACCTCTCTCCTGTTTTCATGCCCCTGAGCACGCTGGCTTCCCCAGGATGGCTCCTCTATTATTGTGGCTCCCTCTCCTTACACCCTTGGGGTCTCACCTGCTTGTGAGTCCTGTTTCCTAAGTACCCCCGCCCTGACACCTCCAGAAGACATCAACACCCATCTCCTCGGATGCTCCTGTCCCCACCCTGTGCCCCAAATTCCTGAGGTTAGGCAACTGGAACACTTTTTGCATCCGTCTCACCTAGCCTTCCCCCTCCCTGATGTCCGGCTCTCTCTGTTTCAACACAGGCTCTCACTCACAATTAAGCTTCATTACCTTATCGGTGGATAGGCCCTGAGTCACTGGAGGAGGGATCCTGGACTGCCCAGCCCTGCTACCTTCTCGGAACCTACAGTATAAGGGGCAGTGGCAAGAAGGAAGCCTCTGGAAAGCAGGGGAGCTGGGAACAGAGAGAGGAGGCTGTGGGTCCTGAGGGAGGTGGAGTCAGAAGCAGAGAGAACAAGGCAGGAGGTCCCATAGTCCAGAGGAAGAGAGAAGGAACAAGAAACAGATTGGGCTGTAAAGATCCTGAGGGGAGAGATGAAGCTCCGGGGGTCCCTGGCCTGCCTGCTGCTGGCCCTCTGTCTGGGAAGCGGGGCAGCTAGCCCACTGCAGAGCGGAGGCGAGGGCACGGGCTCAAGTGCCGCAGAAGGGGTGGGCGATGCCATCGGAGAGGCTGTGGGCGAGGGGGCGAAGGAAGCAGCCAGCTCTGGGATCCAGAACGCCCTTGGCCAGGGGCACGGCGAGGAAGGTGGCTATGCACTGAGGGGGGCCAGAGGGGACGCTTTCGACCACAGGCTCGGGGAGGCAGCTCGATCTCTGGGGAATGCTGGGGACGAGGTCCGCAGACAGGCTGAGGATGTCGTTCGACGTGGGATGGATGCTGCCCACAACTCCGGGTCTTGGGTGAGTGGCTGGGAAGCTGGGTGTGCTGGTCGGGGCAAGAACTCGAGAAATGGGTCCAGGGTGAAGAGATGGTTCCTGGGTGGCTGTCTGGGACTGTTGCTTTGGTTGTCATGCATCTCCTCTCCTCTTCCTCCCCCCACCCCAGGATGGTGCCGGCTCCCTCTCTCTCTTATGATTGCCAGAGATGGGCACACTAAGGATGGGTGTATTGTCCTTTCAGGGGACGTCTGGAGGCCATGGAATGTTTGGCTCTCAAGGTGGTGCTGGAGGCCATGGCAATCCCGGTGGTCAAGGGACCCCCTGGGCCTCAGAAGGCAACTTTGGAACCAACTCTCAGGGTGGCTCTGTGGGTCAGGGTGGTGACGGCAGGTCATTCAACTATGAGACCAATGCTCAGGTAAAGTCACCACCCAGATCCATCCCTCAGCCCTGCCCTCCCCACCCTACCTTGTGGTCTGGATCCTGAACTGGGTTTCGCCCTCCCTGCAGGGAGCTCTGGCTCAGCCTGGCTACGGGTCGGTGAGAGGCAACAACCAAAACTCCGGGGTAAGGTAGACGGGAAGGGTGTCCGGGTGTATGCGACAGAGCAGGGGAGGAGCAACGAGGAAAGGGAGAGGAAGGGAAGGGATGGAGGCCGCAGGCCAGGGAAGAGGGAGAGCACTGGAAGGGGGCAAGGAAGCCACGACCCAGGCAGCAGAGCGGCCTGGCCTGTGGCCGTGGCTTTGACATCTCTGCCCTTGTGGGGTCCCCTTCCATCCACAGTGTACCAACCCCCCACCATCTGGCTCCCGTGAAAGCAACTATGAGGTAAGAGGAGGCGTGGCCTGCGTTCAGGTCTGGGAAGGCTGGGCTGCATTACTTTCTAGGTGGCTGGGGTTATGCAGGGACAAGGGCAAGTGTAGGGACCCTGCCCTTAGACACTGTGCTGTTCTTCTGGCTCGCAGGGAAGCAGCAGTGGTGGCGGCAATGGTGGCGGCAATGGTGGCAGCAATGGTGGCCACGGCAGCAACAGCGGCAATAGCCATGGCGGCGGCAGCCACGGCAACAGTGGCCACGGCAGCAGCCACGGCAGCAGCGGCCAAGGCAACAGCGGCAGCGGCAGCGGCAGTTCTGGTTCCCGGGTAAGTTTCTTCCTTGGGATGGGGTGACGGTCCTGATGGTGAGGACCCGGGCTCTAGGGTTTCTCTTACAGCTGTCACAACCCTAGAGTGGATGGCTTCAGTGACAGGGTCATCCTGAGAGTCCTGGTTCCCCACCCTCCCAGCCCTAATTACAGGGTTCCTTATGAAGGGGCTCTGACTTCCTACACTGCCTACTCCCTTCCTGTGCAAGCTACCGTGGAGAGATAGCTCTGGCTCAGGTCTAACCTTTGCTCCTTGCTGAGTAGAACTGAGGGTGAGGGGAAGGAAGAAGACAGGTAGGCATAGGATAATATTGTTCTCTCCAGCACCTGGAAGGCTGAGGCAGGAGGATTCTGTGAGTTTGAGGCCAGCCAGGGCTACATCTCAAACAAAGCAAACAACTTGTTTGGGATGCTTGGGGAGAACGGGGTGGGGGTGGGCTGTCGTCATGGAGACTCAACGACGGCTGTGGTGTAGACAACACTGGTCACTGCACATGTGAGGCCCCCATGTGATGGGCGAGAGAGCTAGAAGTGAGCACCCCAGAAATGAGCCCCAAGAGAAGTGTCAAACTCGGGCCGCACAAGTTTCCGTAGGGGTCAAAGGGGGCACGTATGGAGGCTGCTGGCACGAGGTGGGCAGAGGGTGTTGGTCTAGCATGTACAAGGTCCTGGGTTCCACCCCCAGGTCCATACAAGCCTAGTGTGGTGACTCATGGAATCCTAGCTCCCCGGGGTGGCGGCAGGATCAGGAGTTAGGGTCATCCACGGCTACTTAAAATGAGTTCAGGGTTATTCTGGGCTACAGGAATGAATAGATAAATAAATAAGGCGCTGTTACATCACCAGTGCCTTTGTGTGCGGAGTCTGAGAGTGCCTCTCTCCCCATTCAGGAAATAGAGACGTCTAATTTTGATGAAGGCTATTCAGTCTCCAGGGTAAGGACTCCAGGGTCCCCTCTTTTTATTTTTATTTTGTAAGAAAGGGTGCATAAAGAAGGGCGGGGGTGGAACATGCCCTAGCCTGTCCCCTAGCGGCAGCTTCTTTAAGAAATGCTTTGTGAGGTGTGTACGTGTATGTAGGTACCCGTTCATGAATGTGGGAGCCCATGGCAGCTAGACTGATGGGCCCTGGCGCTGGAGTTACAGGCGGTCGTGAGAGTCCTGGGAACTGAACTTGGGTCCTCTGGAAGAGTATGTGTTCGTAACCTCTGAGTCATCTCTTCAGCCTCACCCACAGTGGCAGCTTCTTATAGTTGTGTGTGTGTGTGTGTGTGTGTGTGTGTTGGAGAACTAACAGCTCAGATTCCCCAAATCACTGCCTATTTCCAAACTCCAGGCCATACTTGGCCTTCTTTTACTGAAATTCAGTTGCCCCTAGCAACCGAAGGTGAGGGAAGAATGGAGGCTGGAGAGATGGCTGGGGAACTCCTGGGTCCCTTAGCACACACTTTTAAGACATTGTGCGGATTCTTTCCTTGCAGGGAACTGGCTCGTCCTCGGGCAGCAGAGGTGGAAGCGGCGGTGGAAACAAACCTGAGGTGGGTGGTCAGGGAGGGCATGTGGACACAGATGCTGGAAGAGGGCCCGGGGATGGGTGGACACAGATGCTGGAAGAGGGGCCGGGGATGGGTGGACACAGATGCTGGAAGAGGGGCCGGGGATGAGGCTTGGCTGAATATGGGGTGTGGCTGTCTCCCAAGGGGAGCTGATTGCTGTACTGAGACCATGGGGGCTGAGATTGTAGATCAGTGGGAGATTGAGAAAAAACAAAACAAAACATCTTTTCCTCACAGTGTGACAACCCAGGGGATGATGAGCGCTCGGCCGGAGGATCCAGGAGCCAGGTGAGAGTCAAACTCACTTGTCCAGTGGCAGCCTTTTGCCACTGTGGCCATGCCGTGGCCTCAGGAGCCCACTCAGCTCAGCCTCCTTACTGATGCTCACCTCCATCCACCCCTTGGAGGGAACCCAAACAGAGACCCTTAAAATACCAAGTCTCTGAAGTCACAGTGGACAACCGGACAGCATTCCTTCTGTGTGTGTGTGTGTGTGTGTGTGTGTGTGTGTGTGTGTGTGTGTGTGTGTGTGCGCGTGCCGCCAGGGATTGAACCACCGGCCTTGTTCATGCTAGGCAATCACTCTACCAATGGCCCACAGCCCTTCACTGGGGGATTCTAGGCAGGGGCTCTAACTGCTGAACCACATCCTCAGGCCCTCAGTGCTGGGTTCTAGGCAGGGGCTCTACCATGGAACTAGTCTTTCTTTTCTTCTTTTCTTTTCTTTTCTTTTCTTTTCTTTTCTTTTCTTTTCTTTTCTTTTCTTTTCTTTTCTTTTCTTTCTTCTCTTCTCTTCTCTTCTCTTCTCTTCTCTTCTCTTCCCTCCCTCCCTCCCTCCCTCCCTCCCTCCCTCCCTCCCTCCCTCCCTTCTTTCCTTTAAGACAATATCTCACTAACAGGATCAGTCCATACTGGCCTCAAACACACAGAAATCCCTTTGCCTTAGCCTTGTAAGTGCTGGGATTACAGACATAAATCACCAAGTCCAGCTTCTTTTTAGTTTTTACCTTGAGACAGGGGCTCACTAAGTTCCTCAGACTGGCCTTGAACTCCCTAAACAGTAGCTCAAACAGGCCTTAAACTTGGATGGCAAACTCTCAGGCATTATGCTTTGCTTTATATCCAGATGAGGCTGGGAGGAATCCATGCGGAAACCAGTCCGATTTCATTCACTTGTTTTTGAGAAAGGCTCTCACTCGAGCCCAGGCTAACTTCACACTTTTGATCCTCCTGCCTCCGTCTCTTGAGTGCCACTGTGCCCACTGTCAATATTTTATCAGCCCGTTTTAGAGACAGTCATCCCAAATGTCCCATCCCTGGCCAGTAACCAGAATCCAGCGAACTCCAGTAGAGGAGCAGAACACATACACACTTTCCTAGTTATTCTGGAAATCGGGGCACTAAGGTCAGCACCCCCAGTGATGCTGGCTGAGTAAGTGTGACATTCCCGTCCACACCTAGAGGTCTTGTGCAAAATGCAGGTTGAGCCAGCAGATCTGGGGTGGGGCTGGGACTCACAGTTTCTCATCCGTTCCTTGGGGATGCTGTGGCTGCTGGGCTGGGCCCTGGTGGCAGCAGAGGTAATTGAGCAAGGGGCAAGATGAGATGGGGGAAGACAGAGAGGCGGGGGAGGCTGAGCACAGGCGGTTCCCGAAGAACGTGAATATTAGGGTGCTAACTTTCATGGGTTCCCAGATTTGAAGAGCAGCTCTTTCAGCTTGTTAACTCTTGTTCCTTTACTTATTTATCATTTATTTTTTAAATCAGTTTTAAGAACACAGGAGTCAGCTGGGTGTGGTGTCTCAAGCCTTTAGAGACTGCACTCAGCAGGCAGAGGCAGGCAGATCTCTGTGAGTTCCAGGCCAGTCTGGTCTATGCAGAGAAACCCTGTCTTGAAAAACAAACAAACAAACAAACAGACAGACAAACAGACAAGAAGAAGAACAGAGGGAGTCAATAACATCACTGTTTCGATGGTCTCTGACACTGGTGTATTATTTTAAATGTCGATTATTTTCTAGTAATTAGAAGTACTTACATATTTTTTCTGCTTTTCTTTCTTTTATGGTACTTTAGCAGAGAACAGGGAGGCCCCAGAGGTCCCAGGGGACATTAGGGCAGGGGGACAGCAGCCTTTGAGCATAGATACTCTGCTTGCAAATGAAACAGTAGTCCCAAGTCAGTAGCAATACTAACTAGCAGGTATCCCGCATCCGGGCCAGGTCCCCAGCGAGCTCTGGGAACGAGGAGCAGACAATGGAGCTGCTGACTTTGGCTAAGCAGCATAGCCGCATACCGTGTGCCGCTTCAACCCACAGGCTCACCGGCTGCCGCTCCCTTTCCGCCCAGTGCAGACACCAGCCCATCTGGAGTTTCTAGTCTGTCAATTTAGTCCAGCAGCCTGGCCAGGGGAAGATTCAGTTGACTTAGAGGCAATGGCACTTCTCACTGGGTTCTGGAGAAATAAATATTAACAGAGGGTGACGTACTATTAAGCGTAAGTGATCAGTCACTGGCCCACAGGTGAGAGGTTGAAGTAGGATCTGGTAGAGTCACGGGAGAGAAGACTCTGTCTACACTTCCCTGTCCACCCCTGCACCTGTCTGTCCTGCCCTCTCCTCCCAAACCGACGTCTGCACTTTATGTCTCCCTAGGAAAGCAGAGAAAGCAGCCGTCTCCTTGGGGGCTCCCACGACTACCAGGTGAGTCAGGGGACAGCGGGGCGGCTTAGCAGAAGGGACGGTGGAGAGTGGGACAGAATGTCAAGAGACAAAAATACCTATTTCTTCTCCCAAGCTGCCCTTAAACTGCTGAGTGACTACCAGGAAACCAAAATGGCGGCTGGGAACTCCCTCCCTCCTTCCATTTGGGATCAGAGCCATACTGATGGCAGATGTGATATCAGACAAAAGGAAAAAGAACAGAGACTAGGCCTGGAGGCAAGACTTATAATCCCAGTTACTAGGGAGGATGAGGCAGGAGGGTCACAAATTCAAGGACTGGTCTATAGAGTGTGTTCAAGGCCATTCTGGGGCAACTTAGAGAAATCCTATTTTAAAAAAGCAAAAGAGAACCAGGGCATGGCTCAGTGGTAGAGCCCCTGCCTAGAATCCCCCAGTGAGGGGCTGGGGTGTGGCTCAGTGGTAGAGCCCCTGCCTAGAATCCCCCAGTGAGGGCTGGGTGTGGCTCAGTGGTAGAAGCCCCTGCTCAACATATGTGAGACTCTAGGTTCAGTTTCCAGTGATACCTGTCCGCTGAATAGAGATCAACAGAATACACATGCATATACATATATATGCATATATATACATACAGACATACATATATGTACATTTAAATGTGCTTAATAGGTAAGTATTGAGAAGAGGAAAGTTGCTGAACTTTGGGTATAAAGATGGGGGTTAAAAGTCAGGTCCACCACTCATCATCTAGGCTTTTTCAGGCAAGTCAATTGACCTCTTTGAATCTGGCTCCCTAGCATAAGAAGGGACAGTGAACCCTGACCTGCCCATCTTCCTTCGCTACTGTTGACTTCTCTGTATCATAATCAAACTGAGGTAATGCAGGGTCTAGACGGCAGGCCACTTCTGGAGAAATGAAGTCATTGCAAATCCATCCCACGCTGTGGTCCTAGGAGCCCAGTGGGACCACACATTACCTCTCATCATTTTCACTGGCCTTTGTTGGGGCCAGGCAGAAGGAAGTGGAGGCGAAAATGTGACCATTAGACATGGTGGTGGATCACTGTAACAAATGTAGACCTGGGAGGTTGACACAGGAAGATCACTGCCAAGTTTGGGGCCAGCCTGGGCTACAAAGTGTGTGCATGTCTCGAGAGATCGGGTCAGCTGTGTGGTTGAAGTCATTCGTCTTTTTGAGCTGGAAGTTCAGGAGTGCGAGAGAGAAGAGAAAAGGCTATGGCGAGGAGGAGAGACGCAGGGCCATTGGTGGAGATGGGTGGGCCTGGGCTAGACCGGCAGGCACTTGTGTGATGGTGAACGTGAGCCTTGAACATGGCTTCCTTTCCCCTCCCCAGGAGCATGGGTCCAATGGGAATGGTGAATACAATGAAGCCGTCAGTGGACTCAAAGCTGTGGTGAGTGAAGCTCTTACTCCACTTTGGACGGGGACTGGGGTGTCGGGCATCCTTGTGTCTCGTTCCTTCCTGACACCCGCATCTCCTGCCTCTGCCTCTTGCTCACAAAGTGGACTCTTAACTTCCTGCTGTTTCTCATCCATTCCTTAGAACTCCGACCCGTCTTCCTTGCCCTTCAACTTTGACAGTTTCTGGGAGGTAAGCTGCTTGCCCCCCCCCCAGGAGAAGTAACCCCACTTTCTCAGTCCTCCCGGTCCCAAGAGAAAGCCATGGTCCTGACCTTTTCTTTAAAATGTTTAAATTTTGCTTTCATTTTATACATATGAGTGCTTCACCTCCATATATGTCTGAGTACCGCATGTGTATCTGGTGGCCGCAGAGGCCAGAAGAGGGCATTAGATCTCTTGGAACTGGAATTGGAGATGGCTGTGAACCACCATGCGGGTGCTGGGAATAGAACTCAGATCCTTTGGAAGAGCATCCAGTGCTCTTGACCTTTTCTGGCCTGAAAAACAAAACAAAAGAAAACAAAACAAAAAGCCAGACATTGTTTCATGATCTGATTTGGACATTTCTTTTTGTTTTCTCTGCAGAATTTTAAATCCAAGTTGGGTTTCATTAACTGGGATGCCATAAACAAGGTAAGGACCGGAAGGCCATGCCCTGATGGTTTGAGAGCAGAGGACCAGAGGGAGAAGAGCTAGACATCTTCACGATGAGGCAGGAGAATAGTAATCATGATCATTTGGCAAATGATCAAACCAAATGCATCTATGTGGGGAGCCAATGGAGACTTGGAAAGATAGGGTGAATTAGGAAATCGTTGGGTCCTGGCAATGAGCAGAGGAGATGACTGTCTTTAATATCTTAATGTGAAGAACCAGGTGACTCCTCAGCCTCAGTCTCCCCTTTAGACCTGTGAGGTACAGGTTTGTCATCTCTGCAACTGGGAAGACAAAGCAACAGGATTGGCAAATTGAAGGCCACCCTGGACTCAAAGAGCGAGTTCATAGCTTGCTTGGGCAATTTAAGAGATGATATCTCAAATTTAAAGTCCATCAGTGAAGGTCTGTCTTGAAATTCAGTGGTAGAGCCCCTGCCTAGAATCCCCCAGTGAGGGCCTGGGGGTGTGGCTCAGTGGTGGAGCTGCTTACCTAGCACTGGTGAAACTCTGGGTTCAATACCAGCTCTACACAAAAGGGATTAGGCAGACTGAGTAGGCATGATCCTAGGGAATTCACTGAATGGGGAGTCATGTGGACCTACAAGGTCATATGTAGATTGAAAAAACAAGAGAGACAAGGAGAATGGACAGGGAGCTGCTGAGTACCAGATGTGTGACAGGTCTTGGGAGTGACCCTGCTCACATATAATCCTCACAGCTGGAGCAGTGAGACCCTTCCTTCTTCTCCCATCCTACCCTTCCCTTTCACAGTGGATGCCCTTGGACAGGATAGTTTGACATCATGATAGCTTGATGGAAAATGAGAGGGATGAAAGAAAAAGAAAAATCTAAATTCCCCAGGCAGAAACCGTGACTATGGATGGCAAATAGTGCCCGTTTAGACCACTTTTTAAAATGTTTACCTTTCTTAAAAATTTAAAATTTTGTTATTTGTGTGTCTCTTTCTGTGTGTTGGGGAGTGGTACCCATGGAGGCCAGAAGAGGGCATTGGATTCCTTGGAGCTGGAGTTACAGGCAGTTGTGAGCTGCCTGATGTGGGTGCTGGGAACTGAATTCTGACCTCTGCAAGAACAAGTACTCTTAAATCCTGAGCCATCTCTCCAGCCCTAATTTTAGTTCAAAGAATTCATTTTTTTTTTCAGTGCTTGGAATTGAACCTAGGGCCAAAAGAGAGCTAGACACAGTGCTCTACCATTGAGCCACACCCCCAGCCCCTCAATGGGGGATTCTAGGCAGGGGCTCTACCATTGAGCCACTCCCCCAAGCCCTCCCTGAGCGATTCTAGGCAGGGGCTCTACCACTGAGCCACACCCCAGCCCCTCACTGGGGGGGATTCTAGGCAGGGGCTCTACCACTGAGCCATGCCCCAGCCCCTTACTGGGGGGATTCTAGGCAGGGGCTCTACCACTGAGCCATGCTCCAGCCCCTCACTGGGGGATTCTAGGCAGGGGCTCTACCACTGAGCCATGCCCCAGCCCCTCACTGGGGGATTCTAGGCAGGGGCTCTACCACTGAGCCACACCCCAGCCCCTCATTGGGGATTCTAGGCAGGGGCTCTACCACTGAGCCACACCCCAGCCCCTCACTGGGGGATTCTAGGCAGGGGCTCTACCATTGAGCCATGCTCCAGCCCCTCACTGGGGGATTCTAGGCAGGGGCTCTACCACTGAGCCACACCCCAGCCCCTCACTGGGGGATTCTAGGCAGGGGCTCTACCACTGAGCCATGCTCCAGCCCCTCACTGGGGGATTCTAGGCAGGGGCTCTACCACTGAGCCACGCCCCAGCCCCTCACTGGGGGATTCTAGGCAGGGGCTCTACCACTGAGCCACACCCAGCCCCTCATTGGGGATTCTAGGCAGGGGCTCTACCACTGAGCCACACCCCAGCCCCTCACTGGGGGATTCTAGGCAGGGGCTCTACCATTGAGCCACACCCCCAGCCCCTCACTGGGGGATTCTAGGCAGGGGCTCTACCACTGAGCCACACTCCAACCCCTCACTGGGGGATTCTAGGCAGGGGCTCTACCACTGAGCCACCTCTCTAGCATTCTTTTTCACTTTTTATTTTGAGACAAAGTTACATTAAGTTGTGAAAGCAGTCCTTAAACTCATGATCCTCCTGCCTCAGCCTCCTGAGTAGCTAGAATGACAGACCTGAGATGCTCAAGAGAGTTGGAGGGTGTTAAGAAACAACAGTACACACCCAAGAGATGGGGTGGCCTTATCATGAGTCACCAAGACACATTTAAAATATATATATAAATTACTTGCCAAAGTTTAAAAACTGGATGACTTCACCTAGTGCCTTAGGTGTCTGGCTTATCTTGAATGATTTGGCCTCTCTGGGACGCCCCTTCATGGGACAGAGTGGTCCTACTTTATGCTGTGGACCCTTGTTCTCTAGAAGCTACTCTGAGCCTGTCTGTCAAGCTTTCCAGCCACCTGATTGGCCCTTTGAGCTGCTGAAATTTTAATCCTTATCCTAAAACATCCTTCCCAAGACTTGGGGTCTCTGTGGGAGAGTGGGCCATGGTGAAATGGGAACAGAATTGTCCAAAGCTCAGGAAAGCCTGCTTGACTTCTGAGGGATGAGGTGACGGTAGGAGAGATGCGTGTTTTCCAGTGGCAACAAATTTCTGGTTTAAATGGAAAAAATAGATTCTCTTTTATTTTTGTGCTTTATTATTTAACTTTGAGACAGAGCCTCCCAATGTAGCTCAGGCTAGCCTTGAACTCACTCGGTAGCCCACGTTTACCTCAAACCTGAGCGTTTCCTGACTCAGCCTCCTGAGTGCTGGGCTTCCAGGCACAAATAGCATGCCTGGAAAGAGAGGTCTGTTTTTAAAGAAAACAGTTTCTGGTGGGGCAAGCCTCTTTGCTGTGGTCCTTGGGGACTAAGGATCCCCTAGGAGGCCAGGACACAGGCTGACACGTCACCAAGCATTTTTGCCCATCTGGGGGATGCTAGCTAGGTGGGATTCACAGGGACTGGCCTCTCAGCAGGTCAGTCTGGAAGAAGGGGGAGGCGGAGCTGGGCAGGAGAGGGCACTCAGCTCTAGTCTTCCCCGGTGGGAGGGGGAGGAGAGAGCTGAGCACTTCAGCCAGTGGGGTGAGGGAGAGGACCTGGGGTTTGTGTGGAGTGATGACAGTCTTAGATGATCCATGCAGAATTTGAGGGCAGGCTTCCCTGGCAGCCCCGCCCCCTGTCCACTGCTCCCCCAGAGATCCCGACTCCTCTAGCTGCCTCTTAGAACCCATTTCTCTGCTCAGGACAAAGGGAGCTTTCGCAAACCATGACCACCAGAGGAGGAGCTGCCAGCTGGATGGGAGTCCCACCATGCCCTCACCCCGACTCTCACCCTGGCCCCTGGAAATAAACCATAGCTCTCCCACACTGCGGTCTCTGCTCCTTTCTTCGCCTCCACTGTTGTCCTGGGAGGGGGCAGGGAGATGTGCTGGTGACTGTGGTAGCCCTGGGTCCTGAGGGGCTTGTGAGGGACAGAGCTGGGCGTGGGCAGGCACACAGCACGGACAGCTAGCCAGTCTCTCTCTCTCCATTTCCAGGTTCTGGGGTCCCTAGGGACTCCCAGCATGCCTTTCACACACTAGTTCCGAGGCGTCTTGGGTGGGGGTCAGGGCTTTGGATGAGCAGCGGCGGGCTCCCTGCTAACCTGTCCCCCATCTTTTGTTCACAGGGCCGCCTCCCGCCCCCCAGCACGCGAGCCTTGCTCTACTTCCGCAGACTCTGGGAGGTAGGAGAAGTCCCACTTTCCAAAGGCCTGGGGAACTTGACCATCATGCCCCTACCATGTGTCCCGCACAGCAGCTGTAGCCGCCTACCCGAAACATCGTTCCTCGTTTGGGGGTGTTTGTTTCATTTCTGCAATGCTGGGGATCCAATTGGAGCTTTGCACGTGCTGAGCAGGCCCGGTTACTAAGCGACACCCCCCCCCAGCTCCTCCCTCACTTTTTTTCAGCTGTTATTGTATGTTTCTGAGGGGGGATCTCACCATGTAGCCCTAGCTGGCTTTGAACTCGCTAGCTGGCCGAGGCTGGCCTTGAATTCACTGTGTGACCTGGGCTAGCTTGGGACCCAAATCCTCATGTCTTGGCTTTCGGAGTGCAGGGGTTCTGGGTGTGTACCCTGCACCCGACGACTCTCCTCATCTCTGAGATAGGCCATCTCATTATATTTTATCCCCAACACTATCTCAGATTCAAGCACCCTCAGCTTCCCAAATGCTTATCTTCACCCAAGCCACACCTGGCCCTCCCTGCGGCCACCTGGCACCGGCCCAGTGTGCCGTCATTTCCTCCTCTCAGTTCTGACACCACGGACACTCTCTCACCCATTCTTCTCCTTCCAGAATTTCAAACGCAAAACTCCCTACTTCAACTGGAAACAGATTGAGGTAAGGGGGTTGACGGAACTTCTCATTTTGGGGTGAGGCAACCTAGCTCTGTGGACTCAGGGTGGGCAGTCCGTGACAGATGGCTTACTGGCATCCCTGCCCGCCCGGGTTTCCTCCTGCCCCTGGAGAGGGAGGAGAACTTCCCTTCCCACTTTTTTTGGTTTGTGCAATCCTGAGCTGGGTGGAGCGGGAGAGAAGCTATGAGTCAGGAGGGAGGTGGGAGGGGTCTCCGTAGGATAAAATCCCAGGGCCAGAGGCTTGGGCCTCATTACACCAGAGCAGAACCATGAAGCCAGGCACTGTCTCGGTTCTGCTGCTTATGCTGCTGGGCGTGGCCTGGCGCGGAGACAGCCACAGCTGGGTGGGTACCAGGGGAAGTGGGTGGAGGGGAGACCCCAAGATGGGGAGGAAGAAAGGACTTGGGGTCAACTCTCAAGCGACGGCAGAGGGGTACAGGGGAGGACGCTGAGGGGAATCAGGCGTTCAGGTGGGTGCGGGAGGCCTGAACAGCTGGGTCTTGGGGAGAATGAGCAGGTCCACTGTGTCATCTAGAAAGCCACACAGCAATGCTGAATGGCCAGTGGCCTTTGGGAACCAGAACTGAGACAAGGCTGTCTGAGTTCCTCATGCACACATGTGGGACCTGAGTTACTACAGTGTAATTTTTTTTCAAGAAAAGCTAGAAATCTGATTTTAAATCATTTGCAACTATTTTTTTTTTTTAAAGAAGATCAAACAAAAAGTGTCTAGAGGCCTGTGAGTGACCAGTTTGTGACCTCAGTGTCAGAGCTGGTAGTGGAGCTAAGACTCAGTGTCAGGGGGCCGGGGGTGTAGCTCAGTGGTAGAGCCCCTGCCTAGAATCCCCCAGTGAGGGGCTGGGGTGTGGCTCAGTGGTAGAGCCCCTGCCTAGAATCCCCCAGTGAGGGGCTGGGGTGTGGCTCAGTGGTAGAGCCCCTGCCTAGAATCCCCCAGTGAGGGGCTGGGGTGTGGCTCAGTGGTAGAGCCCCTGCCTAGAATCTCCCAGTGAGGGGCTGGAGTGTGGCTCAGTGGTAGAGCCCCTGCCTAGAATCCCCCAGTGAGGGGCTGGGGTGTGGCTCAGTGGTAGAGCCCCTGCCTAGAATCCCCCAGTGAGGGGCTGGGGTGTGGCTCAGTGGTGGAGCCCCTGATCCTGGGTTTGATCCTTGTTGTCTGTGTCAGATGTGAGGAGCTGTGGGGAGCACACTGAAACTGCTTCAAATGCTTCCTTGCCTGTCTTCCCTTTCCTGGGAACTCACCTAATCACTGAGCTTTAGGCATCCCATGGAGAGTAACATTCAGTATAGCAGGATCAAGAGGCCTATAGGGAGATGTGGTGTCTGCCAGCACATGGCTGCCTAGGGCTGAGGGACACATGTGGGGTCATCTCCTTGGTTATTCTAGCACCGTCTCCACTCAGAGCTTCCAACCATGCAGCACCTGTGGGGGTGGTGTGTGTCCCACACTGTGGCATCTGTGGGGGTGGTGTGTGTCCCACACTGTGGCATCTGTGGGGGTGGTGTGTGTCCCACACTGTGGCATCTGTGGAGGTGGTGTGTGTCCCACACTGTGGCATCTGTGGAGGTGGTGTGTGTCCCACACTGTGGCATCTGTGGGGGTGGTGTGTGTCCCACACTGTGGCATCTGTGGGGGTGGTGTGTGTCCCACACTGTGGCATCTGTGGAGGTGGTGTGTGTCCCACACTGTGGCATCTGTGGAGGTGGTGTGTGTCCCACACTGTGGCATCTGTGGAGGTGGTGTGTGTCCCACACTGTGGCATCTGTGGGGGTGGTGTGTGTCCCACACTGTGGCACCTGTGGAGGTGGTGTGTGTCCCACACTGTGGCATCTGTGGGGGTGGTGTGTGTCCCACACTGTGGCACCTGTGGAGGTGGTGTGTGTCCCACACTGTGGCACCTGTGGAGGTGGTGTGTGTCCCACACTGTGGCATCTGTGGGGGTGGTGTGTGTCCCACACTGAGTCACCTGTGAGGTGGTGTGTGTGGGGGTGGTGTGTGTCCCACACTGTGGCATCTGTGGGGGTGGTGTGTGTCCCACACTGTGGCATCTGTGGGGGTGGTGTGTGTCCCACACTGTGGCATCTGTGGGGGTGGTGTGTGTCCCACACTGTGGCATCTGTGTGGGTGGTGTGTGTAGGGGTGGTGTGTGTCCCACACTGTGGCATCTGTGTGGGTGGTGTGTGTAGGGGTGGTGTGTGTAGGGGTGGTGTGTGTCCCACACTGTGGCACCTGTGGAGGTGGTGTGTGTCCCACACTGTGGCATCTGTGGGGGTGGTACTGTTGCCCAACTCTCCACCATTGCTCCCCAATCCTGAGTGTGGAAATCTGTGTCCTCTATCTGTCTGGGCCATCGGCATCCTCCAGTCCTACTGGACTTAGCTGGGACCATTACAGGGGTGGGGAGGGATAGGCAGAGCCCCAAGAGGAAGTAGAGCTGAGGCAGTGGCATGTCTGGGCTTTGGATGCTGGCAAGGCCTGGAGGGCGGCAGAACTGCTGACCACAGCTTCTGGCCCCTTTTTAGGACTCAGATCTATCATCACTGCAGAAGAGGGCAGGGGGCGCTGATCAGGTGAGTCCCTGTCCACAGGCTCCCCTGGAACGCCCTGGGTCTCTCTCTCAGCCCCATTCTCAAGGCTGGCTAACCTGAAATTCTCTCTGTTACTCCTCCTCCACCTCATAGTTTTCTCAGCCTGAAGCAGCGAGACAAGAGCTGTCAGCTGTCACAGCCAAGGCAAGCTATATCCTCTCCTGACCCCTAACTAAATGCCACCCTCCTCCTGGTCACCTACGCTTGCCTCCCATGTCACACTTGGGGAGCTGGGATAGGGACCAGGGAGGAGGAGGAAGGACCTGACGGGGTGGTAGGGACCAAGGAGGAGGAGGAAGGACCTGACGGGGTGATAGGGACCAGGGAAGAGGAGGAAGGACCTGACGGGGTGATAGGGACCAGGGAGGAGGAGGAGGACCTGACGGGGTGATAGGGACCAGGGAGGAAGAGGAAGGACCTGACGGGGTGGGCTCCAGTTGGTCCTGTGGGGTAATATGAAAGAAAGCCCACGTTACAAAGCGCGGGCTTCTAAGAAACCTGTTGTCTGGGCAAAAAAGTGTCGTGTTTATTACATAATGAAATGCCATCTTCCCGTCCCTCTGCACCCGCACACCCCTTTGTTTCCCCAGAACTACTACAATAACCCGCAGGGGAATCCTACTTACAACTGGCAATACTATGCCAAGACCACTCCCAAGGTGAGTTTTGAAAAACTCTGTCTCTGTCTCTGTCTCTGTCTCTGTCTCTGTCTCTCTCTCTCTGTGTGTGTGTGTGTGTGTGTGTGTGTGTGTGTGTGTGTGTGTGTGTTTGCTTGGAGCAGGGAGAGGCCTGCCTCCTTTCTCCATCACACTGCTTTGTAAGGGGGGACCCCAGTGTATGCCCCCCCCCACTGCCCTGAGAGATGCTTGGGGGTATGTGCAGGGGAGAAACCCGGCAACAAGATGCTTGCATACGGACAGATTACAGCCACCAGGCCAAACACACAGACTTGCTTCATAGTGTGGCTTTCTTGCCCTTTGTGGGGTGGAGGAAAGCAGCCTAGCACATCCTAGACGCTAAGCTTAGGGACTCTTGGTTGGTGGGAAATTGAATTCTTTGTGCCTCAGAGGAAATTAAAAGAAAAAAAGGTGGGGTGCGGACAACTGAGAGGTTTGTTTTGCGCAGTTGCAGAGAAGGCAGTCTTAGGGGCCCACGAGCTGGCTCAGCAGGTAAAGGGGCTTGCTGCTAAGCCTCACAACCTGAGATCGATCCCCTGGACCCACACGGTGGGAGGAGAGAACTGACCTTTGCATGTTGTCCTCTGACCTCTACTTGTGCACTGTGGCCCAAATACTCTTACAAAACAGACAAATAACAAACAAACAAGTCAGAAGGCGTTCTTAGGAGCTAGGGGTGCGGCTCTATGGCAGAGGGCCCATCTAGCAGAGGAAAGGCCCTGGGCTCCGTTCCTAGCATTGCACCCAACAGCCAGCCAGCCAACCAGTCAGGAAATAAGCCAGGTGATATTAGAACACCAGAGAGTGATGTGGTAGACACTAATGAGGCTTGAAAAGAAAAGCCAGACCAGCAACTTCCTTCCATTTCCCAGAACTCCGAGGCCCTGGCGAAAGAAACCGCTTCTAAGATTAGAGAACTCGGAGCTTGGTGGCTTGGGTTAGGGTGGGGCTGGTGGCTGAGGCAGGAGGATCACAAGTTCAAGGACTACCTGGGCTCCAGAGTTCAATCTAGCCCAGTCAACTTAGAGAGATTCTGTCTCATAAAGGTTAAAAAAAAAAAAAGAGCTAGGGATGTACTCAGCGGTAGGATGCTAGTCTAGTCTGTGTGAGGCATTTTACTTGGGAAGAAATGCCACCATAGGCTGACTTCCATCTACCCCATGGACAGGAGAGATCTCCTCCTATTCCTCCATTGTGTTGTGTGTTTGGGGGCGCATTACTCAGTATCATCCTGGATAAAATGTATGCTCCGGGGGAAAATCCACAGACTGAGTATCCTCAACCAGCCTGAAGGACCTTGCTGATAATGTTGGCTTGTGCCCACCAGAGGGGACCTTGGGGAGCCTGAGGCCAAGGTAGAGCCTAGAGAGGGCTGCCATGGCCTCATGTCACCTTCTTTGATCTTCTCTTTCCAGGGAGGAGTCACGCCTTCATCATCCTCGGTGAGTATGGGGGGTTGGGAGGACGCAGCTGGAGACAGAGGGACCTGACTGAGGCTGCTGAGGGTGGAGGTCACAGTGTGAGGTCTACTCAGCCATTCCCCTTGTCCCGCAGGCTTCCCGGGCACAGCCTGGCCTGCTGAAGTGGCTGAAGTTTTGGTAGGTAAGTGTCAGAGTGGGCCGCACAAGTGGGCTGAATGTCAGGAGTAGAAGTGGCCGCCTCTGGGGCAGCCTGAGAGCTGGGCATTTCCGTGGACTTCGGTGAGCAGCAGCAGAGCAAAAGTCAGGTTTCCTCGGGTGGATACAGAAGAGGGGTACCCTCTTTGTGGGACCTGGAAAAATGGTCCAGGACACATGGGACTGTGTGTGAGTGAGGATGAAGGGCTGAACAGAGAGGGAACCACACAGACACAGAACCAAGGAGAAGGCTGGTCTGTGGTGCTCACAGACGGACAAGCCTTCTAGGAGGCCAAGGTTCAGAGGCATGATGAAGTAAGGCCCCAGGCGGAAGTCTGTTCTTCTTGGTGAGGTTTTTGTTTTGCATTTTTGAGACAGGGTCTTTCTGTATAGCTCAGGGTGGCTTCGAACTACTAATTTCTCTCACCACAGCCTCCCAGGTGCTGGTGGCACAGGTGTGTACCACCATGCCTGGCCTGGAAAGGTTACTGAGCACCTCAGTGAGACCATAAAATTTGTTTCATGAGGAGACTGAAGGTGGGCAGGGCAGGAATCTTCGTGAAAGAGTTCGTCCCCATCGACGTGGGCATGACTGTGTTCTACCGTTTATTTTTCTCCTCCTTTGTTTTTTTTTCTAGAAAATTTCTTCTAGCCACTGCTGACACTTCATGAACACAGGTCTTCAGGGAGCTTGATTGTACTTACCCACAGTCCTCTCTGCTGGGACAGGGCTACCTGGGTGTTGACAACCCCCACATCATCCCACCTAGGGACCTGGTTTACCTGTTCTCATCCTCCTCATTTGGCTGTGGTGTCTCGGAGACAAACCAGCCTCGTTGGATAACCAGCCAGTGTCTTCCCCTTCTCCCGTTTGTGACGGGGAAGTTCCCATAATGCACTAGGAACTTCCTGCTTTCAAGCTTCTCCGTGGAAATAAAACACGACTTTGTTTTCCCAAGACTTTCTCCACTTGTCGTTCTTCAATACAACCCGGCTGACCTGGGTGTGGGGGAATGGAAGGATGGGTTTCTGGCTGAGAACCTTTTTCCTGAGTGCAGAAT
This sequence comes from Peromyscus maniculatus bairdii, assembly GCF_049852395.1. NCBI lineage: Eukaryota > Metazoa > Chordata > Mammalia > Rodentia > Cricetidae > Peromyscus > Peromyscus maniculatus. The sequence continues at coordinate 51,786,190 of NC_134852.1, read as the reverse complement.
GAGAGATGTGGTTAGCTGGAGAGAGATGAGACCCGGGCTTAGGTTCGGGTAACACTGGTCGCAGCTAGCTGACGGCTTCATGCAAGTTTCTCCACCTTCCAAAACAAGTTTTGCCTAGCACACAAATACCGTGCTTACAGTAGCTGTAGGTGTTTGGTGGCCTGAGGAGGCTGTTCAAAACGCCAGACCAGTTCTGGGGGTGGGACACACAGGGACAGGGCAGGGCAGACCAGCTGTTAGGGTCCAAGAGAAGCCCCCAAGAAAGACCAACAGTCATGTATGCAATTTAGCAAGGGCGTTTATTTCCAAAACATGCTGGGGTGGCAAATAGCGACCCCAAAGGGCAGTCGCAGCTCCTTTTAAGCGGAGTTGCGGGAATTCCAGGGAGGAGGGATTAATCTGGTGCTGATTGGTGGAGGAAAGATTGGTCTGGGGGCTGATTGGTTGGAGGCTGTAGGGGTTAGGGGTTTGTGGACCGGAGGGTAGGAAAAGCTATCTTTAGCTAGCAGAAGGCTGGGAGGCATCTGCTGATTGGTTGCCCCTGAGTTGTGGTCTTCCCGAGAACTGCTAGCTGAGCTCCAGCCAGTTCCAGTTAACCAAAACTAGGGCCTGGTCCCTGGCAGGGCTGTTAAAACCTGACTTGGCTCTGGTCTGGCTCCCCAGCCCTCTCACCAGCAAGGACTGGTGGAGACTATGCTGGGCGTGTGGTAACACTCACGGTTGGATGGGGACCGGCAGGTGGTGGCAGCGTGTAGGAAGCTGGGGAAGGAAGGGAGCCAGAGTCAGTACTGTGCCGTGCAACCGCTGCTATGCCGCTGAGGAAGGCGGGTGAACCAGCGGGAGCCGCTCGGGCACTGGCACAGGCTGAGCAGCCCCTGGGACAGGCCAGACAGCACTGTGTTTCATGGAACTGGTACAGACTGCCCAAGCGGAGGGGCCCCTGCCTCTGTCCTCCCACCCCCATATCCATGGAGGGGAGCAGGAAGTTAGAGAAAAGAAATCCTGCGAGTTGAGCGAGTCTTGTGCCATTTGCAAGTTCGCTAAGCGCTTGGCAACACTGCCTTCGGTTGTAGTTAGACACAAGGCCTCAAATAAGTTGTGAACCAGTGAACGAAACGTGGCCCTACGCTGATTCAGGCAAGCCACCTGATCACGCCGGTGGAAACGCAGGCGTACTGGCTTGGCTGTCTTCCCCTTAATTTGGTTCTTAAAGTGAGGCTCCGGGTTGCTCTCAACTGCGTGGAGGGCCTTGCAGTACCTCGTCACAGCCACATGGGGGAAGACGAGGGGCTGTCCCTGGGAGAAGCCGGGTCCTCGCTGGTGACAGGGCTTCCTGTGTGCGAAAGGGAATGGGAAAAGGTTGGGAACCCAGGTCTCCTGGGGCCGGTCCCCGAGGGGACCAAGGAACTAGGATCAAGATGGTTCCCGACTCTTAGGGGATGTTCCTGGTCCTTTCAAGTGTAACGGGAGGTTGTCTGGTGTGAGGGGCCCTCCAATGACGGGCAGTGGTCCCTCCCTCCCTTCTAGCGAGCCCCCAGTTTTCACTGGAGCTCTGAGGTCCCATTTTCCAAGCTCCCGATCAGCCCTAGACTGGATCTGGGGGGAGAGGCTCTCGAGGTGACAGGGTCATCTGGTATTCATATCTCTCTCCTCCTCCCTCCGTACTTCTCTCCACAGAGCTGTTTCTTCAGCCTTTTTACTTTTCTAGTTAATTTTTTTCATTATATGTTTATTGTGTGTATACGCGCGTGGGTGTGGGTGTGCGTGGGTGTGGGTGTACGCGGGCGCCCGTCTGCGCGCAAACCCACACATGTGCCATAGGGGTGTGTAGGTCAGGGGGATAACTTGCCAGAGTCAGGCCTCTCCTTCCACTATGCAGATCCTGGGGTTCAAATTCAGGCAATTGCTTCATGGCAAGCGCGATTACCCATTGAACCAACTTTCAGGCACCACGTTTTGTTTTGAGGCAGGTTCTCATCTGAGTTGCCCCTTGCTCGTTCAATAGTACAGGTGGAATGCTCCTGCCTCAGGCACCAGGTCCAGCTCAGTTTCTCCCCACCCCCAGTAGTTAACTCTTTCTTTCTCTCTGTTTGTTTCTTTGCGGGTCTCAGTTCACAGGCCCCTCCCTAGGTCATCTCCCAGCACCTGTTACCATCCGTGAGTACTTGTTTGTTCTGTTAGGTGGCATCTGCCTCCTCCCCAGGAGCAGGAATGGAAAGGCTGGCCATCTTGTCTTTCTTGACTTCCCGTGAAGTGTCTGCTCAAGAAATCTTTATGGGTTACCCAATGGGAGGAGGGATTGGAGTTCAGTGGGACCGATCCAGGAAGTCTTCCTGGGAGAAGTTTAGGCAAACAGCTTCCGAGTGGGAGGAGGAGCGGCCGTTTCCAGGAGTGTGGTAATAGTTGGCACTGGCCGGAGGTCATTCTTCCCACTCTAATTGCCCCACACCCTCTCCTGAGACCCCAGCCCCCCTTCTTTCTCCAGGGATGCCCCCATCTGTCCCCAGGTTCCCTGAGTATCTGGTGTTCATCCCTTTCATCACCCAACCCTGACACCCAGGAGGCTGGCTCCTACCCCAGTGCATGCCGTGATGGAGCAATCAGGGTTGGGCCTCACCTCCTACCCACATCAAGTTCTATCACAGTTGGGGTGTGTGGGGGCAGGCAGTGAGACACAGGGGTTCACTGATGTTCTCAGAGAAGGAACAGGGTGGCTAGACCTAGGGATGGGGTTACAGAGTCAGTAGGATCCCATCTCTCTATGTATTCATTCAAAGAGAGTGGGATCCTGGGAGATTTTTCCTCTTCTTCCCCACTCCATGACTGAACTGTTGTGACCTCCCTTATTGAGGACAACCTACCCCCTCCCCACTCTATTGGAGATGGGACACTTGGGGAGCACAAAGTCACCAAGGCAGTGTGGATGGAGGAAATGAGGAGCATGGAGAAGGGGTCTAACATCAGTGCTTAACAGAAATCATTTCACTCCTGAAAATTTACCAGGGAGCCAAACCTATCTTTCCAGCTGCTCAGGAGGCCAGCCTGGGAATTGTGTGTGTGTGTGTGTGTGTGTGTGTGTGTGTGTGTGTGTGTGTGAGAGAGAGAGAGAGAGAGAGAGAGAGAGAGAGAGAGAGAGAGAGAGAGGGTTAGGGTTAGTTCATGCTAACGTGGGTGCTCATGTCTGAGTACCAGACAGAAGGCAACCTCGGTATCACTCCTCAGGAGTCATCCACTTTGTTTTCGAGACAGGGTCTCTCATAGGCTTACACATGTCTGGGCTGGCTGGTTGGTGAGCTCAGGAATCCACGCCGCTACACAGCTTTTTACAAGAGTTCTAGGGATCCGACTCAGGACCTCATGTATGCATGACAAGCAGTTCACTGGCTGCACTGTCTCTTCCGCCCCTGGTCTAGGACCCTGAATGAGACCCTGTCACAAAAACTAAAAAGAGGGCCGACAAGATGGCTTGGCTGGTAGAAAGCCATCACTGACCTCGACACACACATGCACCCACATACACACTAAGTGTAAAAATTAAAAACAAAAATAGTAAAAGACAGCTGAGGATGTATGTAGCTCAGTGGCAGTTTTGCCAAGCATGTATGAAGCCCTAGGTTCAACACCCCCAGTATCGTAAAACAAACATAATGTTTGGATCATCTGGAAGGTGACAAGTGAGGACAAGTCATCGGACTGACACAGCCAGCTTTTGCCTCCGCAGGGGGACAGAATTCCTTTGCCTGAACACTGAGTGGATCGGCTTGTGTTTAGAGGTGTTGTGTCTTTACACACTACAGTTACAAACCCGGGTCCAGAGCAGAGTGCTGTCTTTGTTTGATTACCTACCCTTTTTGTTTGTTTGTGTTCTGAGATAGGATCTTGCTATGTAGCCCAGGCTGGTCTCCAGCTCTCCAGGCCCCTATGGCCACCACACCCAGCTAGAACATTACCTTCAAAGACATACTTGATGTGGGAAGCTGGTTTTTCTATGTGGGACATCTGGAAACTAAGGTAACTAATTGCAGGTTTATTGTAGGACATGGTTGCCAAAGCTCGGGTTGAGCTCAGAGCCTTGAACATGCTCTACCACTGAGCCAGCCACACTCAGACTCCCTCACTGGTGGACTCCAGGCATGTGCTCTACCACTGAGGTACATCCTCAGCCCCCTTTTGCTTTCTATTTTGAGACAACATGTCAGTAAGTTGCTCAGGCTAGCCTTGAACTCACTGCCTTGATCTTTGCATCCTCCTGCCTCAGCTTTGGGTGTTCCTAGGATGACAGCCCTTCACTGTGCCTGGCTAGTTCCTTCTTTTTGTTTGCTGAGAGTGTCTGGCTGAATTCGTTTAGATTAACACATACATGCTTCAAGCTTTGGTCACAAAGCTCATCTGGCCAAGGGGGCTCCCGCATCTGCCCTGCACTCGCTGGTCAAGGGTCTAATCTTACCAAATGCTACGGCACGGGAGCAAAGGACTGTCAGAGACCCAGCTCAAGTCTTGGAACCCCAGTGCTCTCACACTGGCCCTGCCACACACCCGCACCAGGCATGCGACCTTTGTTAAATTATTTAACCTCTGTATTTGCCGTGGCTCCCCCACCCACAGAATGTGGGTAATTAGAATGCATATCTCCCAGAACTTCTGATAATTCGATGAGATCATGCACTCAGAATACTTAGCACAAGGCCTGCCACAGAGTCAGAACTGGCAAGGTTATTGGTACCATTAGGTGGAAAGGAAAACATCTTTGAGACATCACTATGCTACAAAAGCCCCACCATAGAGCAGAGCCCAGAGCCAGGCAGGGATAATAGTGTGGTGTTGGTGTGGGCTAGTCTGTGTTTGGGTACTGTGTGAGCCAGCGCTGAAATTGGATTCCACCATTAGCGTGTCTAAATGGAGCTGATTTGCATAACATCTGTCCTCTTTTGATTCTTCACTTCTTCTAGGGCCTCTGTTCCCTCTACCCCGATGCAAAGGCTCCAATGAGCTCGGCAGGCACTGCTAATTAGTTAAACAGGATGAATCCACCCTCTCGCCCAAACTGTGTCCTCCAGAAAACCCTCTGGGAGGAACTCCACCCGCCTCACTTTATTCTCTTTCTTGTCCCCTCCAGGAGCATCAGCTGAACCCGACATCCACAGTCACACGGTCATCACACGAGGAGGGTGTTCCTCAGGCTGTGTCCTCCTGTAGCTTTATCAAGGTGGAAGAGGCTCGCAGGAGGACTTGGTGAGGCTGGAGAGGGCACTGGGGTGTGAGGACAGCAGGGGGCTGGAGCAGCAGCCTCTGGGGTTCATGAAGATTCCTCAGGAGTAACACCTAGCCCTCCCACCTAGGCCTGCCCACAGTGTGTGTTGCCTCAGGCTGGGGTAGGGAGCCTAACCCTCAGATAAGGGTGGCTCTGCCAGGACAGAGCTGGTCCCTGTCCCAGCACCTCCCTGTGACACCGGTTGGGCCATCTGAACCTCATTGCAGAAGCTGAGTCATCAGGCTGTTCTGTCGCTTTGAGGTGGGGTGGGAAGTGGGACTGTTCAGAGCAGGAGCTCAGAGGTCAGGCCAGCTCCGAGGCTCCTCGTGCTGGGTCTCTGGGACACTTGTTTCTGCTCCTTTGTGTTTCTGGTTTCCTTGTCTCCCTAAGTCATCTATTGGAAATTCCAGGAGCAACATCTGGATAATGTGCAGAGTCCAGGCCCAAGAGAGGCAGGTGCAGAGCTGGGCCACAGGATGAGTGGATGCAATTCTAATGCTCCCACTCGCCATTGCATGGTGTGTAAGGCATGGTGCTGGTGGATAGAAAGGGGATTCATGCACCGTTCCTGGGCCGGGGAGATAGCTCAGTTGGTAGAATACTTGCCTAACATGCACAAGGCCCTGGGTTTGAGTCCCAGCATCACATAAATCAGATGTAGCAGTGCAAGGTTGTAATCCCAGCACTCTGGAGGTGGTGGCAGGGGGCTCAGAAGTTCAAGGTCATCCTTGGCTACATAGTAAATTTGAGGCCAGCCTGGTTAGAGAGTCTTGGAGATTATATATATATATATATATCTCCAAAGTGTGCTTCCCCCCCCCCAACTTATATGAGACTTGATATTTCAAGAAAGAAACAAGAGAAATTAAGTTTAGGCATGTGTATTATTCAGAGACATAAGATTCTGAGAAGGCACAGGTTGGGATAATGGGAGCAACCAGGAAAGCTTCACCTATGGTGGATGTTGAATTCCAAGAACTGGAGATGAGCAAAAAGCACTTTAAGATTAAGGAACAGTTTAGGCTGGTGTGGTGATACATGTGAATAATCTCAGCACTTGGGAGGCTGAGGAGGAGGATCAGGAGTTTAAGGTTATCCTTGTGTACTCAGTGAGCCAGCCTGGGCTACACGAGACCCTATTTCAAAAAACTGCAAGGAAAGGAAGGAACAGAGAGAGGGAGAGAGACAGATGAGAGGCTTGGACAGATGCCTGGAGGAGGAAGGGGGTGCCTGGTAAGGAACCCACCTTATCCAGCAGGTGAGACATGTACAAAGAGAGCAAAGAGGAGAGCTGGAAGGGCAGGTGGGGTCTGCGGTGTGGAGGCCTTCCACCAGTTGGAGGGCTTTAGATGGATTGTGCAGGGTGTGGGGCATAGAGGAAAAGAGACAAATGCAGAAGGAGAGCTTGCTTGGATGCCAACTCCTGCAGGGACAGGCCCAACCTGTCTCTGTCCCATCACCCCATGCATGAACAGACCCATGGCAGCCTCACCTTGCAAGGGGAGAGTTGGGAAATCAAAGATATACTGGGAACAGTCTATGCCTCCCCCTCCCAGAGCCCCAGGGGTGGGCGACATGATCTGGGGGTGAGTCAGTCGGGTGGGAACCCCACTCGTCCTCATAGCCACCTCCTTGCTAATATAAAGGGCCACCAGTCAGGCCCCGCCTCAGAGCACCCCAACCTGACACCATGAAGATCCCAATTCTTCCCGCTGTGGCTCTCCTCTCTCTTCTGGCATTACATGCGGCCCAGGGAGCTGCCCTGGGGGGCGCTGAGGTGAGCACACCACCTACTTTGGCCTTTCAGATCTATTACCCAGCTGCCCCTTGGTCCTTCCTGTCCATTGGTGGAGAAGGGGCGTATTTGTTAAATGTGCTCCAGAAGCTGGTGCTCGGGAGCTGGATGAGAAGCTGGGCTTCTGAGGGAGGGAGGGAGGGAGGGAGGAAGTAGGAGGCCATGGGGAAGAAGCTTATGCAAAAGGAGGGAGGGGACAGAACAGAACAATTCTGGGAAGACCTTTAGGACAGGGGTGTTTACACATCTGGAAAGAATAGTAAGTGTGTGGGGGGTACTGGAAGCTGAGATGGGTCACTGGGACCCCCCTAATCCAGCCTTCCTTTCTAAACCCCTGAGTAGCTTCCAGATGACGGGAGGCCCCCTGCTGGCCTAGACTCCTTATGATTGGGTCGTCAGACAGAGAAGACCCCCGGAGTTCCTCGGCCTGTCTTATCCTTAGGGAGGGAAGAATGTTCCTCCTGGATTTAAAAGTCTAAGACAAGGGGGCTTAGTCTCACTGGGTTTGAGCAAGTGGCCTCAGGGAAAGCAGGATCTGCTTAGATCTCAAATGAGCTGGGGAACTTTGGCAGGTCTATGGCATCAGACTGTGCCTAAGTGGAGAGACTGTCCATGGTGGTTGGAGCCTTACACTTTTCACAAGAAACTGGACATCTGTTTATTTATGAATTCTTACTTATTAGGAATTAGCTGGGTGAGGTGGGGCACAGTTGTGATCCCAGCACTTAGGAGGCTGAGGCAGGAGAATTAGGAGTCTGAGGTTCATTCAGGCTATCTAGTTAGACACACACACACACACACACACACACACACACACACACATGCATGTATGCAGGTGTTTTTTTTATTTTTAAGATTTTAGTTTTAATTAAGAGTGTCTGTGCGTATGTGCATGGCCAGTGCCTGGAGGCCAGAAGAACATCTTATTCCTGGAACTGGACTCACAGGCAGTTGTGAGGCCTCTAATGCAGGTGCTGAGAACCAACTGGGGTCCTCTGCAGGAGTAGCAGGTGTTCATAACCCCTGAGCCATACTTCAGGCCCCTCCTGCCCAAGTTTAATTCAAATTTAAAACAACTCTGTCAAACTGCTAAGCTCTGCGCTTTGGGACCCTGCCCAGACAGCCAAATATTTGTGAGCCCTTTCCTGGGGAGGGAGGGATAAGGAAGTCAGTAGGATGGAGGAACAGAGATCTTCAGGGAACAGAAGAGGAGACTCAGCCTGTGAGCCAGGCAGCTCACCTTAGGGGCGTGGCTCCTGCCGGCACCCTGGTCTCCACCCAGCCCTGCCAATAAGCATGGGTGTTTTGGCACACAGAAAATCAACTGCCAAACAATACTAGCTGGTTCTGTCAGCTGGGGCTCCTTCTCCACCCTTTCCACCCACTGCCAGCAACTGGGTGTACTGGACCAGAATGGGACTGGCCCTGGGGCCCCAGTGAGAGACCATGGGTGGTGCCTCTTGGAGACCAGCTTACAAAAGAGGAAGAGGACAGGGAGAGGCAAGGGGGTGGGTGTCGGGGAGAGGGACTCATCATTCTCAGGGTCATCTGTCTCTTCTCTGTCACCCTCTTTAGGAAGATACGACCGTCAGTAATTATGCTGCGGGATCAGAGGTAAAGACCTGTTTTCCCACACTCTCTGGTGTCTCCCCACCTCTGTCTTCCTCCTGACTTCCCTAACATGCTGCTTTTTCGCTTAGGGCTTTAACAACCAGTTCCTGAACCTTGACAAGTTGCAGTCTGTAAGTAAGATTCTCTAGCACCCATGGCTTGCCTGCCTCCCAGAGGAGACAGCTTTCGACATTCCTGGGCCCATCTTCCTCTTTCCCAGAGGGCTGGGTGAAGCACGGGTGGCCTCTGGAACTGACCCATCTCTGGCCTCTCTTTTCTCCCCACAGGCCTTTAAGTCTGATAACTTCCTGAACTGGCATGCTATCGCTGATGTAAGTGCTTAGGTTGTATTTGGCTCCAGGTATGGTGAAGTATGCCTGAAATCCCGGCACTCCAGTGCCTGGGGTGGAAGGATGGTGAATTCAAGGCCAGCCTGGGGGACATAGCGAAGGTCCTGACCTGAAACCAACCCACCCAGCACAATTTATTTGAGTCCTCATGAAGAACAGGGCTTACCCACACCAAGAACTGAGTCAGAAGCACAGCCAGACTTCATGGCCTTGCCTCTGTGCTCTCTACGCGACCCCTTGCAAACAGCTTTGGTTCTTCGAGCCTCAGTGTCCTCATCTGGGACGTGGGGAATGAAGACACTGCTTATCTGAGAGGTCGCTGGGATGCTGGGATGTCTAAGAGAAAGTGTGTTTGCACAGCAGCCAATGCCAAACACAGAAGGAAGCTTCTAGAATGTGGGCTCTTCCTGTGATTATAAACCAAAGCAATAGCACTGTGACACTTTGGTGAGCACGCTAGTGTGCAATCCCTGCTCATCCAGTGAGTTTTCACTGATCCCTACTTATTCAGTGAGTGTTTACTGATGCCTGCTTACCTGACCTCACTCTCTCCTTTCAGATGTTCAAAAATGCGTTACCTTTCATTAACTGGGAATACTTCCCTAAGGTAAGAGTGGTATTCATTCACAAGTTAAGGGGAATGGGGTGAGGGAAGAGGCAGAGGACTTGGGAGGGGGTGACCGAAGGAAGGATAAACCTTTCCCCATAGTTCAGAGCCATCCCAGCTACTATATTCAGAAGACAGTGGAAACTCAGACCAGGCTAAGAATTCTTTTCCACCAAAGCCCCACCCATCCTGGCTTTGTTATGGGGGCTCCAACCTCGGGGGAGGGGGTCCTCACTCTGACCATCATCCCTTGCCCTTCAGATAAAAGGACTAAGAAGTGCAGCTCCCGATTCCCAGTGATCACTCTCTTTAAGACCTAGGACCTAGGCTGACCCCACGAAGAGGAGCTAGCGTGGAATCCCACATCAATTCTACGGCAAATCTCCCCTGGCTCAGTACCTCCAATAAAGTGTTTTCCACCAATCAAGTGGCTCCTGAATCTGTGTTTCTGTCCTTATCCTACTGGGCTCTGGAGAAGAATTAAGGCGGGTAGGGGGACCCTTGAGTTCTGAGAGGATTGTAAGCAGACAGATGGGAGGAAATGGGAAGGAATCCATCTTGCACAGTGAGGTAATCTCCTAAATTAAGTCTCTAGAGTTTATTCACGAGTTACCTGTCACTCGAGGGGAGGATGAACCAGCTCCACCTCTCCAAGGATAACGGATGGGATCATTGAAGAAGAAATCAGGCAGTGTCAAGTGTGAGGAATGGTGATTGGAGAGGGGGAATATGACGTCATCAGTGACCTGCTCCTGCTCCATCCAATTCCCAGGCTCTTCCTAGGATGCCTGTTCAGAGAACGGTGCATTAGCCTCACCTGTGGGTGAAGTTTTTGACTTTGACCAAAAGACACCTGTGCAGGCCCAAGTGAAGAGGTTGGTGGCTTCAGTTTTGAGCCAGATAAGACAGTTGCCAGATTCTTAATCAACTTGCTATTTATTCCCAAGATGACTGTGCATTAGTGGTGCTGTCTGCAACTAAGCTGGTACGTGTATGCATAAGGGGGAGTTGGCAGGGAGACACTGTTTTATTTTTTAGCCAAGTGACTTCTAAAATCACTAATGAAAGGTAGTAACCCGCATCAACTAGAAACTAGGGAGTTTATTCAAGTTTTACAGAACATTTAAAAAAGTCAGGGTGATTGTGTGTGTGTGTGTGTGTGTGTATGTGTGTGTGTGTGTGTGTGTGTGTGTGTATGTGTGTGTGTGTCGGGGGGGGGGGGGAGAGTCCAGAGAATGCCCTCAGTGTTTTCCACTAGAGCTTATCTTTTGAGGCTGGATCTCTCACTGAACTTGGAGTTCATCAACCCACTAGACTCAGTGATCTCTCAGGGTCCGCCTACCGTTCCTTACCCCACCCAGTACTAGGTTATAGACATGCACAGTCAAGCCCAGCTTTCAAATGGGTGCTGAGGATCCCAACTGGCATCCCCACGATTGTGTGGCAGGCACTTTCTAGACCAAGCTGTCTCCCCGGCCCACTGGTTTTTAAAGTTTAACTTGGGCAGGGTGTGAGAGTGCAAGACTTTAGTCCCAGCATTCAGGGAGTAGAGGCAGGTGAATCTCTGTGAGTTGGAGGCTGGTCTTGTCTACAGAGTGAAGCCTTGTCTCAATAAATAAATAAATAAGAAAAAAAGAAACACACAAACTTTCACTTGGAAGGGAGAACGACTCAGAGGGAAAACAGTTTGTTGGTTTCTTCGTGGGGACATGGTTCCAAGATGGTCAAGAGACCCCATGTACCTCAGTGTTGTCTGACAGCTTAGACATGAGGAAGACACAGGTTTCTTAGTAAGATGCCCATGAGTTCAAACTTCCTCGCTGACCTATGACACTGTCCCTACCCACCTTCTGAAAATCTAAATGCTTTTGTGACAGTTTGGCTCAGGACCCATTTGAAATCTCGTTTCTCTCCTTCCCTCCCCTTCCCTCCCCTTCCCTTCCCTTCTCTCTCTGTCTCTCTCTGTCTCTGTCTCTCTGTCTCTCTGTCTCTCTGTCTCTGTCTCTCTCTCCCTCCCAATTATAAATAAAGAAAGCTAGTGATGTGACTCTGGATCTTTCTAAGCTTGTGTGTATGTATCTGTGAAATGAGTGAAGGAATAAACAGTCATGCTGACCATTGTATTGTAGTCATGTATGAAGGTTAAAAGAAATAAACATCAAAAATTCCCTTGTACAGGGCCAGGCATACAGTAGATGTTTTGTTATTTGCTTTCTCCAGCTCCCACATTCAACCAGGGAACTACCCCAATGACGCATTCATTCACCCACACATTCACCCACCCATCCAGGCATCCATCCTTGTAGCTACGTATCCTTCCACCCACCTAGTATGCATTTGTGCATCCATTCATCTATTTATGCATCTTTCCATACATCCATCATCCATCTATGTACCTATGCTTCTGTAACTATCCATGCATCTACCCATCGGTGCATCTAGCTGTACATGCATCAGTCCCTGCATCTGTTCATTTATACATCCATCCATCCATGCATCCATCGATAAAACTTGGTACATGCGCATGGATGGCATGAGTAACTCATGCACATGGGGGGGGGGGAGTCAGACTGACTCCAGGCTTTCTTAGGCCCTGATGAAATGGCAAAGGGAGCTTTAGTCCTTGTGCGGGGACAGACTTGGCAAGGTCTGTCTAACGGTGGAGCCAGAGCCTCACAGGAGTCAAGGCTGTGGCTTCTGGGGACCTGACTCTTCCCCCTGGGCTGTGGTCAATGGTTCTTGGGCCACTGTGTCTGAGGTATCCCGTGTTCTCTTTGCTAACATTGTCTGACTCAGCCCTCTGTGACTGTGGCCATTTCCCCCCTGCAAATAGTATAGAAGATGCTGTAATTCTTAATAACCTTCCTTGGTTCGTCAAGACCTCCTAACCCCAGCTTTTATAGCTTCTCTATCTTTCTCATCCCCTGGTACCTCCTCATCAAGATTCTGTCACTGAAGAATGACCTGCTGGTCCAGGTCACACAAGTGTTTAAACACTTCCTTTTGGTTGAATATAATCATACAAAGGAGGAAACTATAAATGGGATGATCATTAGAGGAAAAAAAAACCAAGATCTGCCAATATAATACACACAAAAAATGAGCATTTGAAAGTATGAAGAAGGGGGATGTGTTTAAAAAACATTTATTGAGTGACTAGGTTTTAAAGGGGGGAAGGGGGTCTTAAAAGGATGTCAATCAACCCAAACTCAGACACTACAGAAGTAAAAATGACCTTATTGGGGGCCTTAGGAATTGCACTTAGGAGACACTGGTTCACACAGTCTCAGCCAGTCTTCCAAGGACAGAGACCAAGTGGGAACTCATGTGAGAAGGAATGAGGAGCTAGACAGCTGATGGGAGACAGCGAAGTGTAGCTGGGCATGATGGCACATGCTGGAAATCTCAGCACTTGAGAGAAGGAGTCAGGAGGATCAGGCCGAGACCAAGTCTCTCTGCAGAATGAGTTCACAATGAGCCTGAGCTCCATGATTTGTCTCGAACAAAGTAAACAAGAATAAAATCACCACTACCATCATCACACACAGAAAGAGACAGAGTGGGGGGAGGTGCAGACTTGACAGAAATATAAAACCAGAGTCCAATAACCCTTTGATAGATATCTTGAGGTTCTAGGCACAATACAGCGGTCTGATTATTGATGTCACTCCACACACCTGTGGTCAAAGATGAAGGTGACCAAAGCTGACACCCCAGGCAGCCACAGGGATTGTGTAGGAGTCTTGCTTCCCTGACTGTAGCAAGCTTTTTCATCAGCCGCCAGTACATAACAACAAGAAAACCTACTAATTATGAAAGCCTGACCTTAGCTTAGGCTTGTTCCTAACTAGCTCTTGTAACTTAAATTAACCCATTGTATTAATCTACATTCTGCCACGTGGCGGCATCGCCTCTCTCCATCTTGTCCCTCCTGTTTCCTCTCCATGTCTGACTGGCGACTCCTCCTCTCTTCTTCCCAGAGTTCTTCCTCTGCCTGGAAACCCCACCAATACCTTCTGTCCAGCTATTGGCCATTCAGCTTTTTATTACACCAATCACAGCATACATCTTCACACAGTGTACAAATATCCCACACCCCTGAGGCCCCCTCCCCGTTCTGATAGGCTCTTCAGTGTTGCTTGTTCCTCCCCTTTTATCTTCCCAAAGACTAGGAGTTATCACACACAAGTTATGAGTGTCACTGTGGTAAAGCAGTGCTTATAGACTATTGTCCCATTGTACCCAGAGTCCCCCAAAGACCACCAGGAGACCAAATCTGATGCAAAAGCAAAGAGTCTTTTTATTGCAAATTAACTTGGGACTCTCTGTCTGACCCAGCAGCAGAGCAGGAGAGACCTCAAGTGGCAATGGGGCAGGGTTTTTTAGGGGGTAAAGCAGGAGGTGGGTCTTGGGGGTCTACAGACTACATAGGAACAGACTCAGGATTGGTTTATGCCAGTGGCAATCATGTTAGTAACTTTTAATTGGCTAGGGTTTGTTGGGGGTTACAGTTATCCATTTTGGGGCAGACCTGGACAAGTCCCAGGCTTTGCCCTTGAGCTGCCATGGAGGCTGGCTGGCCTTGCACGTACTGACTGTGGCGGCTGACTCAGTGACCCAGGCTCTATCCTTGACTCATGCATGTAGCTCTAAGTTTGGTGGGGGGGAGGGGGTCCCAGGCAGTAAACAACTGACTGAACCTTGAGCCGTCAGAGTACGTGCAGAAAGGGAGCAACTGCAAAGACTGTCTTTTGTTCATGGCCTTCCCAGAAACTGCTTGCTCAAGTCTCAGGAAACTGAAATTGAGGCCTGATCTCTGAGAGAAGACTGAGCAGCCTGTTATGGTGTCTGCCTGGTCCTTTCAGTCCCAGTGTCCAAAGATTCCAAGTTTGAGACCCAGTGTGAAACCAAATCTGTTACTGGATGCCTCAGGCAGAAGTCTGATTCAGGAGGATCCCAACACACCAAGCCAGGCTGCTGCCCCCATAAAACTCTAAGTAAAAAATAATGGTGATGTAGGGAAAGTGATGATCAGTGTAACTGTACTGGGAAGGACTTGGGGGACCAGCATCGCAGCCCTGTCATCAACGAGCAAACAAGAGCTTTGTGGCTCTATCAGGAAGGAAGGAAAGGAGCTGGGCAGCCATGTGCAGAGCTCAGAAGTCTTGGTCAAGCGGTTGACTCTTGACTGTGCCTTCAGAATGGCCACGTGGAGCTTCCTTGCAAAGGAGAAAGTGGCTACTGCCTTCGGGTAGCTCTGACTCATCATAAGATGTTTATGCACTGTATCTTTTGTTCTTGGATTCCAAGGTGACTGTAAAAGACAGTGACTCAGAGAAGAGAGCTAGTCAGAACGGCAAGAGGGGACTAGTTCTTCCAGGGCGAAGGCGGCGAGCAGAGGTGTCTGTATGGTCTTCCAGTGGGACAGGACGTTAGTGGTTTTGTGTGTGTGCTGCGTGCGTGCATGCATGAGAGAGAGAGAGATTGAGAGAGAGAGAGAGACAATATATGTGAGTGTGGTGTGTGTGTAAGTTCAGGAGGCTTGTGCATCTATTCATGGCTGCCGGAGGAGACTGTCAAGTGCCTGGCCCTATTACTCTCCCCTTTTCCTCTGAGACAGGTGTCTTAGGAACTGGAGCTAGGCTGGCAGAGAGCCAGCCAGCCCTGGGGATCCTCCTTCTATCCCACACAGTGCTGTGTCTATAGACACACAGATGCAGCCAGATCCAGCTTTTTACCTGAGGGCTGGGATCTGAACTCAGGTCCTCAAGCTTATGTAGCATGTGCTATGACCCATCTCTCCGGCCCTGGAACAGAACACTGTAAAAGCCTACTGTGACAGTCTGCTAGGGACTGGTTCAGTGCTTTGTCAACTGGACTCAATCTTGAGTCATGTGTGAAAAGGGCGCCTCAGCTGAGAAGATATCTCCAGCAGACCTGCCCGTGGAGCACTTTCTTCATTGATGTGTGGGAGAGCCCAGTCCACTGTGGGTGCCACCCACAGGCACATGCTCATGAGCTGGGTGAGCAAGCCGCCAGGAGCAAGCCAGGAAGGAGCATGCCTCCATGGTCTCTGCTTCAGCTCCTCCCTCCAGGTTCCTGTCCTGCTTCCCCTGGTGACTGTAACCAAATAAACCCTGTCCTCCCCAAGTTACTTTTGATCCTGGTGTTTTTATCACAGCAACAGAAAGTAAACTAAGAGAGCTGGTTGTGACATCTGTGAATCTCAGAATTGTGTTAGTCACTTACCTGGCTTCCTTCTTTGAAGTAGAGGATTACCGGCTAGAGGAGAATGATCCGTTTGTGTGTGTGTGTGTGTGTGTGTGTGTGTGTGTGTGTGTGTGTGTGTGATGTGTATTTGTGTTATGTGTGTGTGATGTGTATTTGTGTTATATATATATTTGTTTGTTTTATGCGTATGAATGCTTTGCCTGTGTGTGTGTATGTGCACCACATGTATGCCTGGTGCCCAAAGAGTTCAGAAGAAGCTGTCAGATCCTGGAACTGGAGTTAGGGATGGTTGTGAGCCACCATGTCGGTGCTGGGAACTGAACAGAACCTGGGTCCTCTACAAGAGCAGCCAATGCTCTTAACAACGAAGACAACTCTCCAGCCCACCCCCTTTTTGCAGTACAGGTGCTCGAACCCAGGGCCATATGCTTGCCAGGCAAGCACTCTACTACTGAGCAGCATCTCAGATTTAAACACAACTCGAATGGCCAACATGACTGTGCTCAGGCTTGAGAAGGATCTGAATCAAGGCTTGAGGTAGCCAAGGTGACAGGTACAGAAGAAAGCTCGGCTCCTGAGCCTGCCACACCGCAGCTCCATTCACAGCAAGTGCTCTTAGCAAACACAGCCTCAGAGTCCCTGCTGTGCCAGGACTAGCAGCAACAGATCACCTGGGAACTTGCAAGAAATTTAATTTCTGTGGCCCCACCCCAGCTCTACTAAATTTGAAACTCAGGGTGGGGCCCAGCAATCTGTTTGAACAAGTCCTCCTGATGAGTGTGCACTGAAGCTTGAAACCGGCAAAGGAGGATTAAGAGACAGATCCACCACAAGTTCCGGATGGGAGTTACCAACTAGGAGACTTCCCCACATGGCTGTGTACCATGTGTGTGCAGTACCCGTGGAGGCCAGAAGAGGGCATCGAATGCTCTAAAACTAGAGTTACAGATGGTTGTGAGTTACCTTATGGGTTCCAGGAACTGAACCCAGATCCTCTGCAAAAGCAGCTAGGGCTCTTAACTGCTAAGCCATCTCTCCAGCCCAGGGCCTGCTTTTTCTTTGCTTTTTCTTTTTCTCCTTTTCTTTGCTTCCTAATTCTTATTTATTTATTTATTTATTTATTTATTTATTTATTTATTTATTTATTTATTATACCGTGTTCTGTTTGCATATATTCCTGCAAGCCGGAAGAGGGGACCAGATCTCATTACAGATGGTTGTGAGCCACCATGTGGGTGCTGGGAATTGAACTCAGGACCTCTGGAAGAACAGTCGGTGCTCTTAACCTCTGAGCCATCTCTCCAGCCCGCTTCTTAATTCTTATGTTAGACTGCTGATCTGTTTTCTGAATGGCATCAAGCAATCCTGAATCCAAAATTTTGTACTTCCAAAGACATACCTCTTTTTTCTTTTCTTTCTTTTTTTGGTGTGTGTGTGTGTGTGTGTGTGTGTGTGTGTGTGTGTGTGTGTGTGTGTGTTGAGACAGGGTTCTCTGTGTAGCTCTGGCTGTCCTGAAACTCACTCTGTAGACCAGACTGGCCTTGAACTTGTAGAGATCCACCTGTCTGTGCCTCTCTACAAGTTCTGTTGAGAGTGCTGGGATTAAAGGCTGCCTCTTGAGACATAAACAAAGTAGACCATTTACATTTCCAAGACACAGAGAGAGTCTAATCTAATCCCTGACAAGGTATGAGTGGACTTTGAGTAAAAGTAATAAAAGGCCAAAACATCGTAGAGGTAGTAGCACACCCTGTCTCAATTAAAAAAATATATATTTAAAAAGAGGAAGAAAGAAAGGAAACCCCCAAACACTTGTTACTCAGTTCCCAGAACCCACGTGGTGGCTTCCAAGCAGCTGTGGCCACTCCCAAAGGACCCTAGCGCCTCCTCTGGCCTCTGCAGGTACTACACTCCTGTGCTGCCGAGACACACACAGGCAAAAACACTCATACACACAAAATAAAAATAAATCAAGCTTTAAAAACAAAAGCCTCCAGTTCACACCTCAGCAGAAGCCAATTTCCTGGGACCTGTTCCCTCTGTCTCACGAGCTCCAACCCACGAATCTAAATAAATTCCTCCTAAAACTCACTCACTGTGGTCTTTACATTTTCTTCTTCAAATTATGGGACAAAATGCAAGAGGTCACTAACTCTGGAAGTTTCTGTGTGACCATGGCACCCTCACTCCCAATTTCAAGCCCACCTGAGGCCTCTGCAGAACTCAAAGACATCCCCAAATTTCCTGTATCACAATGAGAACCCACATGGTGCCCTCCCTGCCTGGCACCCCAGTTCACTGTCCCAGCAGGTCTTGTGGAGAGTGAGGAGGCAAAGCAGAGGAATCTTGCTGAAGGCGGAAAGCCATTAGGAGAGAGACAGAGAGAAATTCCAGCTGGACTGAGGTTATCAGTCCTCACTTGGGAGCTATCACCGCAGGCCAGGCCCTGATGTTCATGCGTCTTGCTGGGTGAACATCTTGCCTCTGGTGAGGCTCATTTCCAACCTCGGCTCATGATCAAATTATCCTGCTGTGTGAGTTTGCAAACGCAGGCTCTGTGATAGCGTGTAATAGCTCTACCCGTGCCTGCGGATGGAAGTAATTCCTCCCAGGTGCCCCAGAACAAGCAGAACATTTGGGGGATTAGAAGCAAAGACCTCATTTCCTGGCTGGTCTGTAACAGACCCCAGTGGAAATCAGGGTTTGCTGGACATCAGAGGATGTAACCATCCTAGCAGTCTTGAGTGTGTTCTAAGGAGGGATGCCTGTGTCCTTCCCTTCAGCTATCTAACTGTTGGAATGACGGTCCCCAGGAAGCTGCCCCTTCCCCCAGGAACCTCATGAAGGAAAGGCTGGTGCCTGGTGCAGCCGCGGGAAGAGCTTGTCTCCTGGAGAGAGACTTCATGGAGTTCTGACAACTTGGCAGCACACTTTGCAAGAGAGACCACACCTTGACCAGGACAGCTTAGGTTTACCTAACCCTGGGCCTCTACTTAAAACTGGCCTTCACGTCACCCCAAAGACGGGCTGGGCCGGAGGATTACACCGAGAAGGAAAGCTACACAGGATAAACCTATGTCATAAGATTTACTGATGCACTTACTTAAGAAACATTAAGTGACATGAAGTGAACTGAGCTGAGGGGGCGCTGCCTCAAACCCAGCTCCAGACAGGTCGTGTCCTAACCGGACTTCTTAGAAACCACAAGGCAGGGAACGCAGGGCTAGTCCTAATGTAGCTAGAGCTCAGGTCCACTCAGGAGCTTTGTTTTGAGATTTGCTTGCCGGGGCTGTTCATTAAGCCTCCTTTCAGGAAGAACATACATCTGCCACAATAACAGCAACCTGAAGAGCAGTTCTGGTCTGTGTCAAAGACAACAGCGCCAGGGGTCTCTGCCCTGTGACCCTGCCATTTGCCCAGTTGTGGCAAAAACAAAACAAAAAACCAACAAACCAAAAAACAAAAAAGAAAGAAAGAAAGAAAGAAAGAAAGAAAGAAAGAAAGAAAGAAAGAAAGAAAGAAAGAAAGAAAGAAAGAAACCCCGTACTTTCTGCTTCTGTAAAACCTGCTTAATTGGGGCTGGAGAGATGGCTCAGTGGTTGAGAGCACTGGCTGCTCTTGCAAAGGTCCCAGGTTCAGTTCCCAGCACCCATGTGGCAGCTCACAACTGTCTATAAATCCAGTTCCAGAGATCTGACTCCCTCTTCTGGCCTCTAAGACATACAGACAGACATACAGGCAAAACACCCATGCACATCAAATATAGTAATAGTAACAAGACATTTTTAAAATCCCTGCTTAATTGCTCAAATTGTAACCTGGGGTGGGGACTTTAAGAGCCACCTGCAGATGCCCATATAAACAACTTTCTATAGGGGGCGGTTCCTCTTTGGACATTAGCCAGAACCAGCTGCATGTTATTATTAAAGAATTTTGTTCCTTGTTAATCTCTAAGTGCTTGGAATGATTTCTCAACGGGAGGGTTTAACCTGTCATCACAAGGAACCAGATAGAGATGTGTGGATCGCAGCAGAAGCAGGTAGAGTTTGTTACAGAACAACGCACCTCCCAGGGAGGAAGCTCGGCAGAGCAGGGAGGAAGCTTAGAAGCTCAAGGGTAAGAGATGGAGCTGTGACTTCACACCTTGGAGGCCCCCTGGCTTGCTGGCACGTCCAGAGTTCTTGCTCACTAGCTGTCCACTGCATGTAGCTCTACAAGCAGCGTCGCACACTCCTGGTCTTATTAGCTGTCTGAGTCTTCACAGGGGTGCCTGTTCTAGTGTCGAAAAAAGCCAAAAGTCCTGCAGAGGTTTTGTTAAAATTTAATTAGTGTGTGTGTGTGTGTGTGTGTGTGTGTGTGTGTGTGTGTGTGTTAGAGTGACATGATGCATGCTGGGGTCAAGAGGACAGCTGTGGGCAATCAGTTCTTTCCTCGCAACACCAACTTCGGAGATCAAAGGCAAGTTGTCAGGCTTGTGTGACCAGAGCTTTGATTACTGCGTCACCTTGCTGGGCCCGGTGGTGTGCTGAGATCAGGCCCTAAATCAGCTCATATTTTGTAACATAATGGTTTTTTCAGACCATTTCTTGCCCCGAAGGATTCCATTTTACAAGCATTTTTAAATGTGTATTTTTGTGTGAATCTATGCTGTGTGTGTGTGTGTGTGTGTGTGTGTGTGTGTGTGTGTGTGTGTGTTGGTACCAGGCCTTCTGACCCCCATTCTCTACCTTATTCTACCACACAGTGACCCTCAAGGCTGTGTTCAGGATCCTGACAAGGGGTTTGAGCTTCAATAGAGGGTAAGAGGTCTGCATAACCAAGTGGTCGTGGTCAAAGTGTGGTCCTGCCCATCACTGACCCATCTCCCTCTTGGCTTTGGTCTGTAAAGAAATAAGAGGAACAGCCAACTGCACAAACATCTTCAGTACTCTAAGACACGGAGCCTTGACCACAGACTTGGGGAGGTGGAGGGCAAATAATGTTTCCTGACTGGGCAAAATGAAGTGGTCACATCTGCTATCTACCATACACTGGTTCTTCTCAGCCGGTAGCCCTTGACCAGCAGTACCCCATCATTTGGTGGTTGTTTGTTAGCTTTGTGGCCTCCCAGGCCACCCCAGAGATAGCCAATCAGAATGTGCACTTAACAAGCCCTGGGGGACTCCTTTGCAGAGTAGAATTTAAAAAGCACCGCGTAGCCATTGTGGTAAGTGCTCTGCAACCACCTTCCAGAAGCCGGACCCAGCTCCAGAGTCTTGGAAAGAACAGATGGGAATTAACCTTTGAGCTTTAACCAAGGAGGCCAGAAGAGGGCATCAGATCTCTTGGAACTGTCCTTTTGAGGGGAAATGGGTACCCTTTGGACCTGACAGGTCCTTTACAGAAAAGAAGTAAAAGACAAAACAAAATAAAACAAAACAAAAAAAAAAAGGAATTATGTGTGGGAACTTAAACCACGTAAAGGGAGGAAACCAGCTGAGAACAGCCCTGTGGTACAGTGCTGCATCTGGTGACGGGCGTCACAAAGCAGTCTTGGTCAAGGCCATTGATCATCATCTCCATTCTGGTTCACCAAGGACCATAGGACAAGCTGGTTCTCAAGAGATGTTTCTCCTGGGTAGAAGCATTGCCCACCATGGGCAATCAAGCTCATCTGGGCTTGGACTGTTTTGCAAGGTTCTGCCCTTCCTGGAATCCAAGGCAACTAGACTTAGGTGAATTAGGGCAGTGGCTTGCTTCTGGGGCCCCGAGTCTTGAAGAGATGGGATGCTTGTGTAAGCAGAAGCTCCTTGAGTGACTAACAGCTGTTCTGATCCAATAAATGAGACAGTTGGAAAATGACGGCAGCTCTGGGCTTTCACCTCGCTTCAGTTACCTCGTGGGCCAACTTGAAACCAGGGCTTTTTAGTAGAGCAACCTCTAGATGCCTGTTTCGAAATGCTGATGGAGAGGGTAGGGCTGGCATGTGGTTCAGTGAGAGAGCAGGCATTCGGCATCCCCAGAACCCCAAATCAAACACCAGGAATGAAAACCCTTGATATATACTCATTTATAACCCCTGATATAAACCCCTGTATAAAACCGAGGGTTGACGGATCTGACTAACACTGAGATGGAGATGGGGGATAAGAAGATGTGTGTCTGCAGGTCTGGGGAACAGAGATGCACCTGCTAAGGCTGGCTAGACACGTCGAGGGAAGGGAGAGGCAAGCTGTGTGGCAGCTGGAGGCTGACTCGGCATAGTCATGTGTACCAAGACACCAGTGACTGTTCAAAGAGTGAAGACCCAAGACCGCCCAGAACCACCGGGGCCAACATGGCTGACCATGGTGAGGGATGAGAGCAAACTGCCTTTTAGTTCATTAAAATGCCACTTCTATATTATCAGCCTTGAAAGTCACCTGTTCCCATGTATACGACATCATGCCTCTTGTGAAACCCCATATAAGACCTTTTTTTAATTTGTAATTTTTTTTATATTTTTTATTTTATTTTATTTTTTTTTTTTTTTTTGGTTTTTCGAGACAGGGTTTCTCTGTGTAGCTTTGCGCCTTTCCTGGAACTCACTTGGTAGCCCAGACTGGCCTCGAACTCACAGAGATCCGCCTGGCTCTGCCTCCTGAGTGCTGGGATTAAAGGCGTGCACCACCACCGCCCGGCTTAATTTGTAATTTTGCGTGTGTGTTATGGTGTGTGTGCGTGCATGCGCCATGTGTATGCAGTGCCATGAGAGACCAGAAGAGGGCACCAGATCTCCTGGAACTGCATTTACAGGCAGTTGTGAGCCTCCTGATAGGGATGCTGGGATCTGAACTTAGGTCCTCTGTGAGAGCAGTAGGTGCTCCTAACTAGCCGTCTTTCCAGCCCAGACACCCCATGCAAGGACGGAAAAAGAGAGTAAACTCTCCTGGGGAAAACTGGAACCCACTCCTGCAATTCCTGGCCTTTTCTCCATTTGGTCATAAAATCCCTCCTGTTGTTAAACTGTCTGAAGCTGCTTGCTACCCAGGATGCTGTGACCTCTCCACACCTGGCCTCACCCTGTGAGTGTGTGCTTTCTCTCTGGTTTCCCCCCCTTTCTCTGATGGTGTTAAGAACTGGAAAGTGCCAGGCAGCAGTGGTGCATGCCTTTAATCCCAGCACTTGGGAGGCAGAGTCGAGCGGATCTCTGTGAGATCGAGGCCAGCCTGGTCTACAAGATCCAGGACAGGCACCAAAACTACACAGAGAAACCCTGTCTTGAAAAAACAAAAGAAGAACCTGGAAAGCCTGGGCAGGGGCCTCAGTTCACCCTCCGAGACCTCCCCAACCAAGCCTCTGCCCACAGGGAACACCATCAAGTGTTCTCTCCAAAGGCGGAGCCTCAATCTGATTAAACTTCAGAGACGGTGTGACCATTGCAGGGTGGGAGGGGGAGTGCAGAGGAACTCAACGGAGGAGTTGACTGAAGCAGGGCAGCATTATCCCCGGGCAAACCAGGGAGACATCCAGAGCACTGCTAACCCAGCTTCCCCATCGGAAACACTGTGGGGAGAAGAACATGGGAAAAGCAAGGTTCACAACCAGAAATGTGCTCAAGGGCACACCACTGCAAACCAAGGCATACATGTTGTCTGGGTACTGGCCTGAGCACACCCACCACAGGAGAAAAAAATTAGGAGATACTAAAGAAAAGGTACACATTAGCACACTTACATTACAAAAGCATAAGTTGAGCCTTGTCTCAATTAATAAGGGTGTATGTGAGTGTGTTGTGTACTCAGGCCCACAAGTGCTTAGGGCCTGCCTCAAAGTTTAAGGATGTGCAGCGTAAAGTCTTCAGCAGCTTTAAGTCTAAAGCTGGGGGTGTGGATCAGTGGTGGAGCCCCTGCCTAGAATCCCCCAGTGAGGGGCTGGGGTGTGGCTCAGTGGTAGAGCCCCTGTCTAGACCCCCCAGTGAGGGGCTGGGTGTGACTCAGTGGTAGAGCCCCTGCCTAGAGTCCCCCGTGAAGTACTGGGGGTGTGGCTCAGTGGTAGAGCCCCTGCCTAGAATCCCCCAGTGAGGGTCTTGGGTGTGGCTCAGTGGTAAAGCCCCTGCCTAGAATCCCCCAATGAGCGGCTGGGGTGTGGCTCAGTGGTCTAGCCCCTGCCTAGAATCCCCCAGTGAGGGGCTGGGGTGTGGCTCAGTGGTAGAGCCCCTGCCTAGAACCCCCCAGTGAGGGGCTAGGGTATGGCTCAGTGGTAGAGCCTCTGCCTAGAATCCCCCAGTGAGGGGCTGGGGTGTGGCTCAGTTGTAGAGCCCCTGCCTAGAATCCCCTAGTGAGGGGCTGGAGTGTGGCTCAGTGGTAGAGCCCCTGCCTAGAATCCCCCAGGGAGGGGCTGGGGTGTGGCTCAGTGGTAGAGCTCCTGCCTAGAATCCCCCAGTGACGGTCTGGGGTGTGGCTCAGTGATAGAGTCCCTGCCTAGTATCCCCCAGTGTGGGTCTGGGTTGTGGCTCAGTGGTCGAGCCCCTGCCTAAAATCCCTCAGTGATGGTCTGGGGTGTGGCTCAGTGGTAGAGCCCCTGCCTAGGATTCACCACTGAGGAGCTGGGTGTGTGGCTCAGTGGTAGAGCCCCTGCCTACAATTCCCAGTGAGGGGCTGGGGGTGTTCCTCAGTGGTGGAGCCCCTGCTTAGAATGCCCCAGTGAGGAATTGGGGATGTGGCTCAGTGGTAGAACCCCTGCCTAGAATCCCTCATGGAGGGCTCGGGTGTGTGACTCAGTGGTAGAGCCCCTGCCTAGAATCCCCCAGGGAGGGGCTGTGTTGTGGATAGGGCTTTGTATGCTGTGAATGTGTTACTCTGATTTGGTTGATAAATAAAACACTGATTGGCCAGTAGCCAGGCAGGAAGTATAGTATAGCCAGGACAAGCAGAGAAAAGAATTCTGGGAAGTGGAAGGCTGAGTCAGGAGACGCTGCCAGCCACCGAGTCAAAGAGGAACAAGATGTAAAGTACCAGTAAGCCACAAGCCACGTGGCAACTTATAGTTTAATAGAAATGGGTTAACTTAAGATATAAGAACTAGATAGCAAGAAGCCTGCCTTGACCATACATTTTATAAGTAATATAAGTCTCTGTGTATTTATTTGGGTCTGAGCAGCTACAAGTCTGCATGGGACAGGAGAAAACTCCAGCTAAAGGGCTGGGGGTGTGACTCAGTGGTAGAGCCCCTGCCTAGAATCCCCCAGTGAGGGGCTGGGGTGTGGCTCAGTGGTAGAGCCCCTGCCTAGAATTCCCCAGTGAGGGACTGGGGTATGGCTCAGTGGTAGAGCCCCTGCCTAGAGTTCCCCAGTGAGGGGCTGGGGGTGTGGCTCAGTGGTAGAGCCCCTGCCTAGAATACCCCAGTGAGGGACTGGGGTGTGGTTCAGTGGTAGAGCCCCTGTCTAGAATCCCCCAGTGAGGAGCTGGGGTGTGACTCAGTGGTAGAGCTCCTGACTAGAATCCCCCATTGAGGGGCTGGGGTGTGGCTCAGTGGTAGAGCCCCTGCCTAGAACCCCCCAGTGAGGGGCTGGGGTGTGGCTCAGTGGTAGAGTCCCTGCCTAGAGTCCCCCAGTGAGGGGCTGGGGTGTGGCTCAGTGGTAGAGCTCCTGCCTAGAACCCCCCAGTGATGGGCTGGGGTGTGGCTCAGTGGTAGAGCCCATGCCTAGGATTCCCCAGTGAGGAGCTGGGTGTGTGGCTCAGTGGTACAGCCCCTGCCTAGAATGCCCTAGTGAGGGGCTGGGGTGTGGCTCAGTGGTAGAGCCCCTGCCTAGAATCCCCCAGTGAGGGGCTGGGGTGTGGCTCAGTGGTAGAGCCCCTGCCTAGAATCCCCCAGTTAGGGGCTGAGGGCATTGGTCAGTGGTAGAGCTCCTGTCTGGAAAACTCCAATGAGGGGCTGGGGCCATGGCTCAGCGGTAGAACCCCTGCCCATCATGTAGGAGAGCCTTGGTTGACTCTCCAAAGGCACATACATGCACACACACCCATACTCCCCCACAGTAATTCTTAGCTTTTGTTTTAAAGAGTTATTGAAGGTTTTTTTTTGTTTGGTTTGGTTTGGTTTTTGGTTTTTTGAGACAGGGTTTCTCTGTGTAGCATTGGTGCCTATTCTGGAACTTGCTCTGTAGATCAGGCTGGCCTCAAACTCACAGAGATCTGCCTGCTTCTGCCTCCGAGTGCTGGGATTAAAGGTGTGTGCCACCACTACCCAGCGAGTTACTGAAGTTTTAATAGTGAGTCTTCACCTTAGAGGTTTATAGTGATAAATTTATAGATTTAGTGACAGACTGGGGTTTGTTTCATAATAACTTGGTATGGTGGACACTGGGCTAACAAAGTTGCTGATTATGAAAACCGTATGGCAGGTACACGAAAGTTCACCACAGTGTATTCCGACCTCTGCATATTATAAAATTTCTATAATCAAAGTTTTGACATATATTAATTTGAGATATAATGTAACTGTGTAATCTGGGCTGTTCTTGAATAATCCATGTAGCTAGGCTGGCCTCAAACTCATCATTACTCTGCCTCAGCCTCCTGAGTGCTGGGTTTTCTATTAAGTACTGCTCCTACCTTATAACAAAAATTTAAAGACTCAGGGCCTGGAGAGATGGCTCAGTGGCTAAAAGCACTCACTGGCTGCTCGTACAGAGGACGTGCAGATCACAACCTTCTGTAACTCCAGTTTCAGGGGGATTTATGCCCTCTTCTGGACTTTTTGGGAACTGCATGCATGTTGCACACAGCCGTACATGTAGGCAGGCACTCATGCACATAAAAAGTAACAATAATTCTTAAAAAAAAGAAAGAAGGAAAGAATACTTTGGAGACCAGACCAGGAGAGACAGACAGACACGCACGCGCACGTGCACACACACACACACACACACACACACACACACACACACCCTTGGTAGTAAAAGGCCTCCATTGAAAACACTGTCATTCACCTTGGTTTTGGTGTAGGTGCTGAAGGCTGGAAATGCTGGTTGGGTGGGAGGTGGAGAGCCACAAACAGGATGAGAATTTCTCTTCGGTCTTGTGGCCCTGCTGGAGCCAAAGGAAGAAAGCTGGATTGTAGCATTAGGTCCTGAGGTAAGGGGCTGCAAATCCTTAGACTTTGAGGCGTGTCCTGAGCACTTGTGGGTCTGAGTACATGGTACATGTACACACACACACACACACACACACACACACACACACACACACTGTAAATTGAGCTGGAGCTTTATTATGTAGCCCAGGTTAGCCTTGAACTTGATAGCCTCCTGCTTCAGTCTCCCAACTATGGCACCATGCCCTGCTCCTAAATAGCTCTTTATCAGTTATACTCTGAAATACCAATCTTCTGAACACGTTGCATCTTTTATTATTATTATTGCTATTTTTTCTTTTCTTTCTTTTTTTTTTTTTTTTTGAGAGAGGGTTTCTTTGTGTAACCTTGGCTGCCCTGGAACTTGCTCTGTAGATCAGGCTGGCCTTGAACTCACAGAGATCTGCCTGCCTCTGCCTCCTGAGTGCTGGGATTAAAGGCATGCACTATCAAGGCCCAGCCCCGGGTCTTATACTATTAATGTTAATTTCGTCTCAGTTTTTTTTTTAAACTCCCGTTGGACAATTAAAGCCTGGAGAACCGCTTCTACTGGATGGCTGTGGCAGCGCCTGGCTGGACCGAAGCTTTACAAGGTTCTCAGCCCATGGTGGGTGTGGAATAAACGTGTTGTAAAACCGTGCAAACATCCTTTATAGATTGCGTGTGTCCCTCTGAGGAGCTGTGTGCCTCCTGGAGCTCAGCCGTAGGAGGGGGTGTCAGTGCCCAGTTGTACCTGCCACCTCAAAGGGAGGGAGCAAAACAAATGACATGGCCTGGAAACACAGATTCTGCTTGCCCCAGATACCATGTTCCCATGAGGTTAGTTTTTTACTTACATAACTAAAGACAGTCATAAATCAAGATAGTTTTCAAATATGTTGGTGGAAGCATCAGGTAAGCAGGCTAACAAAACAGGGCAGCCTCTGTGGGGGACCTCAGATGCTGTCTGGCGGCGTTCTCAGCATTTAATGGATAGACAGACACTAGGGATCTGCTAAGTTACATTGCAAAAGGTTTCACCTCCTAGTCACAGAGATGTTAGGGCTTGGCCAGGCATGGTGGCAAACGCCTTTTAATCCCAGCTCTAGGGAAACAGAGGCAGGAGGATCTCTGACTTCAAGGCCAGCCTGGTCTATAGAGTTCCAGGCCAGCCAGGGGTACACAGTGATACAGTTTCATGCACCAAAGAAAGGTATTAGATGTGGCAGAGTTGGGCAATGAATGGCTTTCGAAGGTGGAGGTAGCTCATAATTTGGCTCTTGGATCTGCAAAGTCCCAACCCTCCACAAGCAGGAAGTTCTAACCTGCCAACCTGCCTCCCAGAGCCTTCAACACGGGTGTGGCTCTTTTCTTGGAGCTTCAGCTCACAGAGACACACAATAAACACAGAAAGAAAGAAAAAACAACCCTTAGAGCACAGTAAGCAAGCACGCCAAGGAAACGGGCAGCGGAGCCCTGTGCTGCTCTTGCTGCGGTGCCAAGGAGGGTCTCTGAGCTCTGGGACCGGCGGCTGACGGAGGCCAGAGCAGGGGCCCCGGGGTGTAGTGCTTCCTTTCTGTTGCTGTGATCAAACACCACGACAGAGGTGACTTACAGAAGGAGGGTTCATTTGGGCTTATGGTTCCAGAGGGCAAGGGTCCATCTCAGCAGAGAGGTGGCAGCCACGGTGGCTGGAGCAGGATGCTGACGGCTGACACCTTGAATTGTAAGCACTAGACAGAGAGAATGACTCCAAATGTCTCTAAGCTCTCAAGACTGGTGACATACCTCCTCCCACAAGGCCACACTGCCTATGGCCCCACATGGCCTGACGCTATGGGGGACATCTCATTCAAACCACTACACAGGCTAATAACACACACCCTCTGCAAAGGGCCTGAGGCAGGAATGAGGTGACGGCCATTGCAGGAAGAAAGCACCCTGGCAGAGAACTGTCAACACTGCCCAGCATGGCCACCTGCGGCCCGGGGAGCCTCCTCCACTCAGTGAGGCTGGACCCCAACTATATCGTAGAAAAGACATTCAGGGTGAGTTTATGAAGTGGACAGAGTCACACAGGAAAAGGACGGTACACAGTCCCAAGATGAGAAGTGGGCTTCTCAAGACAGAGGTCAGCTTGGATGTCACTGACATCCATGGAAAGCATGAGTCTGGAGCACAGCAACTGAATAAAGTTCCGATAATGTCATTGTCATCCTGCCCCACTAGCGATGAAGTGGGAGGAGCCGAGTCCCTGAATTACATGACCTTGGTGAGGTCAGCCTATTTTTATTAATTAATTAATTAATTTTTTGGATTACACTCATGATATTAATTACATTTGTGGTATTCATTGATTACATTCACAGTATTCATTCAATAATTGTATTTATGATATTCATTAATTACATTACTTGTATTGATTTATTACATTCATGATATTTTGTCCTGATACTACTGTCTATTTGTGGGGCTTTTCCATCACATAAAACAGAGATTCTGTACTTAGGAAATCATTGCTCTATATTCCTTTCTTCTCCATCTTGAGATAATGTCTAATCTTTCTGTCTATAAATTTGTATATCCTATAGTAATACAATTCTATAATATTTGTCCTTTTTTAATGTAAAAACATTTTATGTACAACTGCAGGAGAAATAATACACAGCTTGAACATAAAAACAGGTCATAATTCAAAAGTCCAGGATTATTTTCAACAGTAAGATATTTTCTTTGTAGAAAATAGTAAAAATGATAACATTTCCCAATAAGCCCTTTTAAGCCAAATGATAGCTGAATTATACATATAAATATTGATTAGATTCTGGGATACAGAAGAAACCTATCTTCATCTGTTCAGAAAGCTTTTAAAATAAAAGGTTCCAAACACACAAAACCAGAGTCAAACATGGCTTCCTAGTCCTGCAGTCTCTCATACAGACCGCAGTGCAGAGACATGGCTCTTGGTCACTGACTGTGGGCTTGAACTGCCAGCATGCCATGAGCTAAACTATGTGGTGGTTTAACATTTTGCTCATGCAGACAGAAAAGATTACAGATATACAGCAAAGCAGGTTCATATGGAAAAAACTTCTAAACAGGTTACAGTGTGTTTAAAAAATGTGCATAGGCTTGAAAAAGAAAAGAAAATGGGTATAGACAGTTCTACATAGACATATACATACATAAAAATATACATACATACATACATAAAAATAGTTTATACATAATAAGGTCTTTAAAGAGAAAATAAAATAATACAAAAGGATAAGCCATGTGGAGAAGGGACATACACAGGGAGTCTGGATCCTGTATGTTATTGTATTGTCTTTAATTTTTTTATTGCTAATGAGCAAACAATAGCTGCCAAGAGACACTGCATTATAAAAACTACTAAATTAAACCAACACACATTTTAAAAATGACTTAACTTCAAAATATAAATCAAAAAATACATGACTTTGGGGAAGAGGTTATGCTTTTGTTTCCACAGTAAATGAAAGGCTGTGGATTTCGTTCAAGGTTGATAGAGACCAGATTTGATTGGGGGAGACCTCCCTGAAAATTCTTGCTACAGATATAAGAAAATAAACCTATGAAAGCTACAAAACAGGTGACCTATATTTTACTTGCTCAAACATTAAAAAAAAAAACCAAACTTTGGCTGGCTTGTGAATAATACAGTCCATACTTGTGTTAATGCAGATATGTATGTTACCTTTGAAAGTTCATGTGCTTTCAGAGCAAGGGGACCAGACAGCAATGAAAACAGGTGGCCCGGTGAGCCAGCCTCACAGAGTGCTTCAGCTAGACTTCAGATAAGCCTTACATTTTCCCATCACACCAAGACTAGACAACAGCTAGCCCTCCTAGGACTTGACCATTATCCTAATAATCTCAGGGTCCCCCAAAGATGCCAGCACCCTCAAACAACAGGAAGCAGCCTAGAAAACACAACACCCACATTCCCAAGAGATGGGGTGGGTGGGTTTTGGTCATTCGGTAGGTTATGGATGTTTGTCATCATTTAGGGGCATCAGTTACAAGCTGTTATTGGTCATGGTAAAAAAAACTGAACAAAGGAGATTAGATTCAAGGATGTCTTTCTAAAAGGAAAAGGGAGGATATAATACAGAAATGATGGAATAAGAAGGTTGATTGTTGTCTGCTTTTGAACAACCACTTGTCTCAAATATTTTACATTGATATAAATTTTTGTATGTTGATAGAAATTTAAGGTTATTTTTGTTAGAACATACTGTATATATGTTTCTACTCTTATTTCAGGTATTGTACCTATGCAGCAATTTAACAAATGTAATGTAAATTTCCAGTCCTTGAAAGTTATTATTACAAACTACTTAGGGTAATATAGAAATGCAGGTTAGTAATCACCTATTACAATCAAACATGTATTCATGTTAGGTATGCTTTCAAGGTCAAACAGAGATATATTTCAGATGGATAGATGGGTGGTCTTCAAACACTTCAAAGACCTACAGAATATGCCATTTAAAATGTTTTAATAACATAAGACTTTTCATAACAGTGAGATACATTGGCAGCACCAATTTGCTTCAGAGAAGATGATGGGCATCAAAGAACCTCCATATGGAGTTTGCTTTCAATGTGGTAAAACTAGCCATTTGGGCAAGAAATGTCTCTTGTCCTGACTGCTGACAGTATGCTGTACAAACTGGACACAAAGAAAAAAGACTGTTGAACTTTGCCAAGATAAGACAGGACAGTCCTTCAAAATTCCTGCTTCATAGAAGAGTCTACCAGACATTCTAGGCCTGCCTGAAGGATGGAGATTGGATGCCCCAACATTGCAGAGGAAACTTGGGTGACTGTCCAGACAGTCAGATGTCTCTATCTTTTCTGTTGGTTTGGAAGTACTTCCTGTTTATTCAGGTAATATTATGTCCTTCTGGGGTCTTTGATAAAGTTGAAGACTAGATAGTTATAGATACAGTTTTCCTTAGTTATGATAGGAGATAAATCAGGTACAAAACTTCGGACTCATCAAGAGAGGATAAATAATGGAGTATTTTCCCTAAATATGCCAAATACAAATGGACTGGACTTTATGAATGTAATTCTTACTTGATAATTGCTCTTATTGTATATAGTTTTACTATGTTACAATTAAAGCCTTTCCTTTTTATTTAGACAAAATGGGGAAATGTTGTGGAATAATCTTTTTGCACACTGTGAGGATGTATCACTTGGGTTGGTTCAATAAAAAGCTGAATGGCCACTAACTAGGCAGGATTTTTGGGACAGAGAGAACATTGGGAAGAAGAAGGTTGAGTCACCAGCCAGTCACAGAGGAAGCATGACATGTAGGATATGAGATAACAAGCCACAAGCCACATGGCAGCACATAAATGAATAGAAATGGGTTAATTTAAGTTATAAGGGCTAGCTAGAAACAAGCCTAAGGTACCAGCCATACTTTCATAATTAATAAGAAGTCTTCATATTGTTATTTGGGAGCTGGCTGAAGGAACAGAAAAATCTGCTTACAGGTATGTGTTTGGCTTCAGTGGTCAACCCCACACAACCTAAAGTCATTTGGCAAGCAATGTCTGTGGGTATGTCTATGGGAGTTTGTCTTAGTAAATTAATTATGTGGGAAGACCCAGGCCACTGTGGGTGGCACCATCCCTGGCCAAGGGGTCCTCAACTCTGTAAGAGTGAAGAAATCTAGCTGAGCACAATCAAGTGAGCATGCACTTATTCATTTCTCTCTGCTCTGTGTGGCTGCGGCTGTGGCTCCTTTCCCTGGTTGCTGAGAGGACAGAAAGCTGGCTGAATACTAAGCACACATGTGTTCATTTCTCTCTGCCCTTGACTGTGGATGTGATCTGACAAGCTGCTTCAAAGTCCTGATGCTGTGACTTTCCTTCAGTGAGCACTGCTATCTGGAACTGTGAGCTATGATAAACCCTTTTTCTCCCACATTATTATTATTATTATTATTATTATTATTATTAATTATTCTCTCATATATTACATCCCGACCAGTTCCCCCTCCTTCCTGTCCTCCCAGTCCCTTCCCCCACCTCCCCTCTCCCCCAGATCCACTTTTCTGGGCAGGTTTCCCAGGGATATCAACCAAACATGACATAACAAGTTATAATAAGACAAGGCACCTCTCCTCTTATTAAGACTGAACCAGGAGACCCAGTATGAGAAAAAAGTCCCCAGAAGCGGGCAAAAGAATGAGAGACAGCCCCTGCTCCCACTATTAGGAGCCCCACAAGAACACCAAGCTATAACTTATATACAGAGGGCCTAGGTCAGTCCTGCAGGCTCCTTGGTTGTTGGTTCAGTCTCTGTGAGCCCCTATGAGCCCAGGTCAGTTGATTCTGTGGGCTATGCCCTTGTGATGTCCTTGACCCCTCTGGCTCCTACAATCCTTCCTCCTCCTCTTCCCCAGGATTCCCTGAGTGCTGCTTAAAGTTCGACTTCCCATGTTACTTTTTGTTAGTGCACCTTATCACAGCCACAGAAATCACACCAAGGAAGGGAAGGGAAGGGGACGGGCAGCAATTTGTCAAATTTTCTCTAAATTTGATAGCCCTGACTGAGGCAGACACCGATTTTTGTTTATTTATTTATTTATTTATTTATTTATTTAGAGACAATCCCACTGAGTAGCCCTGGATGGCTTGGAACTCATTATGTAGACCAGGCTGATCTTGAAATCACAGGGATCCACCTGCCTCTGCTTCCTGAGTGCTGAGATCAAAGATGTGCACCACAAAGTCTGGCTTACCGGTTCTTTTATTCCAACCTCAATTCCCACAGATCACACGTTGCACATCATACAGTAATTGTATCCATGTGCACGGCCATATGTAGGTTGCAGAATGGCCACAAAGGGTTAAAATTCCAAGGAACTTGAAAGTTTTTCAAAGCGACCTGAGAAGCCAAGGAGGAGACATGGATGGGCACACAGGAGTCTGTATTGATAGCTGTCGGTCCAGGATGGGGCTGGAGAGGCTGCTACGGCTGTCGGCTCCAGTCAGGCTGCAGGATTGGAGCCGAGCCGCAGAGTTGAGTCTGGATGCAGAAGAAAGAACAGCACCTGGTCCAGACCAACAAATGGACAGATGGATGGAGAGCAAGCCCATGCGGGCAGACTGACGGACAGGAAGTCTGTGTGGGCAGACTGACGGGCAGGCAGATGACAGTTTGAGGATAACTCATCAACAGAGGGGACCCAGCTGAGTCTGACCACTCGGGTTTGGTCCCCAGAACTCCCATGGCAGAAGGGGAGAACTGACTGTTGCAGATTACCCTCTGGCCCCCACTTATGCTCGGTGGCATGTGTCACCCCATAATAAATCAATAAAATACAACACAAAAGATTTAAGGAGTTGGTCGAATACATTCATTTGTTTTTGAAGATTAATTTTTCATTTATGTGTCTCTGTGTCTGTATGCGTGTGTGTCACGTGTGTGTAGGCGCCAGCACAGACCAGAATGGGAAGCTGCATCTACCAGAGTTCCAGGCAGCTGTGAGTTTTCTGATGTGGGTGCTGGGAAATGAACTCGGGGCTTCTGCAAGAGCAGCAGACCTTATGACTGATGAGACATCTCTCCAGCCCGTTTTTTTCACTGGTATGCATTTCAGGGCCCAGCCTATGAGATGGTGCCGCCTACAGAGGTCTGCGTCAATTATCAATGGTCCCAGCCCACAGACATGCCCACAGGCCATCACAATCTAGCTGATCCTCCGCAGAGGCTCTCTTCCCAGCCTACTCATCCAGATGCCCAGATCTCTTCCCTCTTGTCAGATGGGAGGCCAATTGCTCTCACCAAGGAAAGCTTTACTCTCAGAGTAAGGCTGGCTGTGGAATGTGTGACAACAGGCAGTTGGGAGAGGGAGAGGTCACAGGAGCAGGGGTTGAGAGAAAGTTGCATAGCGAGACCCCCGGTTTCCTTTCTTTGACCCCTAGTTTGTTGGAAGTTCAAACACGCCCCCGCCTCTGGCAAATTCAAGGATTGTTTTTTAGAAAATCTGACTGGCTCAAGAAGAAATATCCCAGGTACCTCAAAACTTCCCCAACTCAACATCCCAGTCAAATCACGCTATGTGAAGCCTAATTCTCAGATTTATAGCCTCCTTTTACTCTGAGATGTCCGTGGAAGGCAGCCTCGAAGATGCTCAGAGGTTCTCACCTGCTGCCATTCACATCCTTCGAAATCCTCCCTCCCTTCAAGAATGGCTGAGAAAAGAGCAGAAAGCCACTTAGAACAGGTGTGTGAGGAGACGTCATCTTATCTCGGCCATTTTTGCTTTTGTTTGTTTTGTTTTCAAGACAGGGTTCTCGGTGTAGCCCTGGCTGTCCTGGAACTCACTCTGTAGCCCAGGCTGGCCTTAAACTCACAGAGATCCGCCTGCCTCTGCCTCCCGAGTGCTGGGATTAAACATGTGCGCCACCACCGCCCGGCTTCATTCTTGCTTTCTTGCTTGCTCGTGTTGGTGGCCATCAGCTGCGTCACAGAGAGGCTCTTACGGTTAGGAACTGAGGAAGCCTCCCCTCCATGGCTGGCCCAGGACCTTGCTGCTGTGGTTTAAATGGCTCCTCCTGCTTCAATGCCTGTTCCCCTGTGGTGGCACTGTTTGGGGAAGCTGTGGAGCTAACAGGAGGTGGGACTTGACTGGCAGAGGCAGATCTCAGGCCTGGCCCTGAGCTCCAGCCCCCCTCCACCCCCCCCACCCCCTCACCCCCGGTCTCCTGGTCTATCTCCCTCTCCCATGGCCATGGACAGACACGATCAGTCCACCATACCTTCCTTAATGAGATGGGCTGAAACACCCTGAAGTCAGGACTCAAAATAGATCATTCTTCCGATGCATTGATCCCATCCGGGAGTAACCAACTTCGTCTGTCAGCTCTCAGGAAACTGAATCATGTTAACAACCACACTTTTTTGTTTGTTTGTTTAAATATTTTTAAATTTTGGCGTTTTTTTTTTTTTTTCTTGTGGCAAGGTTTTTTTGTGTAACTCTGGCTGTCCTGGGACTCACTCTGTAAACCAGGCTGGCCTTGAACTCACAGAAGATCAGCCCACCTCTGCCTCCCAAAAAGAGTGCTGGGATTAAAGGCGTGTGCCACCACTGCCCAGCAAAATACTTTTAATTTTTATTGATTTATGTATGTGTGGAGAGGGTATTGTGCAGCACTGCATGTGAGGACAAAGTACAGGATTCGGTTTCTTTTCTCCTGGCATGTGGGACTTGGGGAATTGAACTCGGGTCATTAGGCTTGTGTGGAAAGTGTGTTTATGAGCTAAGCCGTCTGACTGGTCTAGAGATGTCTTTAAGAATATGAAACCTCACTGGCATAGTGGCACACACCTTTAGTCCCAGCTTGGGACTTGGGAGGCAGAAGTAGGTGGATTGTTTTGAGTTCAAGGACAGCCAGGGCCACATAGTGAGACATTGTTTCAAAAACAAAATAAAAAAGACTATGAAACCTGTATCTTGATGATACAATTGGCAAGGAGTTGGAGTTTGAAATTAGTTTAAGGTCTGTATTAAAGTCTGATTAAAGGCATCACCGCCACTGCCCGGCTGCCAGCACATTCCTTAAGGATAAATATTTCCTTGAAAAGAGGTGGAAGCAGTTGCCACCAGGAAGGGGGAAATGACCATGTTGGAGGGATAGGGCGAAGGATGCTATCATTTCACAACAAACAGTTTGCCCTACTACACTGTGCATGTCTCAGTGTGTGTGTGTGTGTGTGTGTGTGTGTGTGTGTGTGTATGTGTGTGTGCAGTTACCCTCAGAGGCCAGAAGAGGGCGTTGAATCCCCTTGGAGTTAGAGTTACAGGTGATTCCGAGCCACCTTGTGGATGCTGGGAATTGAACCCGAGTCCTCTGCCAGAGCAGCAAGTGCTGTTAACCACTGAGCTTTCTCTCCAGCCCTTACGTAATTTTCCTAAAACTAACAAGAATGATCAGGTAGGGTGGTTCACGTGCTTCTCGTCATGAGCCTTAGAGACCCGCCATCTGCTAACAGCTGCTGGCCCCCAGGCTTGCAAATCTACAGCCATACCTGCCTCGCCGCACCCAGCACCCAGTCGCCGGGCTCAGACCTTGCATTGGTCTTAGACTCTCCCAGCATTGCTCTTCCCGTTCTCGACAGACATGACTCCCCCGCATCGTTTTCAACCCACTTGTTTAAAAGTAGCTGTCCACCATGCCCCGAGAAGTCATTCTTTGCCTTCAATCCGCTTTCCCTGTCTTCACGGCTCTCGGTGTCTCCTCCGGTTCATCTGTGTGTGTTTCCTTGCTTTCTAGTCTTTGAGGCAAGATCTCATGGTGTAGTCGAGGCTTACAGGTTTTTCCTCCTCCCCCAGCCTCCTTTCTTTTTCCACGTCTTCTTCTTCTCCCTCGTCTTCCCCTTCTCCTCATCATTTTTTTTTCTTTTTCTTTTTTTCTTGAGACAAGATCTTACTGTGCACCCCGGACCTGACCCTCCTGGCTCTGCCTCCAAAGTGGCTTCTTCCTTCTTCAAAAATGTTACCTTCATATTTTAGTTCATTTCTTGGAGTTGCATCCAAAGCAACAGGCAGTCCTCACGTTGTCTCCTAACACCGGCATGGTTATAGTTTGGTCCCTGTGCTCCCCGCCCCCACTTCCCCTGAAGTAAGGTATTTACTGTTCTGTCTGTCTGCCTTTCCACTGAGTGTGAGCCACCAGTAAGCAGGGGTCCTGGCCTTATCCACTGTTGGGTCTCGAGCCCCACGATCAGGGCCTGACACATGCTGACCCTGGCCAGGGTTTGTGGATGAATGAATGCCCGCGACCGTGGACGTTCAGGTGGGTCTGTGTTTGCTGTAACGCCATAGAAACCGCACGCAGCTGCACACATTTTCATTGAACACAGCTAAGTTTGTGACCGCTGTGTTTACTTTCCCATTTCCTTGGGGCTGATCACTGCTCAGGATGCCAGATGGCAGGGGGTGGCAGACCGTGGGGAGAGGGAGCCCGAGATTATGCTGGTGCTGTGGACAACCCCTCCTTGGGTAAGCTGCAAGACCACAGTTGACAGTGTCTACAACTGACTTCCCACACCCGTCGCTTCAAGTCTTCTGCCCCAGCAGACACTCCACCCATTGCCAAGTGGGTGACTGGATGATGGCTACCAGTGGCTCAATGATCTCTGCCCCAATTTCCTGGTTGGATGTGCAATTTGTAGATGAGAACTGGCCTCACTTCCTGTAACTACAGGAAGATAATGAAAAGGAAAAGAAAAGAGGGCAGAAGTCTTTAACCCCAGGAGGGAAAAAGCAAGGCCAAAAAGGAAAGTGTTCAGAGGCCCAGGGCTGAGAGGAGGAAGGCCAACAGCAGTGGAGATGAAACATTGGGGTGTGCTTTCTATCACGGCCCCCAACCCTCTCCAACCACAGAAATGGACCCAAACGCCCACACTATACCCACGCTCTGCTGTGGTCAGAGGTTTTCCAGGTGGGGGTGTGGTGGCATCTGAGCCGAAAGGGGAAGTTGGGGGTTCAGTGGTAGTCACCCCCTCTCTGGCAGCTCGGGCTCCAGCTCCCCCCACCTGTTTCCTGGTAACACTCTAGGCTGCTCTCTGTTATTCATTAACCAGGCACTAATATTTCTGTTTACCCATCTGTCATCCTGCTGCGGGCCAGGGGATACAGACAGAGCCCAGCATTCTGCAGCCACCCGGATATTCTTGGAGGAGGCGCAGCCAGTACCAGAGCTAGAGCTTATTATGTCGGAAGCCTTCTGCTAGACCTTGTACGCCTGTTGCTAGGGAATGAGGAAGTTTCCCCTCCCGGGGTGTGATTGCTGGGTTTGTGTGCATGAGTTGGTCATCAGCATCTCTTGACAAAATTATGCTCAGTATTCTAATTTTGGCAGGAACTGGCCCCAGGGTGAAGTGTTGTCACAGAAACTGATAAGGGCTGCAAACTGGGGCCTTTCCTTCCTCCACCTTCGGCTCTCCTCCCCTTCCCCAGTACGAAGACCTGCTTGTTAGCTCTTTCTGGCTCTTGGGCCTTTTTTTTTTTTTTTTCTTAAGATTTTATTTTACTTTTTATTAATTGTGTGTGTGTGTGTGTGTGTGCGCGCACATGTGTGCAGGTGCCCGAGGAGGCCAGAAGAGGGCATCCGAGCCCCTGGAGCTAGAGCTGCAGGTGACTGTGCCTGCCATACGTGGGTGCTGAGGACTGAACTTGGTCTTCTGCAAGAGCAGTGTGTGCTCTTGGATGCCGAGCCACCAATTCTCCCGACTTTAAATGGGTTTTGAACCACTTTCCCACCTGACCACAGAAACCTCCTGATAGCATAAGTGCCTCGTTCTAGTGCGCTCAGGATCCCCATCTCTCATCAAAGTGTCTGGCTTCTATGAAGATCCCTGCTCTGAGATGACGTGAATCAAAAAATCATGATTTTTTTGTTTGTTTTTAGACTTTACAGAATTGGTGTGAAAGCAATACAGTTAGTTAGAAACTTGACTCTGATTGTGAATTTTGACTTTTCTTAGTTTATATATTCTGTATGATTTATTTTTCCCCCTGTGGCAACTGGCCACAGCTCCTAGACAGCCCCATGAGTAACAGCCAAGCTCAATGTTGTGCCTCTAAGCCATTCAGTGTAGTAAATGCATTGTTTCTCTCTCTGTTCTTTTTTAAAAAATCTGTGTGTGGTATGTGCATGTCTGTGTCCCTTTGTGAGTGAGAACACCATCGTTTATGTGAGTGTGCATGTCGGCCAGAGGTAGTCACTGAGTGTCCTCCTCAGTGGTTCCCCACATTAGTTTTATTTTTAATTAAAAAAATCATTCATTTTTATTTTATGTTTGTGAGTGTTTTACCTGCATGTATTATCTGTCCACCATGTGCATGCAGAGTCCACAAAAGCCAGAAGAGGGCGTTGGATCCCCTGAACCACTGAGGTGTGTCTCCAGCCTCCCACTTTAGTTTTTGAGACGTGGAATTTCACTGAACCTAAAATCTGCTGTTTTGGCCAGACTGGCCAGTGAGCCTCCAGGACCCTCTTTCTGGTGCTGGAGATACAGATATGGGCTGCCACACTCAGCTGTTATGTGGGTTCTGGGGATCTAAAGCCAGGTCCTGGACTTGCAGAGCTAGCACTGAACCCATGAAGTCATAGCCAAGTCCCTGCCCCGGTTTCCTCCCGAGTCCTGGAATTACAGGTCCAGGCCGCCATGACTGGTTTAGAGTTAAGTGAGATAATTCATCTATACTTGTGGCACAAACAAATGCCTGTTTTTCAGGGGCCTTGGGCTGATGTACTGGAAGTGATCATGAGGGCCAATTACTAGTGAGAAAGTGTCTCCAGTTCCTCCCTGACCAACCCAGACTTATTTCTTCGATTTTCCTTTAACCCCACTGAAAGCAAAATGACTCCATTATGATGGTTAAAGCTAGTTGTCAACTTGACTGGGAGTGTCCGTGTTTCCAGTACGGGTTAGCTGGAGAGGGGAGAGCCACTGTGAGTGTGGGTGGCCCCAGCTCGTGGGCTGGAGAGATCGTGGGCCGAATAAAATGAGCTAAGCCCACCATCATCTCTCCCTGCTTCCTGACTAAGGATGCCATGTGACCAGCTCACACTTCACACTTACACTGCTGTGCAAGCCTGCCATGATGGATTGTATCCCCCAAACCACAAGGCAAAATAAACCCTTTTCTGAGCGTATGTGTGCTGTTTGTGGTATGCGCACGAGGGTAGTGTGTGTGCACACAGAGGCCCGAGGAAGACTTTGGGCGTCTTCCTCTGTCCACATTATTGCCTTGACATACAGACAGACTCTCATTGAACCAGAAGTCCACCATTTTGGTTAGGCTTCATGGCCAGCGAGCTTTCAGGATCTGCTTGTCTCTGTCACTCATGCTGAGTTACAAGCACCCACACCCAGCACACTCAGCCATGCCTGGAATCTTATGTGTCTGCTGGGGATTCAAACGCAGGTCCTCAGGCTTGCATAGCAAGTGTTCTCAGCACTAAGCCAGTTTCTAAGGCTTCCTTTCTTAAGTTCCTTTTTGGTTTTTATGTGCATTGGTGTTTTGCCTGTGTTCATATCTGTGTGAGGGGGTTGGAGTTCCTGGAACTGGAGTTACAGACAGTTGTGAACCACCATGTGGGTTCTGGGGATTGAACCTGGGTCCTCTGGAAGAGTAGCCAGTGCTCTTAACCTCTGAGCCATCTCTCCAGCCCCTCTTAAGTTGCTTTTGCTGGGTGTTTTGTCGTAGCAACAGAAAAGCAAATCACAGTTAGCAAGATGTGACTGTGGTTGCTGAAGACCCAGGGATGGCGGCGTTGGAGGTCCAGCAGTTGATCAGCTCAGCTCAACCAGAAGTCTGTTTACTCAGTGTCCTCGTGATGTGTGTGTGTGTGTGTGTGTGTATGTGTGTGTGTGTGTGTGTGTGTGTTTGCTGTCGCATCTTCTAACATTCGTGGAAATTGGGAGTGACTGGAAACACGACTTCATGTCATGCTCTTTGCTCTTCCCTTGTGGGGCCACATTGAATAGCATCTTCTATAAAACAGGTCTTATCATGTCCCAGCCACGTGGCCAAATAGCTAGAGCACTCTACTTCCTTCTGTGAAAAGGGCAGACATTGTGGAGGTGAGGCCTGGGATTTGAACTCTTGACCCAGCGATCTTGGGACTCTACCTAACCCTCTCCAGCTCCTTCTCTCTCACAGGGCCCAGCAGTTAATGCTGTTCATTATCATCATGAGCGTCCGCTGTTATTTACTGTTATTTTCTTGTCATGGAGCCATTAGACTTTACACGTTTACACTGTGTGTGGAGATACGGGTTCTGTGAGCGGCAGACCGGAGGCAAGCAGCCCCCACCCTGAGGAGTTCAGCTGCACGCCCTTGCCCTTGCAAAAGGATCACCCGGCTGGCCTTCTTGACTGCTTATACCCGTTATGGAGGGTTGGGGAGGGTCCCTTGACCTCACCTCAGTATCCAGCCTATCCCTGTCACCTGTGGTGTGCAACTCTGCCTTAAATGTGTGAGGAGAGGGAGTCTCCATCCATGTGACCACAGGTAAATTGGAGGAAGGCTTTTCGGGGGCAGCCTGTTGGGGAGAGCAGCACCCACACCCCATAGGTGACCCCTTGCCTATACTCTGCGAGGAAGCCCAATACACTTGTTGCTTCCCCAGAGTGAGCTTGCGCAGGATTGTGCCTCCATTTGTCGTTGGGACCTTAGGAGGAGGGATGGGTGTGTGTCACATTGAGCGTGTGGCAGTCAGAGGACAACTTTCAGGGGTCTGTTCTCACCTTCCAGCTGGTCCAGGCAGGCTCTCTCTGCTGTGGTATCTGAAGACTAGCTGCTCCTGCGCTTCCAAGCGTTTCTCCTGTCTCTGCTGGGCATCTCACCACAGGAGAGATGTGTGCCACACGGCTGGCCTTGTAATGTGAGTTCTGGGGATCCACACGGGCTTTTGCAGATGGTGCTGTCCACCCACTGAACTGTGAACCAGGCCCTGTTGTGTGGTTTTAAATCTGAAGCCCTCCGCCTGATTTTCCAGCACTTGAATCCTTGACTTGTGTGGCTCAGCTCTGAGCAGGCTGCCAATCAGCCCTAAGTGGGGTGGTGCTCTTGGCAACTTCATTCCCTTCTGTCGTTAATGCTATCTCAGCCAAAGGAGCTTCGAAGTCATTTTATACTGATTTATTTACTTTATACATTTGCTTGTGCACTTGATTGTGTACACACATTCTGTGGTCCACGTATGGGGGTCAGGAAACAACCCGTAGGAGTGGGTTCTTCCCTTTTGCCGTGAGGGTTCTGGGGATCCATCTCGGGTCGTCATCCATGGTGACAAGTGCCTTTACTCACTGAGCCATCTAAAGCCCCAAATGAGCATGTTTGCATGCACCACAGACCCACGGCACGCTGGAACTTCACCTGGGTTTTCTCGACTGCCACATCATCCTATAGTTAGCTTTCAAATGATTTTTATTTTAACCAGTCATGATTTAATCCCAGCCCTCAAGAGGTAGAGATCGGTGTATTTCTGTAAATTCCAGGCCAGCCTGGTCTACATAGCAAACTCATGACTACCACTACACAGTGAGACCCTGTCTCAAATAGAAACAATTTTATTTTAATTTATTTATTGTGTATGCATGTTTGTGCCTGTGTATATGTGCATGTATGCATATGTGTGAGCACTGGTGCCATAGAGCATGTATGTGGTGGTCAGGGGACAACTTTGGAGTCTGTTTTCTCCTTCTACCTTGTTTAGGTCAGATAGATCTCTCTTGTTTCTGCCATGCTGTGTAGCCCAGGCTAGCTGGCTCCTATCTCCACCTCCCATTGCTGCAGGAACGCAGGGATTATGGGTACACACTGCCACACCTACTTTCTGTGGGTTCTGAGAATCAAAATCAGGTCACCAGGTTGTACAGCAAGCGTTTTTACCCGCTGAACCAGTTTCATCAGCCCCATGGGTTTAATATATCATTCCTAGGACAGTCAAGGTGGTGCGTGCCTGTGGGGTGGGGGTGGAGGCTGGAGGATGAGGAGTTCAAGACCCCTCTTGTTGCATAAGAAGTGTAAAGCCAACCTCAGCTACCTGTAGGAGACCTTGTCTCAAAAAACGTTTTTTCTAGTGATTTTAAGTTTGTTCTTGCTTTTGAAAGACAGGGTCTAACTGTGTCAAACTCACAATCCTCCTGCCTCAACCTCTGCAGTTCTGGGCATGTAGAGTGTTAACTGCACTGGGGACAAAGGTCG
Source organism: Peromyscus maniculatus bairdii (assembly GCF_049852395.1). Lineage (NCBI taxonomy): Eukaryota > Metazoa > Chordata > Mammalia > Rodentia > Cricetidae > Peromyscus > Peromyscus maniculatus. The sequence goes on along the minus strand of NC_134852.1, from coordinate 51,742,501 downwards.
CTGGGGTCCGGGCGGAGAAATGAGTTAGGCAGGTAGACTCAGGAAGGGACAGAAGGCACAGGGCAGGCAGAGGCCTGCTGTGATCTGAATTCCAAGGGAACTGTGGGGTTCTGAGGAGGACGGAACACACGCTAAGCTCCCTGATGGATCAACTGCCCAAGGTGGGCTTCGCCCACATCCAGGAAGTCCAACCTCCCCAGTCACCAGGCTACACAGGATCCCACCAGAGCCCTCACTCCCTGTGACCTCATAGTATCTTCATGTGAAAGTGTTTGGGGGGGGGTGTCTCTACTGTACCCCTTCTCCCTCTGCTGTGGTACTGTGTCCACCATCCCTCCTTCCCTGGGTCGTACAGATGTGTGTCAACAGCTGTGAACATTTGCTTCAGGCTTTCATAGTCTTTATTTCCAACCTGCCAAAGCAGACTGGTTTTTCTCTCCTCCCATGCAGGTCAGGGTCAACGTCAGTACCAAGACACATCCTTGCCTGGGTGGGGTGACGCGGTGGACAGATGTACAACCCCAACCCCGCTCAAAGGTGGGGACATGCCCAAACTGTGAAAACCAGCAGGGCACACTTACAGAGGGGCGGCTCAAACGGATTCAGAAGGACCAAGCTCACCAGAGATCGGAGCCCCTGTCCTCCCCACCAGTACCTCCCGCGCTGAGAGCCTCTCGGAGATTCTTCTTCTCACGGTTTCCCCCCAATCTCTTTTCACTGGCTTCTTTGCGGCACCGTCAGTTAGACCACTGTCTCTGCGTGGTGATTCCAAGCTCGAAGGAATGTTACTTTTAAAACCGCACTCCTATTAGCCACCTTGCTTCTGAGACCCTGGCCCCACTGTGTTTTAGGGCTGTAACCATTTCTTCTGTATCCTGGAGCAGGAAAACTCAGTCAAGTTGTTACGCCAAGTTGAGAGGGCAGCGGGGCGGGCTTGGGGAGGTCCTTCTTTTTTATTTTTTGTCTTTCACCAAGTTCCAGGTGCTCTACTAGCCAGCCCAACTTCTGGGTGACCCAGAGGCTAGGGAAGATCCGGGGAACTCTACTCAGTGACGAAATCGGAGCTCGGCACCCCCTCTGCTTGACTCCCACCCCTGTCCATCCTGGTCCCCTCCACTGTCTCTTTGGCTCCTCTGCCCAGCATCGAGGAGCCGGGATTGCGCAACAGTAGCAAACTTTTCCCGAAAGCTCTGCGCACCACAGAGGAAGAGAAATAGAAGAGCAGAGGGTCCAGGCTGGCATTGAGGGAGCTGAACACCACAGCCTCCACCCGCCATGGAGGGCTCTGTCTCAAGTAGAACCCCACCAAGTGGGACACGTTGTAAGGTCCAAAGCACACCAGAAAATTAAGAAGCGTCACCACGGCCAGGCCTACCGCCCGGCGTCTCCTCTGAACCCCTACATGGGGCTGCGTGAGCATGATCCACATGAAGCGCCAGTAGCAGAAGATGGTGACCGCCATGGGGACGAAGAAGAGAACCAGGCACAGCTCTAGGCGCACTGGCAGCACCACATCCAGCTGCTCTTGGGTGAAGTTCTCATAGCAGGTTATCTGGCTCCCAGTGCCCACCGGCTCGGTTGAGTTCAGGTACTGAACGATGATGACGATGGTGCAGTGGCCGAAGGACATGACCCAGGCCACCAGAGCAGCGATCACCCCGTACAGAGGCCGGCGGGAGAGCTTGTACTGCACGGGGAAGGCCACTCCCAGGTAGCGTTCTATGCTGATGCCCGCCAGCAGCCACGTGCTGCAGTAGATGCTGCTGTAGAAGCCGAAGCCCGTGAGCGCGCACACGATCTTTGGCAGGTACCAGCGAAAGTTAGACGCTGCTTCCACGATCCGGAAGGGCAACAGCAGCAGCAGGAGCAAGTCCGCCAGGGTCAGATTAAGTAGGAGGATGTGCACGGGAGCAGGCTGGGGCTGGCGGACCCGGCTCACGAAGGCCCGCAGGGCCAGCAGGTTGGCAGGGAGCCCAGTGAGAAAGATAAGGATGTAGGCCGTGAGGATCAAGGAGCTGTGCCAGTTTGGGGTCATTCTGGAAGATGAAAAAGGAGTAAGGCCAGGAACTCCCCACCCCTTCACTCACAGCCTTCAGACCCTCCTTCCTCTGCTTCAGACTGCTCACATCCTCTCTGGGTCCCAGGCCAAAGCTGTCTGCTCCTCACCACCGCTTGCCCCAGCCACCTGCCAGAGCTGCCCAGAACAATTATTGACTTAGCCTTGGGCGGGTATTAAGCTGCAGTTATTACATTTGCCATCCTGTGTCTCTGAGGGAGACCAACTCGACTTCCCACGGGAATTCCCCTCTGCTTCCTGGACCCCTTTCCTATTTAACTTCACAGATCGTAGGAAGTGGCTGTGGTCAGGTCCCTTTCTCCCAGCTTGGTGGCCGAAGAAGGCAGGCATAGAAACTGGGAAAGATCAGGAAAGTGTGTCTTGGGGGAAAAAAAAAGAAACTTCCAGAAGGCATGCCCTGCCAACCCTGGGCTGGTTCTCAGCTCCAGGTGCCCAACCCTTCCCCTCCCGCCCAGCACCTTACCTCCTTGGGCCGACTATAGGGTCTCTTTCACCTGGTTCTCCTCTGGTCCAGTGCTGTGGATCCTACCAAAAAGGGGGAGCTAGGGTAGCCAAGGAGGAAGGCTGAGCCAGCACCTTGCTCTGTGGCCTCTTCCCCCCAAATTTCAGACACACATTCACCGAAGCCCAGAGAGCACAGCTAGCTCCCGAGCCTGGTGTTTTAGCTGTGTGCAGACAGGACTTCTCCACAGGTGACTCTGTTCCCACTTGGTTGGTAACCCCTTGCTAACTAACGCACAGTCTGGCCCCATTCCTTCTTCAGTCCCAGGTCTAAGGCTCCTCACGCCCACCCTGCCAACATCTGGGTCTGATGATTACTTTTTTGTTCTGACAGACATCCTCCAGCCTCTTCCTCACCCCACACCTGTTCCTCAGTTGCAGCCCCAGAATCTCGCCCCTGAGCGCACGTACTGAGTGGCTTGCCTTGTCTGGCTTCTGATAGAGGGCTCCTCAGGAGTTCCTGGCGCAAGAGGCCAAGGGAGTTTTAGTAATTGCTGCGGCCCCACAGAAAAGGGCGGGGGAGTCAAAAACTATAAGGAACCTGGTTGGTGGGAAGCTGTTACATGGGTCACATGGCCAGATGGAGGCAGGTCAGTCATTGAGCAGTATTTCCTCTCAAACTGAAGCAGGAGGGCCTGCAGCTCTGCCCTCTCCCTGGAGAGCTGATCTCTTCTGACTTCCACAGATTTTTCTGTCCCTACTTCCTGCCCCCTCCTCGTCCCTCCCCACCCCCCATCCCTGCCAGGTCTTCTTCTGTTTTCTGAGGGTGTCTTCTGTGGCTGTCCAGAAGATGGATTTCATTCTCAGAATGAGGCTCCCCACTTCCTCTGAATCTTCAGTCTTCTGACTTCTTGTGCTCTCCCGTTGTCCACCCCAACAAGTTCCCTTTGGCCTTGAAGCTGAGACAGACGGGCTTTTCCTAGCTTGTGTCTCATGGTGGACAGAGCCAGGCAGCTGTGGGCCGCAGTCCAACTCTCTGCACTGGGAACTTTGGGTCAGATTAAGTTTTATGAACTTTCCTTTCCTTCTGCTAGTGAGCCTGGGAATCCTAACAGCACAGGACGTCTGGGGCGATCGGTGAGGCCAAAGACGTTAAGCATCAGGGTCAGGGAAATTCCTGGTGATTCCCTGAAGCCTGTCAGACAGCCTTCTAGAGGGAGAGCTGGATGCGGTGCCACAGGCCTGGAATCCCAGCTACTCTGCAGGCCTGAGGCAGGAGGATAGACCCAAGGCTAGCCTGGGCTACAGATGACAGACAGAGAGGCTCACTCAAGGTCAGAGGTTCCTGTAGCTGCTCTCAGAAGAGTGAGGCTCTCCAGCATCCCTTTTCCTCCTCGTCTTCTCCCCTTGTTTTCTCTCTTCTGACCTGCTTAGCTTCGAGTTAGAAGATCCTAACAAGTCCTTCAGAGGGCTGGAGGGATGGCTCAGTGGCTAAGAACACTGGCTGCTCTTGCAGAGGACCTGGGTTAAATTCACAGCACTACACGGTGGCTCACACTGTCTGTAACTCCAGTTTCATGAGATCTGACACCCTCTTCTGACCTCCATGGACACTGAACACACATGCTGTATATGCCTATATGCAGACAAGACACATACACACATTTAAAAAAGAGTCCTCAAAAATACACATGTGGGAAAACAAGGACAATAAGAATATGTCGCCCTTTTTTCTATCCCTTCCTCTTTTTTTCTTTCTCCCTCCCTTTCTTTTTTTCCTTTTCTAATATTGGAGATGGATTCTAAGCCATTTTAATGCTGGCTACACCCTCAGTCGCTCACTAATGTAATCTAAGCAAGTGCTCTACCCCAGCCCCTCACTGGGGGATTCTAGGCAGGGGCTCTACCACTGAGCCACACCCCAGCCCCTCACTGGGGGGTTCTAGGCGGGGGCTCTACCACTGAGCCACACCCCAGCCCCTCACTGGGGGATTCTAGGCAGGTGCTCTACCACTGAGCCACACCCCAGACCCTCACTGGGGGGTTCTAGGCGGGGGCTCTACCACTGAGCCACACCCCAGCCCCTCACTGGGGGATTCTAGGCAGGGGCTCTACCACTGAGCCACACCCCAGCCCCTCATGGGGGATTCTAGGCAGGGTCTCTACCACTGAGCCACACCCCCAGCCCCTCACTGGGGGATTCTAGGCAGGGGCTCTACCACTGAGCCACACCCCAGCCCCTCACTGGGGGATTCTAGGCAGGGGCTCTACCACTGAGCCACACCCCAGCCCCTCACTGGGGGATTCTAGGCAGGGGCTCTGTTCTCACTGAGGCATGTCCCAGGCCTTCACTGCCCTCAGACCAGGAAGCAGGAACCAGGTGTGTGTGTGTGTGTGTGTGTGTGTGTGTGTGTGTGTGTGTGTGTATGTATGTATGTATAGGGGGTGGGTAAACCTTCCAAAAGCTTTCCCCTAGTAACCTACTTAATTCCAGCCAGGCCCGACCTTCTAAAGTCTCTGTAGCCTTCAAAATAGTCCTCAGCTTGCTTGGGACTGAGCATTCAGAACAAGACCTGTAGGGGGCATTTTGGATTCAAACCACGGTACAGGAGAACTAATGAAGAGACTTGCTGTTGCTTGCTACTGGGTGTTGTTTTGTGTTGTGATTATCTGTAAATAGTCACGAGGATTTAGACTAACTGCAGAATGGAAGCTTACTGGCAAGCTGGAGGAGCAGGACAGACTCTTGCTTCTGCCTGTCCCCTGGTGACGCCCCCTGCTGGTGCTCCGCCACCTGCGGCCAGACATCGCTTTCCGGGCTCGTGGAATTTACAGAGGAAACCCTCGGCCTCATGCTGAGCAGAGCTGACAACCACACTGCCTTCTGCATCCCCCAGGACTCTCTCCTGGCCTTGGGTGGATGTGATTCAAGTCAAGTCCCAAAAGCCGCACAAAATTAGATCCATCACTGTGCTAGGCGGCGGCCTAGCTCCTGTCATTGGGCAGAATTGGGACCCGGCACCATTTATTTCATGGCATAGGAACCCGATGGACTGTGGCAGTTAGACACAGCGGCCAGAGCTCTGAAGCCAGAACAGTAGCACCCCACATAGCAAGGGGGCAGGGGGTGAACCTGTTGCGCCCTTCAGTGTTGGTCCAGCCGCGAGCCCAGGGCCACAGAGGCAGGTGTCTCAGGAGCAGAGGTGTAACTAGGTGGGGGTCAGAGATGTTGCCCTGGGTTGGGGTGTCCAGATGCCTAGGGAGGGAGTAGTCGTGAAGCATTATGGCAACACACCTGTAATCCCAGCACTCAGGAGTGGAGGCAGGAGGATCCAGAGTTCAGAGGCAGCCTGGGCTACATCACAAGACCCTGTCTCTTGAATCAGATGATTTCCAAAGTTCCTTGACAAATCCTAGGACAGCCCTCATTCATCCAAAATGAAGCTGGAGCTCCAACCATCACACCTGTGCTCCCGGGATGCTCCACACGGCACGCTTCCTATTCCTTGTCTTTCTGCCGCCTGCTCTCACCTTCTCCTTTCCTCAGCCACCTCTTCCTTCCACTGTCTGCATGATCAGAGTTCCCAAGGATTCCGAAGCTTCAGAAGCGCCCTCCAGGTAGAGCGACAGCAAGAGTGTCTGCCAGCTCTGCCTGCCTAAATCAACTCATTTCTTTGTTTGCTTAATCTCAGGAAGACGGATCATTCCCATGTGACCAGGAACCTTGCTAGCCTCCGGCTGCCCAGTATCCATGGGTCTCAGTGTGGACGGCTGTGTTTAGGGTGGATCAGGCGGTCTCACTGTCGAAGAATCTGCCTCCCACCCATGCTCTGTGCCTGGATGCTGTTAACCTGTCAGATTGCCGCGGCATGGTGTGTGTATGTGTATGTGTATGTGTATGTGTATGTGTATGTGTATGTGTATGTGTATGTGTATGTGGGGGTTGATACTTCTCTGAATTGGGACGTCTTACTTAGGGTTTCTATTGATATGCTCAAACACCATGACTAGAAGCAATTTGGGGAGAAAATGGTTTATTTCATCTCACATTTCCAGGTAACTGTCCATCATTGAAGGAAGTCAGGCCTGGAGCTCGGGGCAGGAACCTTGAGACAGGAACTGAAGCAGAAACCATGGAGGAGCTGATTCCTGGCTTGTCCCCATAGCTTATTCAGTAAGCTTAATTATACCACCCAAAACCACCAGCCCAGGGGCGGCACCATTCGCAGGGGGCTGGGCACTTCCACATTAATTATTAATTAAGAAAATACATTACAGACTTGACTACCGGATGGAGGCATTTTCTCAATTGAGAGTTCCTCTTCCCAAATGACTCTAGCTTGTGTCAAGTTGACAGAAAACTAACCAACACAAAAGGGCTTTTGGCAGTCCATCCAGGGGAAGGTCAAAGGGCACTTGTCACAAACATGAACAGCCATGTTAGATCCTCTCTGCCCCTCCCCCACTTTTCATATGACTGGCTGACTCTCCTGCTCAGTGGCCCAAGTGCTGGGATTACAGGCCTGTACCACACCTGCCTTCCTGTGGGCTTTCCTCAGCTGTACCCAGCCTTCTCTGCTTTCCCAGGACGTTGTCAACTACAACTCTCATGGATGGTTCTCAGAAATCCAAGTTCTAGTTCATTTTCTTTCTTCATTCTTTTTTTCTTCTATTTCCTTTTTGGTTTTGGTTTGGTTTGTTTGTTTGTTTGTTTGTTTGTTTGTTTTTCAAGACAAGGTTTCTCTGTGGAGCCCTGCCTATACTGGAACTGGCTCTGTAGATCAGACTAGGCTCAAACTTAGAGATCTGCCTGCCTCTGCCTCCCAAGTGTTGGGATGTTAAAGGCGTGGCAATTTTACTTATTTTTTAAAGCAGGGAAGAGGTGTTGTGTAACAAACGATAACCCTGCACTTACGCTGTGTGACACTATTCCTGGGTAGGTGTGATCAAATGTCTATTCACCCCAAATAGGGACCCAATGACAGATCAAATTCAACTTGGTGACCCAATGAGTTTTGTTGGGGTCACTTACCAGAAATGATTCACAGACAGGTGCATCACCAAAGCCACCCCAGCATGGTGACAGCTCACACAGCTGGAGCCTGGAGCACACGGCACAGCCTGCAGGCCGTCAGCAGGTTGGAGACTGTCCTTTCTGGTGACTCCGTTGGTAGCTTGGCTGGTGTCTTAGTCACTGTTCTATTGCTGTGAAGAGACACCACGACCAAGGCAACTCATGAAAGAAAGCATTTAATTGGGGCTGGCTTACAGTTTCAGAGGGTGAGTCCACTGTCACCATGGGGGTTGCTTGGCCCAAGCAGGCATGGTACTGGAGAAGTAGCTGAGAACAACATCCTGATGCACAAGCAGAGAGAAAGACTGGGCCTGACTTTTGAAACTTCTAAGCCCACCCCCAGAGACACACTTCCTCCAACAAAGACACACCAACTGCAACAAGGCCACACCTCCTAATCCTTCTCAAATAATGCCACTCCGCGATGATAAACCTTTAAATACATGAGCCTATGGGAGCCATTCCTTCAGACCTCCACAGGGGCCCTCTGCTCCTTCCAGGATGTCTGAGCCTCTTCTCAGCAGTTCAGCTTGTCTCAGAGCCTTCTTTTCAGCCTGGCTTGTCTAAGATGGGCTCTCAAGTCAGCAGTCGGACCTGCTTATAATCCTCCTGGGAAGGGAAGCGCCTAATGAATCTGGTCAGTTTTAGGGACTTCCTGAAGCTATTTTGAGCTGCTTACTTCCTGTCTTAAGCAGCTTCCCTGCATTGTTCAACCTCTTTAGAACATCCTTTGCTTCACTTCCTGGTAAACATCCTGTCCTAAATACCCCGATTTTCACTTCCCTTTCACTCTCTATGTCTTAAGAAGTTTCCCTCCGAAGTGGGAGGTTTTCATCTTGGAGGAGAACACTCCACAACAAGCTCTGATCTTCCAGTCTCTGCTTTCTAGCCGCTGAGGTTACAGATGTGTGTCAGCATGCCAAGTGTACCTGATGCTGGGGGTGGAATCCAGGGCCTCCTGCACGCCAGGCAAGCCTCTATCAACGGAACCACGCCATCGGGGCCCTGAGTCTCCTTCCAGCCTCCTTTCCATCTGTGTTCCAGGCAAGCGGCACCCTCTGTTCCCCAGATGCCCCCTTCTTTGTCACAGTTGCCCTCCCCCGCCACCCCTCCCCACCCCCGCCACCCCTCCCCACACCGGTTCCCTGTTCCTTCAGCACTGTGCTCCAGTCTGAGCAGGAGAAAGGCTCTGGTTTTGCATCCCCTGGTATTCCAAGGGCAGCGGGTACATTTCAGGCCATCCGAGGCAATTGACTCTCAATCCAAGGAGGTCCAGACAGTCCTGAAAAAGACTGAGGCACTGGCTCCACAGTCTGGGGAATCAGGCTCAACAACTCTCCCAAGCTCCTGTCTCGTCCAGTGCTCTAGGCTTTCCCCAGGCACCTCTTGTCACCAGGGTGTCCTCTATGAGCTTTGGGAACCAATGCCAGCCCTGGCTTTCTCAGATGTCTCTGAAAGTCATTCAGCTGAGGGAAAGGAGAAACCCAGCCCAGACTGACCTTGAGCTCAGTGTACCTGAGGAGCATCATGAACTCCTGACCTCCCTGTTCCACCATGCCTCACTCACTGACAGCTTTGAACACCACCCTTTTTCAAATGCCTTCATACTCCCCTGTCTAAGCTGTCTTGGGAAAGGTCTAATAATGTCTTTCTAGATTCATCTGTGAGTTCTTTGTGTTTCTTTGAAAAAGTATTCTTTTATGTGTATGGACATTTTTGTCTGCAGTATCTGTAAGAGATCAGTGAAGGGACTCTAGCCCACTCGAGCGCGTGGCTCTGGCAGGCCTTGCCCTTCTCCCTAATTCCCTCTGCCTTGTTAAAAACTGTTAGATTACATTCCTGAAGCTAACCACCAAGGTTCGCCAAAGTATGGAAGTCCAGCAATCAAAAGCTTCCTTTGGTTCACCTAATTAACATGCCCAATCAAAATAAACCACCAACTGCCAGCCTATTCTAACCCAGACCCCCCCCACCACCACCGCTTTCCTCCTCAAAATGACACCTGCAAGGTCACTTGCTGATGTTTTCTGCCTGAGTCAGAAGCAGCCGCTTTAACTTTTCTTCCCACTTAATAAAGGACCTCTCTGTGGAAACAGGTGTTTGGGTGTGGTTTGTGCCCTATCCAGGGTCTGGCAGGGAGCCCTCTGCTCTGTGTGTGTGTGTGGGGGGGGGTCTTCTTCAATTGGTACTGGCTCAGGACCCCCAAGACCAAGTTCTCAGCACAAAGGAGACTTATTTACCCAGAGGGACAGAGGGCAGGGAATAAGACACAAAGACAGGAGGAGATAGAGGATAAGGGAGGAGGGGAAGGGGACAGAGTGTTTGTCCCAGGAGAATGAAGGACCGCCTCTCAATAGAGAGGAGACAGACATGGCACCCAGGAAAATGACGGGTTGTAAAGGTAAAAGGGGAAACCTGTGTTAGGATGAGGGGTTTAATTTTAATTAGGCATCTTAATTAGGTGAGCCAAAGGGGGCTTCTGATTGCTGAATTTCAGGACTTTGATTGCTGGACCTTGGTAGTCAGTCTCAGGAGGAGGAAGTGGCCACATAAGGGAACAGACCTTGTGGCTAGCTTTAGGAATGTGATCTAAGGGGTTTTAGCAAGGCAGAGGGAATGGGGGAGGAGGGCAAGGCCACCAGAGCCACGTGCTGTAGTGGGCTAATGTCCCCTCAATATCTACCTGCATAGCACTTGACTGTAATTGCCACAGAGACCAGAAGAGAGCGTCAGATCCCGTGAGACCGGAGTTGTGAGCCACCATGTGGGTGCTGGGAATTGAACCGGGTTCCTTTGGAAGAACAGCCAGTGCTCTTAACCACTGAGCCATCTCTCCTTCCCTTCTCTGTGTCTTTTGATTGACACCACACTTGCGTTCTGCCTCCATCTTGCTTCCGTCTTTCCTATAGCTGTCATGACTCTGGAGCTGAATGAATGCCACAGACTTCCTGTCAAGAAAGTATCTGGGCCAGCAGCACACACGCCTGCCCCCACACTCTGCCTCCTTCTCTACCCACTGTTGCCCGTGCAGGGGGACCACAGACCAGAGCAGTTACAAAGATTCTCAACTTGGGGACAGAGGTCAAGCATCAAAGCTCCCATGACCTTTGGATTCCTCGGTTCCTCCTGCACCCTGTCTGCTGGCCCGGGACAAACTTGGATTCTGTTCCTGTGTTCCTGGTCTGCTCCTGTCCAGTGAGCAGGTGTCCTGCTCCAGGTGGTGAGCCTGGTCAAGCAGGAAGGGCGGGGGAGGTGCTGGCAGAGAAGGAACAACCCAGATTGGGGTGTGGGGTGGAGTTCTTACTGACTCCAGGGTCAGCCTCACCTGCTTCTTCTTCTTCTTTTTTTTTTTTTTTTTTAACAAGCTTCTGGTCTGATAAGACCAAGAATCCTCCCAGCTCCATGACAGGTCCCACCCTGTGCAGTGTACACATCTTCCCTGCAGGAAGCCATGCTGGACATGAACTTCTCTGCCTGCCTGCCTGCCTGCCTGCCTGCCGGGTTTTCTTTACCTTTTTGCATTGCTGGGACTAGGACCCCAAACTTTAAAAGCGCTCACCCAAGGAGCCTGCCTCCAGCCTTCAGGATATTGAGGACTTTATTCTTTAGGATGTGGGGGGTGTACGCCAGAGTGTGCATGTGGAGGTCAGAGGTCAACTTGCTAGAGTCAGTTCTCCCCGATCATTCCTGTACCTGTCTGTCACCTGCTGAGCCATCCCTCAGGGCGTAAATGTTTCCACATAGCCTCCTTGGTTCTCTTCATTCTGCTGTGCGAGTCTCGGGGGTCTTGGCAGCAAGCATCTCTACCAGCTGAGCCGGCTCGCCAGCCCTAAGAACAGAAGGTGGTGCGGTCTGGGGTCTACATTTATCTCATCTCATCTACAAGGGAAGCTGAGGCCAGAGAACCAAAAGTTTGAGACCAGCCTGGACAGTTTAACAAGACTGTCCACCCCAACAGCAGACCTCCTCCAACAAGGCCATGCCTCTCCAATCTTCCCAAACAGTTCCACCAACTGGGGACAAAGTATTGAAACCTTTGAGCCCATGGGGAACATTCTCATGCAAACCATGTACAGGTTCTGGAGTCAGAGCAGCCGCCTCGAGGCTCTGGGGGCTTTGCCAAGCTGCCAAAGCTATAGCTGATCTAAAAGACTGAGACTTCAGGGCTGGGAAGGATGGGCCCTGGAGCCATGTAGTCTGGAACCCTAGTAGCTTCATAACCTTGGACAGGCAAGCTCATGTTCTCTGACCTCAGTTTCTTACCTGTAGAATGGGGATGACAGTCCATTTACATAGTAGATTTGCTGTGAGACCAGAAATGACTATGCTTGTTTATATGTGTGTGTACATATATGTGCACATATAACCATACATCTGTACATGAATGCAAATATGTGTATGTATGTCTCTGTATGCCCCCATGCAGTAAGTATGGTTGTTTTTTGGTATTTAAGAGGGTCTGCCTCCAAGATTACTTCCCCTGAAGACAGCAAACTTTCCAGATGCTCAAGTCTCTTATATAAGATGGGGAAGATGCCCATCTCCCACTTAGGAGGCTGAGGCAGGAGGATGGCTTGAGCCCAGGAGTTCAAAGTCAGCCTGGGCAAAATAGCATGAGACTGTCTTACAGATAGACAGATGAGATGTTCAGCTGGTCCATGTCTACCCTTGGGACGAGTCAGTGCCTTGTGTCAGTGTGGAGGTGGGGTAAGGTTGGCTCTAATGGAAGGACATTTGTCCTCAGGAAAAACAAAATTCCAGCACCCATGCCTGCACCAGGCACCCAGATAAATCCAGTGACAGAGAACCCTGCGCTAGTCCACGAGTGCTTTCCCACAGATGAACAAGCAGAAGTAACCCAGAACTTGCACTGTTTACTCTGTCCTTTATTCCCATTTTTGTTATCCAAATCCAAGTCACAGATAGGTCAAAGGATAGACAACCTCGGTACTGAGGTCCCGGGGTCACTGCTGTAATATGTAAAATGCCTGCTCTGCCCAGGCTGATGTATTTGAACTTGGACCCCAGTTGGTGACGCTGTTTGAAGAGATAGTGGAGCCTTTGAGACCTGGGAGGTGGCATATGTCTCTGGTGTCTCTACTTCCCAGTCCTCGCCATGATGGAGAAGCTTCCACCACTGGTTCCCACAACCATGGAGCCTTTCCCACCATGATGGACAGAATCCATGAGTCGAAGTAAGCCTGTCCCCCTCAAGGTGTTTCTCTCGGTGATTTGGTCAGTCATGGTGTCCAGTAAAGTTGCTAACACAGAATCCAGGTGCCAAAAGGAAACCTTCAGTGACGGTCCCGCATGCAATGGGGAGGCTGCTTTCCAGCTGCATCCTGGGAGTGCCACATCTGACCTCTCCACTCAGTGACAACCTAGGTGGAGCCATGCTCACGGGAGCGGGGAAAGAGCCACAGTGTCTCACTAGCCCGCCATGACTGACCACTCATCAGATGCACTGGGTCTTCCTTCTGCAAGAGGAGCCATTTTGAGTGCTGGAGACATGAGTGAGCAAGCCAAGCCTTGAGCGAGGGGACAAACAGATTTAAAAAAAAAGGATGGCAATAAGAACTATATAATGTGGGCTGGGTAAGGGGTGCTCAAGTAGGAGGGGAGGGCAAGCCAGGAAAAGTGTCCAGGTCAGGAGACTAGCTAGACCTCGGACCCTGTGGGAACAGGCTTTCCTGGGCTGAGGGGCACGAGGAGGCTGGTAAGGCTGGGCCAGGGGCCAGGCTGGCTGCTCAACCTCGAGAGCTGGAGGGGTGTGCCAGAAAAAGCAATCTGGAGAGTACTGACCCCCTTGAAGAGCTGTCTGTCCTCCACCATGGCTAATCTTATCTTCTTTCCTGGTCTTCACGTGTCCTGACAGGCTGCAACAGCCAATCAGAATCCCAAGTTCTGCCTGATGTGCTGATAACAGAATTCCCGCACAGGCCTTCACTGTTTTCCTCAGCATCCAGCAATGACAGACAGACCACAGACTCAGAGCCAAATGCAGCAGTGCAGGTGTGTCATCTGAGAGCTCAGGAAACTGAGGCAGGAGGATCAGGAGTTCTAGGCCAGTCTGAGCTACATAGTGAGACCCTTTCTGGAGAGGAGGGAGGGAAGGAGAGGAGAAAGGAAACGAAGGAAGGAGGAAGGAAGCCTGGCCATCCAAGAGCTGGAGGTCACAGGCTGCACACAGCCATGCTGCTCTCGGTAGGTCAGGAAGCATCATCCGCTGAAACAGCAGTGTTTGCAGGCTCAGCACACCGGCCTTGCCAGGTCCTCACTTCCAACAGCTTGGGAGTGATATCCCCCTCCATGACACAGACATGGCCACCTCAGCCTCCAGATGTTTGGGCCCCCATCCCAAGAGGCATCTTGGGATCTAACAGTGATCACATCAGGGACCTAACAGTGACTCCAGTGACCTAACAGTGATCCCATCAGTGACCTAACAGTGATCCCATCAGTGACCTAACAGTGACCCAGTGACCTAACAGTGACCCAGTGACCTAACAGTGACCCCATCAGTGACCTAACAGTGACCCCATCAGTGACCTAACAGTGACCCCATCAGTGACCTAACAGTGATCCCATCAGTGACCTAACAGTGACCCCATCAGTGACCTAACAGTGACCCAGTGACCTAACAGTGACCCAGTGACCTAACAGTGACTCCAGTGACCTAACAGTGATCCCATCAGTGACCTAACAGTGACCACATCAGTGACCTAACAGTGATCCCATCAGTGACCTAACAGTGATCCCATCAGTGACCTAACAGTGACCACATCAGTGACCTAACAGTGATCCCATCAGTGACCTAACAGTGACCACATCAGTGACCTAACAGTGATCCCATCAGTGACCTAACAGTGACCCAGTGACCTAACAGTGACCCCATCAGTGACCTAACAGTGACCCCATCAGTGACCTAACAGTGACCCCATCAGTGACCTAACAGTGACCCCATCAGTGACCTAACAGTGATCCCATCAGTGACCTAACAGTGACCCAGTGACCTAACAGTGACCCAGTGACCTAACAGTGACCCAGTGACCTAACAGTGATCCCATCAGTGACCTAACAGTGACCCAGTGACCTAACAGTGACCCCATCAGTGACCTAACATTGACCCCATCAGTGACCTAACAGTGACCCAGTGACCTAACAGTGATCCCATCAGTGACCTAACAGTGACCCCATCAGTGACCTAACAGTGACCCCATCAGTGATTTAACAGTGACCCAGTGACCTAACAGTGACCCCATCAGTGATTTAACAGTGACCCCATCAGTGACCTAACAGTGACCCCATCAGTGATTTAACAGTGACCCCATCAGCTAAACCTTTTCACTCTAAGAATCACATCCGATATCCTGCCACTTGGGTGTACATCCAAGGTCACTGCTAGGTCATCACCAGCTCTTACCTGTGCTCCTTAGGGGTTTCCTACATGGTTCCTTGCTTTATGGCTTACCCCCTTTGGTCCTTTCTCCCACACAACTGCCAGAACATTCCTTTTTTTTTTTTTTTTTTTTTTTTGGAAGATTTATTTATTTATTTATTTATTTATTTATTTATTTATTTATTATGTATACAGTGTTCTGTCTGCACATACACCTGCAGGCCAGAAGAGGGCACCAGATCTCATTACAGATGGTTGTGAGCCACCATGTGGGTGCTGGGAATTGAACTCAGAGCCTCTGGAAGAGCAGCCAGTGCTCTTTACCTCTGAGCCATCTCTCCAGCCCCCAGAACATTTCTTTTAAAAGGTAGCTTGAGACACATCTCTTGCTAAGGGTTCAATTTAATAGTTTTCAAGTGAAGAATTTCAGTCGTGGTAGTATATCTCTGCAATTCAAGCACAGGAAACTGAGACAGAGATTACTGTGAGTTTGAGAGTCTGGGCTACACAGCAAGTGCTAAACCAGCCAAGGACACACAAGCAATGACAACTTAACAACCACAAATGAAGGGTAAGTAGGGGTGCATTCCTTTCTATCTGACCCGATAGATTGTGCCCTGGGATAACCCTCTTGTACACTGTAAAGGTTTGTCACTCGAATTGGTTTAATAAAATGCTGATTGGCCAGTAGCCAGGCAGGAAGTGTAGGTGGGCGACCAAGCTAAGGATGATGGGAAGGAGAGGGGCGGAGTCAGGAGTCACCAGCCAGATGCAGAGGGAGCAGGAGATGAACTTGCTGTGCTAATAAAGGTGCTGACACGTGGTAAATAAATAGAAATATGGGTTGATTTAAAATGTAATAGCTAGTTACTTTAAACTGCTGAGGGCAGTTTAAAGACTCATGTGGTCAGAAAAAGATAGGGATATGCAGTAAAGACAGATTCAGATGAAAATAAAACCTCTATAAGGTTTACAGTGTGTTAAAAAATATATGTAGGCTTGGGAGAGAAAAGAAAAAAGGTAGAAAAAGTCCTTAATAGACTTAAGGAATAGAGTAACAAACAATATAATAAGCCATGTAAAGATGGAAAATACATAGAGAATCTAGATACTATATGTTATTGTGCTGTCTTTATTTTGTTTGACTACTAATGAACAAATGATAACTGCTAAAAGACATTTGATTATGAAAGCTGCTAGATTAAACCAACCTATATATTTTTAAAATATGTTTACTTCAAAATTTATGTCAAAAGATATGTTACTTTGGGAAAGAGATTCTGCTTTTATTTCCATAGGAAATGAGAGACTGTGGCTTAATTCAGGGTTAAGAAAAATCAGGTTTGGGGGTAGACAGGCCCAGCGGCGGCAGCCGACAGAGATATTCAGGCCCGGCGGCAGCCGGCAGAGACATTCAGGCCCAGCGGCGGTCCACAGAGGTAGACAGGCCCGGCGGTGGAGACAAGCAGACGCAGGTAGGCCTGTGGCGGGGGCCCGTGGAGGTAGACGGGCCCAGCGGCGGCAGCCGACCGGGATATTCAGACCCGGCGGCAGCTGGCAGAGACACTCAGGCCCAGCGGCGGCCCACAGAGGTAGACGGGCCCAGCAGCGGCCTGCTGAGGTAAACGGGCCCGGCGGCAGCGGCCAACAGGGACATTCAGGCCCGGCGGTAGCCGGCAGAGACATTCAGGCCCAGCGGCGGCCCACAGAGGTAGACAGGCCCGGCGGCAGAGACAAGCAGACGCAGGTAGGCCTGCGGCGGCTGCCCGCGGAGGTAGACGGGCCCAGCAGCAGCCCGCTGAGGTAGACGGGCCCAGCGGCGGCAGCCAACAGAGATATTCAGGCCCGGCAGAGACATTCAGGCCCAGCGGCGGTCCACAGAGGTAGACAGGCCCGGCGGCAAAGACAAGCAGACGCAGGTAGGCCTGTGGCGGCGGCCTGTGGAGGAAGACGGGCCCAGCGGCAGCCCGCTGAGGTAGACGTGCAGCGGCCGACAGGGACATTCAGGCCCGGTGGCGGCCCCCAGAGGCAGACACACCCAGCGGCAGCTGACAGGGACATACAGGCCCGGCGGCGGCGGACCGCAGAGGTAAACAGGCCCAGGGACGGAGACAAGCAGACACAGCTTGGAACAGGGACGCCCCTAACCCCAACATCTGGGGAAGAAGCTATCTCCGTGGGTCAGAACCAGAACGAATCTGAACACTCCGTCTGAGGACAACCCAGGGCCCAGCTGCTGATCCTGTGAAACCCAACAACTTGGAGGTGTTGGTGAGACTACCCTGCTCAGCTGAAACCCATCTGGGAGAGGATTCAGATGCCTACAGTTTAAAGTCTGAAGAAACAAGATCAGCTGAGGAGTTGACAAATGAACAAAAAGTGACCTGAGAACACAGAAGAAGGCGCTACCCAGACACCAAACCAGATCACCAGAATCATAAGTATATAATTCACCGATCGAAATCAGCTGCCCCTGAAGAAATAGCCCAAAAGCACCAATTTAACCAAGAACCCCTACTAAACCAAGACTAAAAATTAGAACAAGAGAGGCACTCTCAGACACAGACACCACCTGCACCTCACAGAGGAAGAGATGAGTAGGCGCCAGTGCAAAAATACAGGCAACAACATAAAGACCTATATGGCAACATCAGAACCTAGTGATTCTACACCTGCAAGACCTAAACATACCATGACAGAAGAAACAGAAGAAATCAACCCTAAAAATGACATTAAGAAGATGATAGAGGCCCTTAAAGAAGAAATAAAACATTCCCTCAATGAGGAAATAAAAACTTTCCTTAAAGAGGAATTGAAAAACTACCTTAAAGAGGAAATAAAAACTTTCCTTAAAGAGGAAATAAAAAACTCCCTTAAAGAGGAAATAAAAACTTCCCTTAAAGAGGAAATGAAAAACTCCATTAAAGAGGAAATAAAAAACTCCCTTAAAGAAATGGAAGAAAAAACGAACAAAAAATGGGAAGAAATCAAAGAAAGCCAAGAAAAAGCAATTAAACAGATGAAAGAAACATTCCAAGATCTGAAAAATGAATTTGAGACAATAAAGAAAACACATGCTGAGGGAATGCTGGAAATAGAAATCCTGACAAAACGAACAGGAACTACAGAAACAAGCATAACCAACCGATTGCAAGAGATGGAACAGAGAATCTCTGACACTGAAGACACGATAGAGAAAATAGATTCGTCAGTCAAAGAAAACAATAAAGACAAAAAAGTCCTAACACAAAACGTCCAGGAAATTTGGGACACCATGAAAAGACCAAACCTAAGAATAATAGGGATAGAAGAAGGAGAAGAATACCAACTCAAAGGCACAGAAAATATATTCAACAAAATCATAGAAGAAAACTTTCCTAACCTAAAGAAAGAAATACCTATGAAGATACAAGAAGCTTACAGAACACCGAATAGGCTGGATCCAAAAAAAAAGTCCCCTCGCCACATAATAATCAAAACACTAAACACACAGAATAAAGAAAAAATATTAAGAGCTGCAAAGGAAAAGGACCAAGTAACATATAAAGGCAAACCCATCAGAATAACACCAGACTACTCAATAGAGACTATGAAAGATAGAAGATCATGGACAAACCTCATGCAGACACTAAGAGACCATGGATGCCAACCCAGACTATTATACCCAGCAAAACTCTTAATCACCATAGGCGGAGTAAACAAAATATTCCAGGATAAAACCAGATTTAATCAATACCTGTCCACAAACCCAGCCCTACAGAAAGCACTAGAAGGGAAAATTCAACCCAAAGAAGCTAAACACATCCATGAAAACTCAAGCAATAGATAATCCTACACCAACATACACCACAGAAGGACAACACAACACAACCAAAAAAATAACAGGAATTAACAATCACTGGTCATTAATATCCATCAATATCAATGGTCTCAACTCACCTATAAAAAGACACAGACTAACAGAATGGATTAGAAAACAGGACCCATCCATATGCTGCATACAAGAAACACACCTTAACTCCAAAGACAGACACTACCTCCGAGTAAAGGGCTGGGAAAAGGTTTTCCAAGCAAATGGACCTAAGAAACAAGCTGGTGTAGCTATCCTAATATCTAATAAAATAGACTTCAAACTAAAATCAATCAAAAGAGACCAGGATGGACATTACATATTCATCACAGGAAAAATCCACCAAGATGAAGTCTCGATTCTAAACATTTATGCTCCAAATACAAAAGCACCCACATTCATAAAAGAAACACTACTAAAGTTTAAAACGCACATCAAACCCCACACATTAGTAGTGGGAGATTTTAACACACCACTCTCACCAAAAGATAGATCTACCAGACTGAAACTTAACAAAGAAATAAAGGACCTAACAGATGTTATGACTCAAATGGACCTAATAGATATATACAGAATATTCCACCCTAACACAAAAGAATATACCTTCTTCTCAGCACCCCATGGAACCTTCTCAAAAATTGACCACATGCTTGGACACAAAACAAATCTCAACAGATACAAAAAAATTGGAATAACCTCCTGTATTTTATCAGACCACCAAGCCTTAAAGTTAGAACTCAATAACAACAAAAATTATAGAAAACCCACAAACTCATGGAAACTGAATAATACCCACCTGAAACATCAATGGGTCAAGGAAGAAATAAAGACAGAAATTAAAGAGTTCCTAGAATTCAATGAAAATGAAAGTACAACATACCCAAACTTATGGGACACTATGAAAGCAGTGCTAAGAGGAAAATTCATAGCTCTAAATGCACACATAAAGAAGATGGAGCAATCCCATACCAATGAATTAACAGCACAACTGAAAGCTCTAGAACAAAAAGAAACAAACTCACCCAGGAGAAATAGACGCCAGGAAATAATCAAATTGAGGGCTGAAATCAACGAAATAGAAAACAAGAGAACAATACAAAAAATCAATGAAACAAAGAGTTGGTTCTTTGAAAAAATCAACAAGATAGACAAACCACTAGCCAAATTAACCAAAAGGCAAAGAGAGAACACCCAAATTCACAAAATCAGAAATGAAAAGGGAGACATAACAACAGACAATGAGGAAATCCAGAGAATCATCAGATCATACTTCAAAAACCTGTACTCCACAAAAATGGAAAACCAGGAAGAAATGGACAATTTTCTGGATAAATACCAAATACCAAAATTAAATCAAGACCAGATAAACCATTTAAATAGACCAATAACCCCTAAAGAAATAGAAACAGTCATCAAAAGTCTCCCAACTAAAAAAAGCCCAGGACCAGATGGTTTCAGTGCAGAATTCTACCTGACTTTCAAAGAAGAACTAATACCAATCCTCTTCAAAGTGTTCCACACAATAGAAACAGAAGGAACACTACCAAACTCTTTTTATGAGGCTACAATTACCCTGATACCCAAACCACACAAAGATGCAACAAAGAAAGAGAACTACAGACCAATCTCCCTCATGAACATTGATGCAAAAATACTCAACAAAATATTGGCAAACCGAATCCAAGAATACATCAAAACAATCATCCATCACGACCAAGTAGGATTCATCCCAGGGATGCAAGGATGGTTCAACATACGGAAATCAGTCAATGTAATACACCATATAAACAAACTGAAAGAAAAAAACCACATGATCATCTCCCTAGATGCTGAAAAAGCCTTTGACAAAATCCAACACCCCTTCATGATAAAGGTCTTAGAAAGAATAGGAATACAAGGAACATTTCTAAACATAATAAAAGCAATTTATAGCAAGCCAACAGCAAACATCAAATTAAATGGAGAGAAACTCAAAGCAATACCACTAAATTCAGGAACAAGACAAGGCTGTCCACTCTCCCCATATTTATTCAATATAGTACTAGAAGTTCTAGCTAGAGCAATAAGACAACAAAAGGAGATCAAAGGGATACAAATTGGCAAGGAAGAAGTCAAACTTTCACTATTTGCAGATGATATGATAGTATACATAAGTGACCCCAAAAACTCTACCAGGGAACTTCTACAGCTGATAAACTCCTTCAGTAAAGTGGCAGGATACAAGATCAACTCAAAAAAATCAGTAGCCCTCCTATACACAAATGATAAAAGGGCTGAGAAAGAAGTCAGAGAAACATCACCCTTTACAATAGCCACAAATAATATAAAATACCTTGGGATAACACTAACTAAACAAGTGAAAGACCTTTTTGATAAGAACTTTAAATCTCTAAAGAAAGAAATTGAAGAAGATATCAGAAAATGGAAGGATCTCCCATGCTCATGGATAGGTAGGATTAACATAGTAAAAATGGCAATCTTACCAAAAGCAATCTACAGATTCAATGCAATCCCCATCAAAATCCCAACACAATTCTTCACAGACTTGGAAAGAAAAATACTCAACTTTATATGGAAAAACAAAAGACCCAGGATAGCTAAAAGAATCCTATACGATAAAGCAACCCTTGGAGGCATCACCATCCCGGACCTCAAACTCTACTATAGAGCTATAGTAATAAAAACAGCTTGGTACTGGTATAAAAACCGACATACGGACCAATGGAATCGAATTGAAGACCCTGACATTAATCCATGCACATATGAACACCTGGTTTTTGACAAAGGAGCCAAAACTATACAATGGAACAAAGAAAGTATCTTCAACAAATGGTGCTGGCATAACTGGATGTCAATATGTAAAAGATTACAAATAGATCCATATCTGTCACCATGCACAAAACTCAAGTCCAAGTGGATCAAAGACCTAAACATAAATCCAGTTACACTAAACTTAATAGAAAAGAAGATAGGAAGCACTCTTGAACGCATTGGCACTGGAGACCATTTCCTAAATAAAACACCGACAGCACAGACCCTGAGCACAACCATTAATAAATGGGACCTCTCAAAACTGAGAAGCTTTTGCAGGGCAAAAGACACAGTCAATAAGACAAAAAGACAGCCAACAGATTGGGAAAAGATCTTCACCAACCCCACATCTGACAGAGGATTGATCTCCACAATATATAAAGAACTCAAGAAACTAGACATCAAAGCACTGAACAGTCCAATTAAAAAATGGGCTAAAGAGCTAAACAGAGAATTCACAAAACAAGAACTACAAATGGCTGAAAGACATTTAAAGAAATGCTCAACATCCTTTTTTTTTTTTTTTTTTTTTTTTTTTTTTTGGTTTTTCGAGACAGGGTTTCTCTGTGTAGCTTTGCGCCTTTCCTGGAGCTCACTTGGTAGCCCAGGCTGGCCTCGAACTCACAGAGATCCGCCTGGCTCTGCCTCCCGAGTGCTGGGATTAAAGGCGTGCGCCACCACGCCCGGCTTTTTTTTACACTTTTTTTTTTTTTTTTTTTTTTTTTTTTTTTTTTTTTTTTTTTTTTTTGGTTTTTCGAGACAGGGTTTCTCTGTGTAGCTTTGCGCCTTTCCTGGAGCTCACTTGGTAGCCCAGGCTGGCCTCGAACTCACAGAGATCCGCCTGCCTCTGCCTCCCGAGTGCTGGGATTAAAGGCGTGCGCCACCAACGCCCGGCATTTTTTTTTTTTTTTTTTTTGTTTGTTTTTGTTTGTTTTTTTTTTTTTTTTTTTTTTAATTTATTATGTTTACAATGTTCTGGCTGCATGTATCCCTGCAGGCCAGAAGAGGACACCAGATCTCGTTACAGATGGCTGTGAGCCACCATGTGGTTGCTGGGAATTGAACTCAGGACCTCTGGAGGAGCAGCCAGTGCTCTTAACCTCTGAGCCATCTCTCCAGGCCCGAAATGCTCAACATCCTTAATCATCAGAGAAATGCAAATCAAAACGACTCTGAGATACCACCTTACACCTGTTAGAATGGCTAAGATCAAAAACACCAATGACAACCAATGTTGGAGAGGATGTGGAGCAAAGGGAACACTCCTCCACTGTTGGTGGGAATGTAAACTTGTACAACCACTATGGAAATCAGTATGGCGGTTTCTCAGAAAATTAGGAATCGAACTACCTCAAGACCCAGCCATCCCACTCTTGGGCATATACCCAAAGAATGCTGATACATACCATAAAGATACATGCTCAGCTATGTTCATAGCAGCACTATTTGTAATAGCCAGAACCTGGAAACAACCTAGATGCCCATCAACGGAAGAATGGATGAAAAAAATGTGGTACATATACACAATGGAGTACTACTCAGCAGAGAAAAACAATGAAAGCATGAAATTTGCAGGCAAATGGATGGAACTAGAAAATATCATCCTGAGTGAGGTAACCCAAACCCAGAAAGACAGTTATGGTATGTACTCACTCATTGGTGGATTCTAGATATAAAATGAACAATCAGACCACAACCCATAGAACCATAGAGGCTATATATATATAGCATGGAGGTCCGTAGGACGACTGTGGCATATAATAAATTTCAGTTTTACTCAATTATTGAAAAAAAAATAGCCAAATGAATGGAAACACATGAACTATGAACCAAAGACTGAGGGGCTCCCAGCTGGATCAGGCCCTCTGAATAGGTGAGGCAGTTGATTGGCTTGATCAGTTTGGGAGGCATCTAGGCAGTGGGACCAAGGCCTGTGCTCATTCCATGAGTTGGCTATTTGAAACCAGGAACTTATGCAGGGACACTTGGCTCAGTCTGGGAGGAAGGGACTGGACCTCCCTGGACTGAGTCTACCAAGTCGATCACAGTCCTCGGGGGAGGACTTGTCCTGGAGGAGATGGGAATGGAGGGTGGGCTGGGGGTAAGGGGAGGGCGTGGGAGGGGGGAGAATAGGGGAACCCATGGCTGATATGTAGAACTGAATGGTATTGTAAAATAAAAAATATATATCACAAAAAAAAAAAGAAAAAAAAAAAAAAAAAAAAAAACTTGATTCAGGAAACCCGGAAAACCGTGGTACCTGAGAAATCCAGGAATTTGCACTTGGCATTGTCTTGTTGGGAACTCTTTTCAGGCTGTTTTGAGCATATGGAAATTAACTGGCTAAACTGTATTGGAGAGAAATAAAACTGCCCTAGGTGAGGGGATGGTGCTTCAGTCCTTCGAGGCTGGACCACCCTTCATTCATTCTTAAAAAAAAAAAAAAAAAAAAAAAAAAAAAAAAAGAAAAATCAGGTTTGCCAGGCAATGATGGCACATGCTTTAATCCCAGCACTCAGGAGGCAGAGCCAGGCAGATCTCTATGAGTTCGAGGCCAACCTGGTCTACAGAGTGAGATCCAGGTCAGGCACTAAAACTACACAGAGAAATCCTGTCTCAAAAAAAAAAAAAAAAAAAAAAAAAAAAAAAAAAAAAAAAAACTGGAAAAAAGAAAAAAGAAAAATCATGTTTTTTTTTGTTTTGTTTGTTTCTTTGTTTTCGAAACAGGATTTTCTGTGTAGCTTTGCGCCTTTCCTGGAACTCACTTGGTAGCCCAGGCTGGCCTGGAACTCACAGAGATCCGCCTGCCTCTGCCTCCCAAGTGCTGGGATTAAAGGCGTGCACCACCACCGCCCGGCGAAAAATCATGTTTAATTGAGGAAGATCCTCTGAAAAAAATCTCCAATGGGAACAGATGGCCCAGATGATCCAACATTTCAGAGTGCCTCTGTTGCAGTTTCCTCTGAGTTCTGCATCCAGAATGACTTCTGCCTGGCTGAGATGATCCAGCTTCATAGAATTCTCCAGTCAGGACTTGACCATAATCCTAAATTTTCTCAGGGCCCCCCAGTGATTACCGGAGCCCCCAATCAACAGGAAGTAGTCTAGAAAACTATGCTCACATTCCACAAAAATAGGTTATGGATATTTATCATCATTTTAAGGAGGTTGGTTACAAGTTGTTATGGATAACAGTCAGGAAAAATGCTAAACAAAGGAGATTAGATTCAGGGATCTTGTCCTGAAAAGAAAAAGGGGGAGATATAGAAATAAAGATAAAAGGGTAGTTTATTGAATCTACTTTAATACAAAAAACAACTGTTAATCTCAAAATATTTTACATTGGTATGGATTTTAGTTTATTGATACAAATTTAAAGTTAATTTTGTTATGTGTATATTTATACTCTGGTTTAAGATATTGTGTTTGTGTAACTCATTTAAAATGTAATGTATAATTAAGAAGTACAAATTAATAGTCATCTATAATAGTCAAATTTATAGTCTTGTTAGTTAGGTTTTCTAGGTATACAGAGATATATTTTAGATAGATAGTTAATCTTCAAACACTCCAAAGACCTAAAGAATATGGCATTTAAAATGTTTTAATAACTTAGACTTTTCATGACAGTGAGGCATATCTGCTCCTGGCAGCACCATTGTATTCCAGAGAAGATGATGGGCATCAAAGAAACTCCATATGGATTTTGTTTTCTTTATGGCAAAAACTAGTTATATATGGACAAAGAAACTGCTCTTGCCTCAATTGCTGACAGTTACTGTCTAAACTGAACCAGCAGGATGCAAAAACAATGACCACCAAACTCTGCCAAGACAGGGTAGGACAGTCCTTCAAAATTCCCTGTTTCACAGGAAGGTTTGTTAAATATGCTGGGCCTGCAGGCCAGATATGGATGCTCCAATGTTGCAGAGAAACTTTGGGTGACTGTCCAGGCAGCCTGATGTCCCTGTCATTAGGTAATATTTCATCCTTCTGGAGTCTTTGATGGAGTTGAAGACTAGATACTCATAGTTATAATTTTTTCTTAGTTATGATAAAAGGGTAAATTAGATATAAAACTTTGTACTCACCAAGGTAGGATGGATAATTAAATGTTTTCTCTGATTTTGTCAAAAACAAATAGACTGGATATTGTAACTGTTTTTGTTGTATATAATCTTACTATATTAAAGTTAAAACCTTTTTTAATTAGACAAAAAGGGGGAAATGCTGTGGAATAATCCTCTTGTAACTGTAAAGTTTTGTCACTCAAATTAGTTTAATTAAACACTGATTGGCCAGTAGCCAGGCAGGAAGTATAGGTAGGTGGGTAACCAAACTAAGGATGATGGGAAGGAGAAGGGCAGAGTCAGGAGTCGCCAGCCAGACACAGAAGGAGCAGGAGATGAATGTGCTGTGCTAATAAAGGTCTCTCCATGTGGCAAAGCATAAATAGAAATATGGGTTAACTTAAAATGTAAGAGCTAGTTAGTAACAAGCCTGAGCTATTGGCCAAGCATTTATATTATATTCAGCCTCTGAATTGTTTATTTGGAAACTGGCAGGTGAGAGAGAAATGTCCTATTACAAGATTGACATCTACTGATTATTTCATGGTGGACTTTTCCATGTGCTCAAATAAATATATCCATCATGGTATGTTTGGTCTATTCTTTTGCTGTTTTGAGACACTAAAAGATGACAGACAGCCTATGTCCATCAGTAAAGTGTCTGCTGCCATGAACACTATGGGCAAATGGAGCATCCCTATCATAGAAACAGACTCCGTCTGCACAGGAAGAGGAAAGTGGGTGATGATGTGCACCTGTGATTCCAGAACCCAGGAGGCTAAGACAGGAGGAGTAGGAGTTTGAGGCCTGTCTAGGCTACATAGCAGACTCGGTTGAAATAAATAAGTAAATAAAGCTGTGGGGAAGAGGAAGAGACGGTCCAATGGCATAAGTCAGTGAAAATCAGATGAGGGATGTTTAGTGGAAGGAGCAAACAGTATATAAAAACGGAGCTGCAGAGGAGAGGGGGATGCACACACATGAGCCCTTCTATCAGTACCCCCCAGGGTTCCCCATACCCCAGCACTAACAGGCCCAGGAATGAGGGTTGGTTTCCTGTGGCTGACTTTCTGTTGTAGCAAGATGGGCCATAGATGGATGACACGAAGCTGGACATGCAGCGGGCAGTGGAGACAGCAGCGTTGCCCAGGATGGCCTCATGGCGGAGGAGTCCATTGAGACACCTGCCCACAAGGAGAGTGCATTAGCTGCTTTTCTGGTTCCTACAGCAAAATATTAACACGGACAGAAGCAGTTTATGGGAGGAGGAATTGTTCTGGCTCACAGTTTAGATGGCGCAGTCCGTCATGGTGGAGAAGGCGTGGTAACTGGAGGTCCGGGTTATGGCTGCAGGAACTTGTGGCTTGCTCACAGCATGGCCCAGCAGGAAGAAAGGCTGGGTTGTCACTCTTACAGGCCCACGGTCAGGGCACGCCTTTGCAAACACTGATCCCCATCTTGACTGTTGTACAACCCCCCAAATAACATTCCTCACTGAGGACCAAGTGCTCGAATCTATGAACCTGGGAGGCACAGTCCACATTTCAAACATATCAGAGGATGTGAGGTAGGGTCTAGAAGCTGTCTGGGGACATCTATAGCATAGGGACAGCAAGCTCTGAACCACAGTGTGTCCAAAGCAGCCAAGGAGGCCAGAGTGGTCATGAGGAGCCAGAATAAGGGCTATGATAGGAGAATGAGGGCCAGGCAGTTGGTGGGATCACATAGGCCCCCATAACCATGTCAGGGTGCAGAAAGATGTCCAGTGGATAAGGGGGAAGTGGAAGTGGGATTTAATTTGCTGAGTGGAAGAGGATTGTGGAAAGGGATACTACTCTCAGCAGTAGTAGAATTTCTAGGAAGGGACAGTGGGTGTCCAGCTGCATGGAAAACTCACCTTTCCCTACATATCCATTGCTACTGTGAAGAAAGTTCTGAGCAGGAAGCATAGGGTAGATAAAGCACACTTGCCTATGGTAAAGCTCTGTGTGCATCCCCAGGTGCTGTAGAAACAAAGGACAAAAGATAAGGATCCCAAGGACAGGACTGGAGAGGTGGCTTAGCAATTCTGTGCTTATAAATCTCACTTCAGCTCCTGCTCAGGCTGCTAGGAAAAACAAGGTACCGAGTCCTTGTCCTGCAGCCCTGATTGATCATCGACCCACCTTGTGTGGTGAATTATTAAAGGCTTTGCTGTTTCAGGGGCCCGCCTCTCTCTTTCCTCATGGTGCATAATGGATGAGGTGTAACACACATACATACACACACAGACACAGAATTTTTTTTAAAGTAAATCTCAACACAGGCATCACCCAATGAAGATAAAGGCAAGCATAAATATCCACAGTTAATATCTGAGGGCTTCTATTGCTGAGAGAAGCACCATGACCAAAAGCAACTTGGAGAGGAAAAGGTATTTATTGGACTTTCACTTCCATGTCAAGATCCCTCACAGAAGGAAGTCAGGACAGGAACTGAAGATAGGAATCTGGAGGCAGGAGCTAAAGCAGAGGGCATGGAGGAATGCTGCCTACTGGCTTGCTTCGCCTGCTTTCTTATAACACCTTGAAACATGGACCCAACGGTGGTATACCCACAGTAGGCTGGACCTTTCAAGTCAACCATTAATCAATGAAATGTCCTCACAGACTGGCCCATGGAGGCATTTTCTCAGTTGAGGTTCCTCTTCTCACACGTGTCTAGATCAGTGTCAAGCCTACAAAAACCAGCCAGCACAGCTAATGCCATCAGTTCTTAGGCTGAAAACCTAGAATCTGGCAGCCCCAACCAACTAGAGCCTGCTGCATCTACAGGCTGGTCAACATGCCAGCAACAGCAAAAGGCAGAGAAAGAATATTTATTCAGTGTGGCTACATTGGGAAGAGGAATAAAGAGGTCCCATAATGCACCAAGTTCCTTCGCTGCTTCCTGGTGGGCCATGCTGTGAGCAAGCCACAAGTTCCTGCAGCCATAACCCGAACCTCCTGTTAGCCAAAATGTTAGTTATTTAGCTGCGTTGTGTTCTTACCCTGCAAGGAAGTGTCACGAAACACGACAGAATCCACTTATAAGAGTTTATTAGAGATAAAGGGATAGAGTGCGCAGGCCTGTGGGAGAGACATGTGCGTGGAGAAGAGAAGAGAGAGAGAACCGGGAACATGGCACTCTGCTTTAAAACCGGCTGGGGGCGTGGCCAGGTCACGTCACTACTCCACGCGTGTGCGTAGATCACATGGTCACGTTGCGCGCTTACGTGGCCATGAAATGTCACGGATCCTGGTTACGCGAGATGCCTTGACCCGGAAATGGCTATCCTGACTTGGAATTGGCTAGGCGGAAGTGTCCACCTGGTATATGCGACCGTGGGGGCCTGTTGTGAACCCTTCACCTCCAGTTACCATGCCTTCTCCACCATGACAGACTGCGCCATCTAAACTGTGAGCCAGAACAATTCCTCCTCCCATAAACTGCTTCTGTCCGTGTTAATATATATATATATTGGTTTTTCGAGACAGGGTTTCTCTGTGTAGCTTTGCACCTTTCCTGGGACTCACTTGGTAGCCCAGGCTGGCCTCGAACTCACAGAGATCCGCCTGGCTCTGCCTCCCGAGTGCTGGGATTAAAGGCGTGCACCACCACCGCCCGGCCCGTGTTAATATTTGACTGTAGGAACCAGAAAAGCAGCTAATGCACTCTCCTTGTGGGCAGGTGTCTCAATGGACTCCTCCTCCATGAGGCCATCCTGGGCAATGCTGCTGTCTCCACTGCCCGCTGCATGTCCAGCTTCGTGTCATCCATCTATGGCCATCTTGCTGCTGAGGACAATTTTAAGAGTTATGCCATATTGCCTGCCTGAGTTAAGTTTCTGTTGTCCAGTACTGAGCCACTAACCAGAAACTTTTGACATGCCTGGATAAGTCCTGAGTTATTAGAAAATAACATTTCCTTGTCTTTCTGCTACAGTGACCATTAGTAACAATGTTTCGTGGTTAGGTTGCTTGGTTGGGTTGCTTGGCAACTCGACAGTCCCCTGAACTTTTCCCAAAGAAAGTTTCCTGGTCTGCTTACTATAAAACCCACCTGAGAAAAATAAAAATTTGCAGCTTGATCAGAATACTGTCTTGCTGTCAATTCTTTGTGTCTCTTGTCCCTTTCGTTCACCATTCCCCCTTCTAGGGTCTCTGCTGAAGATCCCACTGGCCAGGACATCTTGCTACAATAGAAAGTCAGCCACAGGAAACCAATCCTCATTCCTGGGCCTGTTTGTAGCTGGAAGTTTTCCAGCATTCTCCTCTTCTGCTGGTCCCACCTATACTTCCTGCCTGGCTACTGGCCAATCAGCATTTTATTAAACCAGTGTACAAGGGCATTATCCCACAGCATTTCCCCTTTTTTGTCTAAGCAAAAAGGAAGGTTTTAACTTTAACATAGTAAAATTACATATAACAAAAGTTATCAAGCAAGAATTACAGTTACAATATCTAATCTATTTTATTTGGGAATATTAAAGAAGATATCCTATCTATTCTATATTTGTGAGTTTAAGGCTTCATATCTACCCTATCTCTTATCATAAACAAAAAAACCCATAATAATAACTCTAAGGATTCTGTCCTTGATTACGTCATCAGCCTGTGATGGCATCCCAGCCTAAAAAGCAGGTGGGCCCTCTGTGTGTTCCTCTCTCTTTCCTTTCTGCTCCTTCCTTCCATCTGTCCTCTCTCTCCCTCTCTCTCTCTCTTTCTGTCTCCCCCTCCTTCTCTTTCCACTGTCTCCTTCCGTCTGCCCTCTCTTTCTCTCCCTCCCTCTCTCTTGTTCTCTCCCAATAAAGCTCTAAAAAGGTAACCACAGCTGTATTCTTCCAATCAGCACTCTCCTCTGCTGGCATGGCTGCCGCGGGCGGTGGCCAGCCATGAGCAGTGTGCTGTTTAACCAACAATAACTATCTAGTCTTCAACTACATCAAAGACCCCAGAAGGATATAATATTACCTAAGGAAATAGGAAGAGCATTGTAAGCAACTTCTTAAAGTCTAGAATGATAGAGACAGCTGCCTGCCTGGACAGTCATCCAAAGTTCCTCTGCAACTTTGGGGCATCCATCTTCAGCCTACAGGTCTAGAGTCTCTCAGTTACTTTTCTCTGTGTCCTGCAGAATGTCTGGAAGTTTCTTCTGCAAAGCATGAATCTGAAGGATCATCTTGCCTTGCAAAGTTCAGTGGTCAGCTTCCTATGGGTCCTACATGCCCAGTCAATACAACTTTGTCAAGCGTCCAGGCAAGAACAGTTTCTTGCCCAAATGGCTATTTTTGCCAACAAGAAGATAAACTCCATATGTAGTGTCCTTGACTCCCATCTTTCTCTTTGAAGTAAATTGGTGCTGGCAGGAACAGATGTGTTTCATTGTCCAGAAAGTCTAAGTTTTAAAGAATTTTAAATGCCATATTCTGTAGGTCTTTGAAGTGTTTGAAGATTACTTACCTAATTGAAATATATCTATGTATACCTAAAAATCTTAACTAACATGACTGTAAGTTTGATTATCATCGATGACTAATAATTAAGCTGTATTTAATTATACATTACAATTTAAATGAGTTATATAAACATAATATCTTAAACAAGAGTAGAAATGTATATATATAGTATAACAAAATCAACTCTAAATTTGTGTCAATAAACTAAAATCTAAACCAATGTAAAACATTTTAAGTTGCTCTTTAAAAATAGGTTCAACAATCCACCCTTTTATCCTATCATATCTATATTCTCTATTTTCTTTTTTTTTTTTTTTTTTTTTTTTTTTTGGTTTTTCCGAGACAGGGTTTCTCTGTGTAGCTTTGCGCCTTTCCTGGGACTCACTTGGTAGCCCAGGCTGGCCTCGAACTCACAGAGATCCGCCTGCCTCTGCCTCCCGAGTGCTGGGATTAAAGGCGTGCGCCACCAACGCCCGGCTCTATATTCTCTATTTTCATATCATGTTATCTCCCTTTCTTCTTTTAGAAAGATATTAACTATGACCAATAACAATTTATAACTAACAATCTAAACAAAGACAAACATCCATAATCCATTTTTTGGGAATGTGTGTGTAGTTTTCTAGGCTACTTCCTCCTGATAGAGGGTGCTGTATTCTTATGAGGATCCTGAGAAAATTAAGAATTATGATCAGGTCCTGACTGGAGTAGTCTGTGAGGCTGCATTGTCTGAGCCAGTTGCCTTGAAACTGTTCTGGATATTTGATCGACTGGGCTATGGTGTAATCAGAGACCTTTCAGAGGGTCTTGGCTGGTCAAAACATATTAGCCTGGAAGCAATCCACAGGTTCTCATATTCTGTGGAAACAAAAGCAGAACCTCTTTTCCAAAGCAACATATCCTTAGATCCAAATTTTGAAGTCAAGATACCTTTAAAATATATATTGGTTTAATTCAGCAGCCTTTATAATCAAGTGTCTTTCTGCAGTTAAAAATCCAAAAGACAACACAATCCAGACTCTCTGTGTGATTTCCATCTTTATGTGGCTTATT
The DNA here is from genome assembly GCF_049852395.1 of Peromyscus maniculatus bairdii. NCBI lineage: Eukaryota > Metazoa > Chordata > Mammalia > Rodentia > Cricetidae > Peromyscus > Peromyscus maniculatus. Next base: position 51,710,250 of record NC_134852.1, on the reverse strand, counting down.
TTTTATATTTCTTTTACTTTCTCTTTAAAGACTTTATTTTTTTAAACTTTCTATTTTTTTTATATAACTGTCTGTATTCTTTTCCCTCTCTCTTCCAAGCCTATGTATATTTTTGTACATATTGTAAACTGTTTAGAGGTTTATTTCATCTGAATCTGTTTTATTGTGAATCTATTGCTTTAAACTGCAGTATTACTGGGATTGAAATGGCAGCGTTGGCTGCTGGCTCCACCCACCTCAGCTTTCCAACATGGTGGTGGTACATTTACCACCAGCTCTACCAACTCTGGCTCTGGGAGCCATGTGCACCACCAACTCTCGGAAGCAGTGGGTCTATGCCTCCATTAAAGCAGTATGTAGCCCAGAAACTTATTCTTTTATATTAGCAAAAGCTATATCCATCACACAGTGTGCTGAGCAGCTTGGAGACACCTCTGTGTATTGTGGTGGGAATTTGCCTTGCTGCACTCAAGCCCACACGCCGTGAACCTGCCATAATGTAGCTCAAGTCCTCATGCCACAGCATCTCCGTATCACAGCTTTCCTGAGAAACACAACTAGGAAGCTGCTCTTGGCTCCATTTTAGAACGCTTTTTTAAAGCTTTCTCAGGTTTTGGGTGGAAATTCTTGCCCCATGTCTGGGTACCATTTGTAGCTGGAAGTTTTCCTGTGTCCCGCCTGGCCTGCAGTCAGGGCAAATCTCTCACCCACAGTCCTGCAGCCTTTAATAAAATAATCACTCAGAAGCTTATATTAATTATAACTGTTTGGCCATTATCTCAGGCTTATTACCGACTAGCTCTTACACTTAAATCAACCCATAATTCTTTTTTTTTTTTTTTTGGTTTTTCGAGACAGGGTTTCTCTGTGTAGCTTTGCGCCTTTCCTGGAACTCACTTGGTAGCCCAGGCTGGCCTCGAACTCACAAAGATCCGCCTGCCTCTGCCTCCCGAGTGCTGGGATTAAAGGCGTGCGCCACCACCGCCCGGCCAACCCATAATTCTTATTTATGTTTAGCCACATGGCTTGGTGTCTTTTCTCAGTTCTACCTTGACATCTCTTGGCAGTGGCTGGCAGCATCTCCTCTGCTCTCTTCTTCCTTCCTCACTCTCTCTCTTTAGAATGTTCTGCCTAACCTTATTCTGCCTCACCATTGGCCAGACACCTTTATTTATCAGCCAATCAGAGCAATGCATATTCACAGCATACAGAACGACATCCCCATCACCTGTTAGTGCTGGAGTATGGGGAACCCTGGGGGGTACTGATAGAAGGGCTCATGTGTGTGCATCCCCCTCTCCTCTGCAGCTCTGTTTTTATATACTGCTTGCTCTTCCCACTAAACATCCCTCATCTGATTTTCACTGACTTATGCCATTGGACCGTCTCTTCCTCTTCCCCACAGCTTTTTTTACTTATTTATTTCAACCGAGTCTGCTATGTAGCCTAGACAGGCCTCAAACTCCTACTCCTCCTGTCTTAGCCTCCCGCGTTCTGGGATCACAGGTGCACATCATCACCCACTTTCCTCTTCCTGTGCAGAGGTATCCTAAGCAATCTTGGTTCAGGGTGTGGTCCTGTCCATCACTGATCCATCACAGTCTGGCTCTGCCTTTCCCACAAAGTTTTCTGACAAGCTGTTAGAACTGCGTGAAATCCTTTTTGGGAGACAAGCTTTCCCTCTGGGCAGCAGCAGACTTCATTAAGCTTTTTCCTTTTCTGAGCG